>NC_139345.1:35402077-35904577 GCF_055883805.1 Amblyomma maculatum | reverse complement strand
CTGTTCGGTTTAATCACACGACGGCACGAAATAATGGGCTCTCCAAGCCACGTAGTGCTCTCGGTTTAAATTTATTACTTAGGAGTGATAGAATTAGATGTTGGCGTCCTTCATCGGAGCCGGATGCACCCCTGATAATATGGTGAATGCGTAATTTGCACTGAAGTGTACCGCCTGCATTCAGATTAGGTTGCTAGCGAAGCTTCTACGCAAATTTGAAGCTTGCGATCTTGTAGCAATCCCGTTCTCGGGCTGCGGAGACAGCTTACTTTTATCAGCTGGCAAACTCGCACACGTGTGACAACTGTGTCTCCGACTTCCGCCTGCCCGACGTTACGATGAACGTCATGAATATTTCGCGCAGATAAACCCTCTGACGTCGCGCTGCTGTACCGGAAGCCTGAAAATCAGTTCCAAAACAGCCACATTGCAGCAAAAAGAAAAAAAAAAGAGAAAAAAAAAAGGCATTGAGCTCAGTTAATGAATTTGTATTTGTGATTTAACATGACTGGTATAATTCGTAGTGAAAAATAAATTGGCACTGCTGCTGACAAACAATTTTCAGTCCCGCTCGTATCCGGCGTTTTTCCACCATGCGGTATGAAATAACAATAGAAATATTATTCCTTAGAGCACTGCGAAAAAAGTTAAGCAAAATTTGTTGTTTTTTTTTTCTTTTCATTTTACCTGTGAACCTACCGACACGTACTTTTTTCTGATTGTGCATCGCCGCAACCAAATGGAGTGCGAACTTCACCTTGCCACTGTTGTTATTTTTAGATTATTGTTAATTAACTTTGTGGCGTATGCGCGGAAAGAAATGTAGAGGATTCCAGGCAACCTTTTGCTACCTTGAAAACACTTCTGCCGTTTGATTGCGCTTAAGCCGATTCGATCCATTGAACACCGCCGGAGAAAAATACAAGATTGGTTCCTCGCAATGTGTTGTGCGCATTGACTGGTTACAATCATTCAACTTTTCGAGGGGGATATTAAACCGCCGCCGATGGCTTGCAAGAATACTACCGAAAATCATAGCAGAACATGCGCTCTGTGCTGACTTACAGAATCGCGGACTTAGAGAATCCACTTAATGCAGCGTCACGTTGACGAGCGTCGGTCTAAACTGGCAGCATGATATCTTGAACATGTAGTCGCGTTCGAGTCTGAATATGGAACAGCTTAGGCTTTGCTTTCATCACATTTGTTGTGGTGGTGTTTGAATCTGGCGCTGTCCGCATCGTTTAAGACCAGGGTTTCTAGCCCTCGCTCTAGATGGCGCAACATGCCCGTGCGTTTCGAGGCTTTTTTATTTATTTATTTTTTTTTTTTTTTTGCGAATTTTCCCCTTCGGTCTCCCACCGCCCACTGCGTCTATCTCGACTTTGATCCGCTGCGGCGTGCGATCCGGGGTCCCGAGGTTTCGGGGCGGTGCTGCCGCGGCAGGCAGCAGTATTAGAGCCCGTACACTCGCAGTGGGGCCGCCGCCGATCTCTCCCACCCGCAGCCTCCAGCATCGGGGCTGTGCGATCCGCGGCACGCGCCGTCATCCAGGGCTGCGGACAACGGGTTGAAGCGGAGCGCCCCGCATGCCACGGGTTCTGGCAGCCCAGTCCGCGTTGCCACGGGCATGATGCTGGGCGGTCGATCGTCGCAACGCCGCTGAGCCACGCACTGAAGTGGCACGCGTGCTGTTGCTGGTGCTGCCGTTGTAGCGCCCTGCGCCGCCGCTGGACTTTGGCCGTCTGCTCTCCGGAACGTGTCGTCTGCGAGCCCCGTGCCCGCGCTCGCCATGAAGAAGTTGGCCAAGGCTCCTTCCTCGCGGTCCCTCCCGCGTGCCGACGGCATTTTCTCCAAGATGCGTCGCCTTCGCAGCCACACGCTTCCCTCGCGACTCACCCAGGCTGCGGCAACAGCCAAGCGAGTTGCCATTGCGGTGAGCGAATGCCGTCGAATATGTTGCTACGTGCCCGGGTTGCGCTCGGCGGATCGGCGCGCCTCCTGCCCGGGCACGTCGAGCCCGGTCACCCGTGCCTCCCGCGCTCTGTTGACGGATGTTGTGTGCTTACGGCGTACGCCCCAGCGATCTTCGACCCGCTGATCCGTGCTGCTGCGTCTAATTTTAAGCAGCCGTCTTCCGCTTGATTTGGCGTGGCTTGAGCCCGCGCAAGCACTCTGTCCTCGAGGTTGTGTTCGACTTATCGCTAAGAGTGCGTTGATCTGATGCTGTCATCATTGTGCGCGATAGCTGCTTTTGCTTGAAACGCTGATGTCCGGCGGGCGGCACCTGTCAATATCGCTTTTTCTTACAAGCTGACTAGTGTAATTTTTTTTTTTTTCTGTAGAAAAGTTCAGGCTTTGCATTACACTTTCGTTCTGCGCGAAAAAAATAAGCTGACAAATGTGCATGCGTCAGCTTTTGAACGGAACTGAAACTTTCTTTTGAGCGAATACACAACTTCAGTACGTCATCAAACATTGCAAAAAGCCGGATTGCGGGTAATGACGGCTCATATACCTAGCTGTCTTCACTCTCCAGACCAGCGCAGTAGTTGCAGAAACAGCTGCCGCTGCGACCTGTCAACTGTCTCTGTGGCAGTTAAATAATCCGTTCAGCTTCAAAGGTTTAAAGCTCATTTTAATATATATATATATATATATATATATATATATATATATATATATATATATATATATATATATATATATATATATATATATATATATATATATATATATATATATTGATGCTTTGACCATCCTTACTAACGTATTGTCACGGATTAATAGAGCATGAAAAATGTCGCGGTGCGGAAGCCGCCAGACCTCCTAGTGGGAATAGGCACTCCCATTCTCTCCCCTCTCCTCCTTCACATTCTCTTGTCTCCGCTGTCTACGAGCTCGTCCATCGTTATTTCTGGTTATTTTTTCTTCTATTTTCTGCGGTCTTGGTCCGTCGCGGCGCAGTGGCGCCTGGTATGATGCTGCTACAACTGCGAGGTTGCATTCATTTCGTGCTCGTGAATGAAATCCCGTATCTCGACCGTCTGTTGCCCCCTTGTCGTCGTCGTACCACGGCCTCCCCGTGCGAACAGCTGACGGTGCGTATCGTGCCCGGATATAGCGCGTGTATACGGCGCGTGTTGTTATGACAACCTGCGCGTCTGGCCCATCTGCGCTGCCCCGGCAGTTGCGCAAAATATGCCGCTCGTTGAGGAGGAGGCGGGGCTCGGCCAATGGCTCGGTGGCCTTCGGGCGAATTTCTTGGGCGCGCGGCGTTCGATCCGATATATGTGTGCGCCCGCTCTGTGGGACGTCTGCCTCGACCAGCACCAGCGTGGATCGATCGGCGTTCGCCCTTGGGTCGACACCCGATCTCGGCGAAGCGCGGGCGCGCGCAAGGCCTTCGTAGTAGTGGCCGTGCAGCCGGAGTCGCGTGGTGACAAACAGATCGTTACAGGCAGCAGGGACGACTGCTGCTGCTTCCACATCTGGCGAGCCTCTTTCCTTTGCCATCGATGCAGCAGGAGCGTGGCCTATTTGTGGCACGCGCGCTCGGCCTTCACGATCGACGTGCGAAGCCAATAAGACGATCGCTTAATTAGCATGCATCTTGCGGCGCTTTTTTATTTTCTTTTTAATTTGTTCGGAAATATGTACGAAACGCTTGTAAGCCCGTCGCTGTTCGTGAAATCAGTATTTTTCGCAAAGAAGTAAATACATCAAATTTTGATTACGTACTCTTTTTTTTTATTTGTTTGTTTATGCAATACTGCATACCTAAATGTTCGGGCCAAGCAGGTGAGGAAGTAAATAGAACATATAAAGCTCATAACAAAAATTAATTTTTGCGCAGGTCGTTATTTAGCATGTAAATAGCCAAGTAGCTGGCAAAATGATTTTTCTCTTAGGTTTCGGCTTCAAATCCACCTCCACCAGAAAATGTAACGAGTAGAAGGCAGCAAACACTGAACGGATCGGTTCCACACACTATACACTCAGCTTCGTCCTCTTTTTCCTCGGTTCAGAGAGGCACGCGGAAATATTACTGTATTATTCAGCACGTTTTTGTTTTCGTTTGGCTGCGATTATTCTTTTCTACACTCTGTCGCATGATTATGACTGCTAAGTAAACTTCTATGGGTAAAATTGTCACAGATGCATTTTACTGGGGAATATTTTAGCTCATTATCCCGTTGCACATTTATAATTATGTTACAGAACTGGCAGAAAGCAACTGCTGCCATTTCAGGAATGGCGAGTAAACAGGCTATTTTCTCTTCATTGTGCTGTTTTACCTTCACCAGCCCCACTGAGGCCAGTGCGGAGCTGAAGAGTGACTAAGCATCTGATGGTCTTTGTAATTCCATTCAACACAACTCGCTATACTCACCTAGTGGGCCTCTCTGACATAGCTCACTTATTTGGATGTCATGCTTCATTCTTAACTTCAACAAAGTTGCAATCACCGCAGCTGCATGCATATTTTAACAGCGAGGTATGTGCAGTTATGTCAATCAGAACTCGCAGTAGTGATGTAGCGCTATATTTGTTTTTGTGTTTTGTTCATGTGATAGCTGATATTGCATCCTAAAAGTCGTATATTATGTAATTAGTTGTGTGGCTTTGAAAGCATCGCGACTCGAACATGGTTTTTAGTGGTGCCCGGAGTGCTATACTCCTAAACTTTATTGCTTGTTTATTTTATTTATTTTTTTTTTTTTTTTTTTTAGCTGTGCTGTGTAGCTGTATGTGTGCAGGTGGTGAATGTCTGCTCACATGTTTCTGTTTGTATCTCTGCAGCTCCCTCATGCGGACTCTCTCTGTGATAAGATAGACATCGAGGATTTGGGTAAGTTCATTTAAGCATCAATATAAGTTTTCTACGCCAGTCTCAATTGCAGAAATGTTAAGGGAATGTCTTTAAAATTATCTTGACTTTATCATATAGCATCGCTAAAGCATTTCAGGGTATGGATAGAATCATTGAACGCACTGCTTCTGTACCGTGTAGACTGCACCAAATTTTTTACTCTAAGCTTTTATTAACTTTTTTCTACCTCATGCATATATTCTTGTCAAGGCATGGTATAGCTTATTTCAAGTTAATATTTTGTGTGAATGTAATGGATAGTTTATTTATTTCTCTCACAATCTGCAACAGCTAGATTTTGTTCAGCCTTTTGGTAGTACCCAGCACAGTCATTGTATGCGTGTTTCAATCTTTGGTGTCTCATGGCAAGACCTTATATTTACCGAACAATCTGTAGCTTTATGGTCTCAAGGAAAAGGAAAAAAAGTGGTCTCATATATATGGAGCATGCAGAGGTCTTGGGTTTGGCTCTTATAGGTGATGCGTGGTTGTCTTTCTCTGCTGCCAGCCAAATTTTCCCTTGTCGAGGTCAACTGAAAAATTAATTTTCCTTGGAAATCAACACAATCATCCATAAGGAAGGTACTCTATCCTGTGCTTCCTTTGATTTGGAAGACTGTTGCCCTCTTGTCGCGCGCGCCTGCCTAAATCTCTCCGCGCCCGGTGTCCGCACACAACTCAAGAGTGGACTTCTTTACGTGTTCCAGCGTAGTGCGAAGAGAGAGGCTCGCAGCAGGATTCGAGCACCGCGATCCGAGAGGGGTCTGGTCTGTTCTTACCGCACTCATGCGCTCTCACTCCGAGGTAATCGGCAACATTCACAGCACAGGCTCGTGATGTCTGACTCGGCTCGTGATGGTAAAGGCCAGACCGACAAGGCACGCGAATGTTCGTCAGCACAGACATTGTGAACAGCGAAAAACGACCGCTCACAAGCTGTTTGCAGCAGTGCGAAAGGCAGGGGAGCCCTGGTCCATCCAGGATCATACGCGCTAAATACGTAATTGTGCTCCTACGTGACCTCGCCCATACGCACTATAATAGATAGCTGGCGTATAGCACGGGGTCGTCCATTATGGCCCACCATGCACTCTGAGCACTACCACTTCCCTCGCCTGCGACACTTCGTTGCGGTTTGCGGCCGTGTCAATTGCACTGGCGCTCCGAAGAGCGCGTCCACTAGCTCGCAGGAGTGGGCGACCCTGCCGCTGCGTCCGGCCCCTACTGTGTCCCACACTCCTTGCAATTCCTGCGCCCCCCTAATCTATCCACGCACCCGTGACTGGCTCCCGGGGAGGCTGCCTAACTTCGCGCACTTCACACCCACGCTGGCTAGTAGGGGGGCCTTATAGCGCGACACCTGAGAAGAATGAGGGGGAGGGGCGGGGGAGCCGACGTTGGTTGGTTGGTTTGTTTGTGGGGTTTAACGTCCCAAAGCGACTCAGGTCGAGAGACGCCGTAGTGGAGGACTCCGGAAATTTCGACCACCTGGGGTTCTTTAACGGGCACTGACATCGCACAGCACACGGGCACCTTGCTTTTCGCCTCCATCGAAAAGCGGCCGCCGAGGCCGGGATTCGATCCCGCATCCTTGAGAACAGTAGTCGAGCGCCGTAACCACTGAGCCACCCCGGCGGGGCTGGAGCCGACGTTCATAATTCTACCACGACTCGCGAGGGTTTGTCGTGCAGACACCGCTAATGTTTATATATGCAGCGTAATTAGCCTCCCCTATTTTATGCATGCATGAGAAAAATGTAATTCTTAATACCTCTGTCACACAAGCATTTCTGATCCTCATTGAACTCAATCTGTATTGGTGCTACACGGGCGTTTTCAATGAGCATTGAGAAATTTCCTTTGTGTGTGCTAGGTGAGTCAACACCGCTTTCGAGTGTGCTTTAAATCTCAAGAGCGATTGAGGAAGCAGCTTGAAGTCAAGCAGGCTCGAGCTCGATTGCACTTGAAAGTTGCCTTGTGACAACCTCGATCTGCATTGAGTTGAATGGAGATAGAGTTCAATGAGGATATCGAAACTGTCGGTGTGACAGGGGTATAAGATAATGGAAGACTACAAAACAAGCATATAGTTTGATGAATAGGAACGCCATGTTTTGTATATAGTCTGTTATTTAGTTGCACTTATTTTATTTCGGTTAAGTTGTGCTCACTTTGGAGCGTACTGCTCAGGAGCCACACGATTGATTTTCATTTTGCACCATACACGTGTTATCGATTTAGCCAAAGTGTCATGATTAATGCCAGTGCTGGTTCGGAAAGCATATGTTACTTGCACATATTGTGAAAAATACAGATGATAGTTTACTGATACACACTATCCACTTTCATTCCCACCTTGCTATCTTCCCTTATGGTGCAGTTCAGGTGTCCACAGAAACAAATGTGACAAATACTGCGCTTTTCCCTTCCTGCGAACCAATTATTTTATTATTAGATGCGACAAGAACATTTGGTCTGTTAGGGCTTCAGTGCTGCATTTCTGTGTGCCTAAGAACATCGTGCATTAGAGACGTTCCATAGTGGTGGGCTCTATCAGAATGCAGCCATTATAACCTACTGGGATTGAAGCTACCAGCTTGCGCCTAGTGCAGGCACTGTTTTTTTTTTTTTTTTTTTTTTTTGCGCTTTTGGGGGGGGGGGGATCGAAATTTTATTGCTTTTGTAATTTATATTTTGGTTCATCTACATAATTACTTTTAATTGTTTTTTTTGTCAGTGCATATGTAAAAGCTTTATAAAAACATGCACATGAGGTGTGATTGACTGCATTAAAAATTCTGTGCATAGTCTGTTCTAGTTCTGTTACTCATGCTCACTAACAGGTATCACTGTATCAGTCAGTCAGTGACTTCTGTGGTTGGGACATGAATAATTTACACTATTCAGAAGAAATGCTTTGAGACTGCCTCTATGAAGCTAGCTATGAATAGCAGCAAATTACAGGAAACATAAACCACAGAAGTCATTCCTGAGGGGCACTCCAATTAAAATTAGGGTGTCTCTCAGTAATTTGAAATGTGTGCAGTCAGTCGAAGATCAGAAATCTGCTCTCTCCTCTGGAGAAACCTTGCGGGGTTGGGAGGTGGATGGTGACAGTTTCCCTTTCTCCTCCTCTCTGTTCCTGAGTCGCTGGCTTAGCAGCCAAACACCACTGCCAGCTGGCAGTTCAAAGGGAGTTATTGACAGAGACGAGAACAAGCTGGCACCTCAGACATGCATCACAGGTTTTACAGCTAACATACACTAAAAGTAAAGTTCCTGAACATTCCCGAACAGATTTTCTTGTCTGCACATTTATACATTTATACATTTATTGTCGCAATTATGGCAGTGCAGGCTGACGTTTACAATAAATGTGAACATCAGCATTGGAAAAAGCCATGCGTACCAGCTTTTAATCAATGCACGATTGAAAGTAAACATCAGGATGAGGCAGTTATAGAAATTATCAACGCAGTGTTACACGTGTGGGAGATAAGTGTGTGAGCTGCCATCGGTGTTTTTGAGCCAGAAGGAACTCAGATTTTAGATGGATGAAATTGGGCTCCTGGTGCTATGCTGTGGCATCATTACGAGTATCGTTTCCCTCTCCCTTTCTATGATTTCACTCTTGCTGGTGTATATATACATGGCACGTTTGAAGAAATAAACAGTTGGAAGTCAGCGCTCTATTCCCTTGTGCCTTCTCGTCCCTTCTTTCTACCTGCACTGTTATTGAAGTCATGATTAACCAACTAGCCCAACGAGCATCAATCATATATTGAATACAGCTGCTTTAAGGACACAGAGAAAGCTGATATTGGAGCAAAAAGAAATTGATTTCTTGTTTTCTACCAGTAATAATGTCGAAGGCCTTTGTAACATTGTGCAGTGACTTGCATGCTTCTCTGCCCTTTAGTAGAGCCAGAAAAGCCGGTTTTCTGCGACCAAGTGAGAAGCAGGCACACCCAATTTCTTTGCAGCTTATACTGTGACATTTATGCTTTAATATTTAAGTTCATTTGGCTGACTCCACAGCAGCTACCAAGCAGTAACAAAAAAGTACAGTGTATGTTTTAATGAATTCTGGTAAGGCATTTTTTTTTTGTGATTTCTTTATCTTTTTGAGGCTTGCAGTTGTATTACTCTTATGTGGTTAGTGGTTATTTTCAGACTGGTTTTCTGCTTTAGCTTCTAGATTTCGGAAACATGCCTAAGGGCATTAGGCTTTGTATTTGCATAATGTTGAAAGTAGACAATTTGCAATACGCCTCAATAACGAGGTCATAGGATCATTTGTCCCTCCTCGCGGCGTACCCCAGGGATCGGTGTTGTCACCAACATTATTTAACATTGCGTTTATCTCACTTGCATGGCGGTTACATGAAATTTCTGATATTGAAATTTCTGATATTAAATTCTTAATATACGCTGATGACATCACGGTGTGGAGCACACACAACGACCTACTGACTCAATCATCGGCCCTGCAATCAGCTTTAGACATTACGTGCACATATGCATCTTCCATTGGCCTTGAACTTTGCCAGTAAAACTACGTTCATATCAGTCGCCAACCGCTGGGGCCGCCGTAAACTATCGGCAACTCCTATTCGTCTACATCTATCCGGAACCCCACTTCAGGAAAGTCCAACAGTAAAAATATTGGGCTTAACAATTCATGAGTCAGGAACTGGAACTACATGGCTGTCTGGCGCTAAAGAACAGGCGTTACAGACACTGGGTTTAATTAGACGCATTGCTCCAAAAATGGGCGGCGCTCGCTCAGATGTTGCGAGACAGTTGGTGAGGGCAGTTGTGCAACCGCGCCTTGTTTATCAAGCCCAATTTCAGCATTTGACAAGGGCACAATGGGATCGACTTGAGGCTATAAATTGAGAGGCAATGAGGGTCATCACCTGCCTCCCTCGCATTACACCAGTCGTGGCGCTCCAAGAAAACGCACAACTAAACACAATAGATGAACTGGTGCAGCAACGACGTGATGCACGCAAGCTTAAGGCCACACTCTCTCACGCAACGTGCGCTCTGAAGGCTTATGCTTCAAAACATTCAATACTACCACCGCCACTGCCAGTTCTTCCTCCTTGGCGTTTTGTACAGCTGAGCGATAACAAGCCAACTGATTTACGCCGACCAAGAACACAGGAAACGGCGTCGTCACTTCGCGACCGAATTATGGAACAAGACGCCCGCTTGCCACATGGTTCCATTATAATTTACGTCGACGCAAGCATCAAAGCCTGTGAAGTGATAACAGCAGTGTACTGTCCTAGCAAATCTTCATTGAACAAAACGTCAACATTTCAATTACCGGAACCTCCATCTTCTTTTTGTGCGGAACTGCTTGCAGTGCAAGAGGCGCTTCGCTCTGTGACCGCCATTACCATGCTTCCCACGGCCCATATTATTATACGTACAGATGCTCTCCAGGTGACAAAGCTACTTAGACGAGTTAGTAGTAGCCCGGAAATCTGCCAGAACATACACAGTCTAGCGGCTCGCATACCAAATCCAATTCGTATTGAATGGACCCCGCGTGACCTTTTAAGTGCTCAAAGCCAAGTAGATTCTGCGACCCGCCTTTCAAACTCAACATCGACATCGCCAAACCTCATAAAATTGGACAATGCCACCCTGCTTTTAACAAGAAAGGAGCACCTCCGGCGCCGTACACGTGCTCTTATACCTCCGTGTACGGTAAGCCTCCCCCGCGGTCTAACCCGTGCAGAGGAGGTGGCGCTTCGGAGGATTAGAGTTGGGGTGGCCCTAACACCAGCAGTGATCCAAAAGTGGCCACAATTTCGGTATTTATATCCACACCCTGGGTGCCCCATCTGCAAGTCAAGAAATATAGAAGCTGACATCCATCACCTACTGTGGGATTGTCCAGCGTTGAAGCCAACGCGGATCCGGCACCTGGTGGCAGCTGGCCTCTCTCTCCATAATCCGCAGTCATATGCTGTTTGGACACTGGGACCGCATCATCGTTCACTCCTCGATTTCATTGCATCAGCCAACCTTTTTTCATTTATTTGACCACACCCTTCATCCATCATAACATTCCTTTTATGCCCTGAGGCAATAAACTTCGCTTAAAAAAAAAAAAAAAAAAAAAAAAAACTCCTATTATGTGCTGACTGGAAAACGGGCTTCTCACAAGAGCCAGATGATGAACGAGCCTTATGTTTACTCACCTGTGGGGCAGAAAAATGGAGGGTAACGAAAAAGGTTCAGCTTAAATTGAGAACATCATCAGAATATGTGAGGTGTAACGCTGATGGACAGGAACCGAACAGAATGGGCCAGAGTACAATTGTGAGTAACTGACATCCCAGCCGAAATCAAGGAGAAATGGGCATGGGCAGGGCTTGTAATACAAAGGCAAGACAACTGATGGCTGCTAAATATAACTGACTGGATTTCAAGAGAAGATAAGCATATCAAGGGCAACAGAAAGTCAAGTGGGCAAATGGCATTAGGAAGTTTACAGGGATAAGGTGTGTGTGCACTTGGTATGGAACCGGTGGAAGAACGTCTGGGGGACCTTTGACCTTTGTTCGTGTAAGACTGATGGTAATGATGACTGTCAAACTCACACGGGTACTGACTACACAGCTAAATAAAATTTCAGTGCATATTGTTTCTGCCAAATAATTTATGAAAATGTGTTTTTACATCTTGACCTTAAATATCTCAAAATGTCAAATTTTTGTCGCATTGGACTCAATAATAGAAGAGCAAGAAAAATTGATCACTGAACTTTTTTCAACTGTATTAGTATAGAGCTGCAAAGCTATTGAACTGGAATGATAGACATCCTTGCAGTGGATTTTCTTGTAGGAAATTTTATTATATGAAAACAGATAAAGAGATTGTCAGGGAAAATGAAACAGAAAACTGTAATCTTCACACTATCTTTATCATAGTTCATTTGAATGACAAAGGAATGGGAGTTGTATTAAAATAAACCCGAATGAGTGAGGCATTTTAATGCTCAGAAAATGGGCCCCAAGTGCACCTAAACATCTAAAAATACATAGAAAGAATTCGGCCTACCCTGCGCTTTTAGAGCAGCAAATTACAGGAAACATAAACCAAAAAGCTGAAGGTAGTGATATATACATATATATATATATATATATATATATATATATATATATATATATATATATATATATATATATATATATATATATATATATATATATATATGCAATATTGCATAGATGACAAAATTCCATGCATCCATGAAATGGCTAAAATTGCAGCTTCAGGTGGCGACCTCATTCATGATGTATTCATGATGACAGTAAACAATCGCGATGCTCTCCTTTTCTGTTCAACAAGCATGGGGCATGTATGGGGAAGCGGGTGATATTGACGAAATGGCTGACATACGGTTCTCGTCAGAAATCACCGAAGCAGACTTCACAGGGCGTAACTTTGAACTCAAGTTGCACAAAATTGAAATGCTTCATGGTGATGTAATTTATTGTGAGGAAGGAGGGGAGAACTTGCAGTAAATGTTGTACTAGGCTACACCAACCTCAGAAGTCTCAGACTTGCACTTTGAAATTGCAAGCTTTGCCTCAACGTTCTTTTTTAATTCTTTTTGGATATTTTAGAAGCTATCGGCATTCTACTAGTGCCTTTGCCTTGAAAATATATATATATATATATATATATATATATATATATATATATATATATATATATATATATATATATATATATATATTTATATATATATTTCTTTTTGTAATTGGCGGTCCTTCTGTTTCTGTCTTCTTTTACAGGTGAAGATGAGAACATGCTGTTTGTAAAGTTTTTCAAGTATTACCGCTGCTATGATCTCATTCCTGTCAGTGCCAAACTTGTTGTTTTCGACACAGAACTACTGGTAAGGTTCTTGCTTTACTGCTTGTGAACAACTCTGTTTGCATGCTCCTTCATGTGAATCGGGCTTTTACCAGTAGTGCAGACTGTCCGAGAGGGAGGGGTGCACTACTTCCATGTAGCATCCCATATGAAAAGATAGTTGTGGGTTGAGCAGCATGTAGTTTGCTTCTCAGTGTGGTGCTCAATCCAACACTCTGCTAGCTGTGCTAAAGAGGTGCTAACAATTTTTACCAAGGTTAAGCAAAACAGTGGACCAACGGGCATTCCATCACTCGTCACTGCTCCACAATAATATTTGCTCTGGCTTCACTAACTGAAAATATGTTATCAAAAATGACTTCCTTCCTTTTCCTTTCGGGTCGTACATGTGAGAGCACAAGGAAAGAATGCAGTTTAGGACTACTCCTTGCTCATGAATACAAATATCTCATGTGCTGATGTACACAACCAAAGAGCTCATGCAGCTACAAGGACAGATGACTTTTGCCGTTATTGGATACATACCCGTGGTACAAAATTATGGTTGCACTGAGTGCCACTATCTGGTTGATGACATCAGCAGCACTTAGGATATCATGGGGGCAAGAAATAATTCCAAGAGCCATCACTATGCAATAAACAAAACTGTGGTTTTAAAACATTACCTGTTGACTGCTGGCTGCATTCCAAGACTCAAAAGCTTTCATTCTACAAAGCGAACATACCTACTGGCAGTCCACAGAGCCAGTTCATGGGGTCCTGTCGATATGCAAGCACCCCCTCCCCCTCACACCTTTTCACTAGAGATTATTATTTCGTGCATATTTTTGAACTCTGTGCTTGCAAAATGTCTTCAAGTTTGAGTCTTGAAACACATATACTGCAGCAGAAAGAGCTTACAGTGAAGAAACGTGTGTGTAAATGGACATATTGGATGCATAATTATTGTATGATGCTGTTGTCACAAATTACTTCACCTTTTTCTTCCTATACTGATCCCTGTAGAACACTAGTAGCTCCAGTACCTCCAAGTGGCGCACAGTCAGTTTGCTCGTAACCTGTTGTGTACACTGAGCGAACCTGCCTTCAGGACTCATGATCAGACTATGTATGCCTTGATAAAGTATATTTGAAAATTTGTAGCCAAATGTGGACAATGTTTGGCCACTCTTTACGGCTGCAGTTCCTATCTTGTTCAGATGCGCGGTCACAGTGTCTTAAAAAACACTTCTCAAATGTTGAAGTGAAAGCAGTTCTTCTAATAGGGATCAGTCACAGGGCGTCTTGGGGCAGATAATGGAATAGTTGTGCTGAATGCTTGTCACTGGCAGTGTGTCTATTGGCAGCTGTCTTAGAGGTGGTTCATATTTCAGTTGACTGCCGCAGTCGTTTCCAGTGTTTGAGCTAGTCAACGCATGCTGCTGCCAGGGATTGCTCTTCATTTTCATGCAAGTCATGACTGCACATAGCTTCATTACATGTACACATTGCAAAGATGTCCCTCTTGTTTACAGGTAAAGAAGGCCTTCTTTGCCCTTGTGAGTAATGGTGTGAGAGCAGCTCCTCTCTGGGACAGCGCCAAGCAGGAGTTTATTGGTATGCCTCTTGTTCTGACCTCCAAAAACATGCACTAAATGGCAGATGAACCCTGTCAATACACAATTGCTTTCTGAATAAGAGCTCATTACTTAGCCACTATACCTTGGTAAAATCCCACCATTCACTTTTAATTGAAGCTGTTGTGAGCTTGCCAAATAGGCTAGTAGGACACATTCCATTCAGTGCAAAGTTTAGTGGGAGATGCATAGCTACTCAGTACTGTCAGGCATACCACACTGAACAGCTATGGTCTCTGGATTTAAGGATGTGCGAAGGCTGTGCAGTTTTGAAATACTGCAGTTGTGCACTGTACTACCATATAGCAATGCTACATGCCATGGCTAGGTTTTGCCCTCGTCTGGATTTGCTTCAGCGACTCTGAATTTCCTTGCTTTTTATTAAGCATACCTGCCAACTCTTCCCAGTTTTTCGTAAAATGTACGAATTTATACCTGTCTCACAATTTTACAAATCTTACCCAAAATTTACAGAAAATAATACATTTTATTTGTAAAAAAAAAAAAGAACGCACATTTGTTGAACGTACACCCTTTGTCAAAAGTTTAGAGCCCAGGGGGTCTAATTCTGAGCCATTCTATGTGGCTCATAATGCATTCCCAGGTTTCCAAACTTGCTGAAGGGAAGACGATTTTTCGTCCTACCCTATCCAATGGTTAGGACTTCCACGATTGCTAAAGTGGTCATAGTATATAGCTCAAAAGCAAACCCTGTGGGCTCTAAACTTTTGACAGAGGCTGTACCTTGTACTGCCACAAAAGGGCAATTTTTATCACGTGTGCAATCATCTGCTGTTGCTGGACTGTTGCAGTAACTTCTGTTTTCTAATCGGGATGCTAGAATGCATATTAAAACTTGCTAACTTCATCCGCAAACCTGTTGCAGCATTGGCATTACTCTATGCCTGCCACCTTTGCTAGGCTTTTGTTTGTGGGCTCAGCCTTTTGTGCGGGCCCTTTGTTTCTTTTTTGTCCGACCATATGCCACATCTGACACTGTGTAGTTCTGGTGTTTAACATAAGTAGCAACTCTGCAGTGTGATGGCAAGCTTGAACCCTTGATAGCACAGTTATGAAGTTGTTTTTGAAATAGGGCAAGTTCAGCTTTACACCACATGCATCTGTAAGGGTGGCATCATGGTCCTCATTGCTTCACGAAAACCGCAGGTATATGTGTGCTCCCCTGGCAACCAACGATCCTTGGCATGTTTTGTACGAAATGGCAGGAACTTTAATGGGATTCATGCAAAATGCCTCTTGAAAGTATTTTTTAGTTGAACGCAACACCCTGCTCTGTGTTAGTGGTCATGCTAAATGAGTTTTGTAGAAAATGCTTTCCAAGTGTGCGACCTCTATCCTTTGCTGGCATGGGACGTTCTACAAATGTAAGTCTTCAAATTGGCAGGTGTGCATTATCTCGCCTTGGGTAGGCCCACTTTTTCCATGAATGTTATCTTCTAGATTAGGATTAATTTTTTCCTTGGATTTACTAAGGACCTGTAACGCATGTGTATGTAATACATAGCAATTATATTAACTACATGCATGCTATAATGGAAATGGCTTTTCTCTTGTCCGGTCTCCAGGAATGCTTACCATCACAGACTTTATTTACATTCTGAGGAACTACTACAAGTCTCCCCTGGTGAGTTGTGTGATCCGTTGCATAGCATTCACACCTATTGTTGTGCAAATGCCTCGGGGACTAACATTCAGTATCTGCTTCAGGTGCGGATGGATGAACTGGAGGAACAGAAAATCAAGACATGGCGAAGTAAGTCATATTTTCAGACTTCAGGCTTTTTGCTGCTTTTGATGCAAAAGAATCAGGCACATTATTGACATCACCATCAACTTGTAAACAATGAGATGCAGCACCAAGTGCTTTTAGGAGAAGTTTACTTTATCACTGAAGTTGTGTAATTTACTTAATACATCTGTATTCCCTAATTTGCCACATATTTATGATGTTCTCACTCCACATTTTTGAAAGTTGTTTCTGTGATGTTCATTCCATAGTCAACACATGCACTGAAGAGCTTTTTTCTTTTTTGCAGAAGTCCTTAATGACACTTCAAGGCCACTGGTGCATATTGGACCTGATGCAAGGTGTGTTTTTGCTATCTGTGTAGTGGAATTAGTATTGTGTAAATACATCGCAAAACATTGATGATTGCATTTCACATTCTCTGTGCCCTTTGCAACGCAACAAAAGTAAGCTGTACAATGCTTTTGTAGTTGAATGGCTGCAAAAATTTTTTTCTTGCCTTAAAACCAAAAAACACTGCGATCGAAATAGTTGAGCGAGATTACAATACAACCAATGAGGCCAAAGTTTATATTTTCACTAGGAAAATCTCTTTATAGAGTTCATGGCAGAAATTTGGCAAAACACACATTTTTGTATTTGTAGGATTTCTTTTCTGAAAGGTATTTTGTTGTATGCTAGCCTGAACTGTTTAATGAGATAGTGAGATAGTAATGATAAAAGAGAGCCGCATAACAATTTTATATTGCTTGCGAGTATCACATAGAGGTTTTAAAAATAGCAAATAATATTTTGGGATCAAGTAATTATTTGAAATAAAGGAAAGAAATTATACTGCAAATTTATTGCTGCACAATTCAAAGCACAATACATATGCATTATTTATTAGAAGTTTCTAGTTATAGGCAAAATATTCGATGTTTCAAAAATTCTTTAATGAGACCTACTTCTGAACTCGTCTGAAAACTTCAGGAAGGCTGTGACGTTATTGGAAAATTTTTTGTTAACCATATCGAGGTAAATTGCTACTGATAGTTCATTAATTCTTTACTTACCATAGAAAAAAGCGAGCATTTTTGGGGGGTTGCTTTTATTATTTTTGACTGGTAAAGCTATGTGGTTATATCAGTACACAGCATACTAGCTGACACTAAATAGATACACTATTTCATTATATGCAATCCAAATAAAAGTATTAGGCAGTAATGTGAAATTTTATTTCTCAAATTCAAACTTCGGCAAAAATTATGGTAAATATTTTAATAAGTTTATAATGCGAGGTGAAAAATATTTCAGAAATTCACAAACATACAAAACTTTGCTTGTTATGCTGCATAAAGAACATGAAAGTTTCAGTGCATTGACTGAAAATTACCTTGAGCTGTTGCTTTTTGAGTAGACAAGCTGTATCTGCAGAGATGGCAGTGCCAAATCTCGGCCACAAATGGGAAACAGCAGCTCATGTACTGCGAACATTCTTATTACACCTTATGTGGCCAGAAAAATGGTACAGCGTTGACAGCAGAAAACAATCCCCCTGACGAGTTGATTTTTTGGGCCACTTTTTCTTAGTATTCATTGTAAAAACTAAGACTAGAGCACACTGCGATTACTAATGGTAAATAGGATTATTTCAAAGAACAGTGAAGCAATAAAACATGGATGGTCTAGACAGTCCATATTTTGCATGCTCACTAATAAAATTTGCATCATGTTCTTCAGTCTCGCAGTAAAATTCATCTATTGACAGCAGAGTTGCAAATTACTTTGAAACTTAAAGTTGGCTGCTTAGGCTGCATAGCTGACAGTGTAAAAATGTTGAAAGTTCATTAGTGGCATTGAAATTTCAAAATATGTATGAACTATCAGTAATTAAGGTGATTCATGGTGGATGACCATAGTAAAGAAAGGGTTAAGCAGCCACAAATTTTATGGAAGAAATTGGAAAAAGTCAAGTGTAAACTCTGGTGCATAGGAATGGCCCTTAACCTAGCATTTCCATCAGTTAGCTTTGTTTTTGATAGCAAGATACCTTATTTGTCTGTTTGGGCTAATAAGGTGGGCAAATTTGGGAGCATGTGCTGAACAGAGACATCACTGTGGTGGCTTAATTTGCATAGCACTGTTGTTATTGACATTTGTTATTGCTACTCCGCTTTAGTATTATTTGTCATGCATGTTTTGTGTCACAAATGCTAGAATGTTCACATAGCCAACTTTCATGAGAGCACATAAGAACAACAATGTGCATGTACAAGTAGTTCAAGGGGCAGCAGCTTGTCAGCAGCCACTCTCTAAGCAAGAGTGAGAAGCATGCATTTAATGCTTAGTAACTTTTGGTCAGTTTTCTGCTTATTTGGTTCAGCCAAGAGTAAAATCAAAATTGAGTTAGGAGTGCGGAAAAAAGGTCATCTTTATATCGACTGTATCTGATAGAGCCATTCTGCTTTCTTTAGGAAGTCAAGAACTGTCTAAATTTTTGTGATATGTGCTTACATGCTTTGCTGTTGATTTGTTTCCTGTTGCAGCCTGTGTGATGCCATAACTACGCTGATCCACAACAAGGTGCACCGGCTGCCAGTCATTGATCCACAGACCGGCAATGTGCTCTATGTGCTGACACACAAGAGGATCCTGCGCTTTCTCTTTCTCTATGTAAGCAGTTACGAGGCAAAGCATGCCTAGCAAAATGGGTGGATTTTGGTAGGGCCAGGGTCGATAAGGCTCTTCTCCATGGCTAAGGTGCTTCTGATTGAATAATTCCTCATACACTGGGTAGAGGAATTACTAGTTGGTATAAAGGCCAACCGCAGCCCCGAGGATTATTTTACTTGACTCCTTGGAGTGATTTTAGGGCTCGCTGGGTGCCTGGACTCATGCATGTCCCTCGATCCCGTCATCTGACTTTACCATTTTTATATTGAGGCTATCATAAATTGCTTGCGTCTGATTGTTTCCTTGTGCAGCACATCATTATCTGGGGAATTTAGGCATTGTTTGAAGGACAGCATGTCAGCATGTCTTTTTTTTTTTTTTTTTTTTTTTTTTTTTTTTTTTTTTTTTCAAGCATGCTAGGCATTGTAGATGGAAGATGAGGCACAGATAGTTCCTCATAACTTCTTCAAAAGCCTAGTAAGGTTTTCTGAAGACCTGTGCCCCACCCCTTACCTGTTCCAACTGTTAGTTGAATTGCCTACAAATCTGGCCGCCCACTTGGCACCGGGAGAGAGCATGCATGTAGCCAAAAACAATGCAGCTTTTCTTTTGAACATTATTTTTCTTCTATAAGTGATTGTAAGCTTTCTCTTAAGAACATGTGCAGAGCAGGACAAAATAAATATAAGCGGCCACACAGAGCTGGAAATTATTTCTCCACCAGCTGGCAAACATAAAGCTGATTTGGCTTGTAGTGAATTCTCTTATGTGTCTGTGCAAGTTTTCTGCTAGTAGTTCAAGTCATGTCTTGCGTCTGCATTCGGGCAGTGGTTTCTAGTTTTGGATGCAGGTGGAAACCAGGCGTGATAAATTTGGTTCGCTTGAAAGTGTTGGAAACTGAGTGTAATTTACTTTCAGACTGTTATGCTTTAACGTAATGGCAGTGGAAGGTACATGCACAAGTCAAGCATCATAATTTGTGCAAGAGCTTACGAAAATGTCATGATGGTGTAAGGCTGTAAAATAGGTAATTTTATTATTAGTGCTGAAATTTCAATGGATGAAGATAGCTCTGCTTTTTAAGTATCATGTCTCTGTGACCTACATTACTGTTTCGTTTGGGAAGGTTTGTTCAATTTTTGTAATCAGTTTTCTAACATTTATTGAAGTGCGTGAAATCTATCATTCGGTCACTGTAACTTGGGGGTTTTCTTTATCTCTCTCTCCTTCTTTCTCCTTTCTTTTTTTGTTTTTGTTGGTATTGCCCAAGTGTTCCGACACCTTAGCAACTCACTGTGGGCCCAATCTCTATGATCTTTGCAGTATTCCAACAGTTGAATTCGCTGTAATGATTGATTTATGCTACTTCTGTGTATTTGATAAACTACACTGTCTTTTATTTATGTTGCAGTATTATGAGCTGCCTCATCCCAGTTACTTGGATCACACACTGCGGGTGTTGAAGATTGGAACTTATGAAAATATTGCCACGGTGAGCCCTGTACCAAATTTGATTGCCTTTTATAGCTGTATATGTCAGTAACCAATTGTTTCGGGTGCCTTTGGGTTTTTAAGCAGTTTTTAATTTTGCAAGCTCATGTAGATCTAATTTATGAGCCACACTTGGTTTCTCTGCTAGTGTATGTCTATGTTAGTGTATGTCTATAGAGCTGTTACACAAATACACAGTCGCAGGTTGTGAAGGCTGGCGCGTTAAATTTAAATGAAGTTATGCATTGAGTTTTACTTTTACTTTCAGTTTGTGGTAAAGAAGCAATGTTTCGCAAGCTACTTAAAAGGGTGGAGGCACCAAAATTTGAGGCTATAAAAAGCCTGCTAAGGGCTTCCTTTGCATGCAAGGACACTCACAGCCAAGTGTTGGACACAGCAAACATTTGAAATATATTTTAATTCATTTGCAAAGAATGCCTAAATTTTCACTCCTGTGAGCAAGACCTGTGTCACTGTGTTGGAAGTGCAACCAAAGTTTAGTGGCTTCATGCCACAATAAAGTGAAGTATGATGAGTGGCAAGCCTACAGAACCTAGACCACAGTTGACTCATCAGCGAGCCATATCAGCTGTGCACCGTCGCTTGCTAGTTTTTCTCAGTGTATTGCCGAGCTAATTGTCAAGCTTGCTAGCATTTTTCAATGTGCTTAGCTTCGCCATGCGAAGCTGCAAAGGTGCGATGCAGCTTGTGATTGTGGTCGGCTGTTGAAGGCATTCGGACAATTGCTTGTGTAGCGAACACCATGCCTTTGTACTGCTATGTATTTCCATAAGTTCTCTCGGTATGATGCACAAAGAAACGCCAATGCTGACTTCGTTCGGGCTACCAGATGGCATTACTGGATGCCGGAAAGTCGAGCATGCTTTGCTCATTGCACTTCAGCGCAGACTCGTACCAGACCAAGTATGCAGCCAGCTCTGCAAATTCAAAATGTTGGCTGATTTCTGGTGCAGCATCAAAGGTGTTTCTCGTTGTGTCACAATGTCTCCTACCTCTTAACTCTGGCATGGCATTTGCCCCTTCATCATCTATGGCTAGTGGATCAACTATGAAATGATTGTCCGGATTCTGAACGGAGCCATGCTCACCGTCGGCCTCACTGCTGCCCTTAAAGAAAGAGCCAGTGTCATCATTTTAGTCAGATGCAGACTTATTGTGGTGGGAATTGGAGCTGCTGTAGCTAGACATGCCAATTTTCGGTGTTGCTTATTTGCCAGCACTTAGGACAGCATGTGTGTGCGAGAGCACCAGATGCAGCGGTGTGCGCATCACATAAGCCTATGTGACCGGGCCGAGTTGTCGGGCTTCCTACAAACGACGCCACTATCCAGCTTGGCGTCCACAAACCGAAATAAAAAATTGTTGCTTAAATAATGCGACATTAAATTATTCACTAGGATATGTGAATCTGAGCCTCTAGCGTGGTCTCTGGAATAAGAAGAAACACTTGAAACAAAGCCGGAAATTTAGTGCCTCAACCCCCTTTAAGTGATGATGTACAGTCTTCGTCAAAAATATACGGCCCAAGGGTTTCGCTTCTAAGCCCTGTAACGTGGCATTCTGGAATATGAATGTAAGCAAGAGCAGAATGAGGACGAGTTTTGTCATCTATAAAATTTTGAACGCCAGTGTTTCGATACGAGCCCTGTTACGGGGCTTAGAAGAAAAACCTCTGGGCCATATACTTTTGACAAAGATTGTACCTCATCCCTTCACTGTACAGGTCTATGACTTCGCACTCGACTTTTTATGAAGCATTCATTTATTCTGTCTACAATAAAATCCCTTTCGGATGTGAGATATTTTATGCCTGGAAACTAAAGTAGAAGCCTTTCGAAAAAAATAAAAAGCTGGACAACACAGTTTGCAATTTACCAAAGAAGCACTGTCTGGTGCTTCCTTCTCTCACAGAGTATAAAATGCTTTATTAAAGGGCACTATAATGAAATTTTTAGTTTTGGGTGAGAAAGAAAACAATTAATTGGACATAAATATATTTTTAAGAAAAGAGCTGCAACTGTTGACTGTGAAAGTGTGTGGCATACATGAAAAAAAAAAAGTGTTTTGACCTGTAGCAATAGCTTATCACATTGAAATTGAAGGGAGAGAAAATGAAACACGGTTGTTGCCATCAGTAGATAATTTCGCAAGTAAATGCATGCATTAACATCGTTTTTCGGGTGCGGATTGCAAGGGGTACACTATATATACTTATATACTGAGTTTCTCTTCAGAACAGTAGCAGCTTGTTATTTTCAACTAATATGTACACGACATGTTCAAGTTGACTGGCGGGAAGATTTGGAATCAATTTTTCATGGCAATAAATGTATTTGTCATGTCCAAAAAGAGCTAGAGAAACATCAGTATCATTTTTGTCATCAAAGGCCTTTGGCATTTAATTGTGGTCTTGTTCTTAAGTGAATTTTTGCTTTATTTTGTTTACAGAATTTTTTCTCTTGCAAAACTAAATTTTCTGTCTTACTGAAATATTGGTAGCTTCATTTATGCTCTTCATACACACTATAATTAACTGAATTGCAGCCAAGCACAGGGTGCTGTACATCAAAATTCTGCTTGCTTAAAAGAAAGGCATTGCCTGCCTTCACACTGCCGGGGTGGCACAGTGGTTACGGCGCTCGACTACTGTTCCCAAGGACGCGGGATCGAATCCCGGCCTCGGTGGCCGCTTTTCGGTGGAGGCGAAAAGCAAAGCGCCCGTGTGCTGTGCGATGTCAGTGCACGTTAAAGAACCCCAGGTGGTCGAAATTTCTGTAGTCCTCCACTACAGCGTCTCTTATAGCCTGAGTCGCTTTGGTACGTTAAACCCCACAAACAAACAACAAACAATTGCCTGGCTTAACATTTTTTTGCGTTTTCTTTTCCACCCTTGGCTGTGCAACAGACAAAGCCTAGCACACCGCTGATTGTGGCCCTGAACCAGTTCATCAAGCGAAGAGTATCAGCGTTGCCAGTTGTAAATGACCAGGGGAAAGTGGTCGACATATATGCCAAGTTCGATGTCATTGTGAGTAATGCTCTTGTATGAGGCTTTTGGTTGTGGATCTTTGATTGAACAAATATCTGCTCTAAGATATTGGGTAAGTAATAATTACTTTCCGTGCTTTTCGTCTCAAGCTCCTGACTATGCTTCACTGCCTTGTAGCATCTTCCTCTCTCTGTGGTCCTAATTGTAACTATGAACTAATTAATCAGAGTTCCAACTTTATATCGCAGATTTTTAATTTTGTTTATGTTGGTTCAGACTCTTAATTTGTTGCCATTTAATCATTTTTACAGAACTTGGCAGCTGAGAAGACATACAACAACCTTGACATTACAATCAAAAAAGCTCTAGAGCATAGAGACCAGGTGAGTGACTTTTCTTTAATGCACGCTCTGTAAGATTTGGATTTTATACCATAAATTATATACCTAGGTTTCACTTGTTAGGCTCATTTTATTTCTATTTAAACTGAGGTTGTATTCAGTACTGTAATATACTTCCCTTGCAGCGAGTAAGGTCAGTTAGTTTATTTTTAAGTCCAAACATAAAAAAGAACTTGCTGAAGTTGACTGCGTAGTAATATTATATATAATATAGCAGTTCGTGTAACGTTTGTTACAGCCACAGTCAAGTAGCCTTAATGAAGTAGTTACTGCTTGGCTTCAGTCTGATTCTAACTAAACCTGATGTATATTTAATACCTCTATGTGCAGCTGGTTTTTACTGTGGGCACTCGAATTGCTGAAATTGTGTTGTCAAGCTTTCTGACGCTATGATGCCAAAGCATTAATTTTCACGTCTTCAGCTGGAATGCAGGAAATTATAAAGGTATATTGAAGTAGGTAGAAATGGTTTCAACGTCATTTCCAGTTCAAGTTGATCGAGTTGCTCTTGCACTGCTATCTCCTGACCATCCTGATTAGCATAGCCGGTGTAGTGACTGCCCTTTGCAGACAGGGATCCCAGATTAAACCTTTAGACCTGAACAAATGTTTCTTCAGTCACAAAGTTTCTGTGCATGCTGCATTGTTTTCCTTTGTAATTGCTGGGCTTGTGTGGATGCTACTTAGTAATTAGACTCCCTTTTTTAAATTCATATTGTAAAATTGGGCATGTTATATCAAGCTAGTTTTATGTTGTCACATTTAATTACCATTAGTTGACAAATACAGTTTTGCTTCATGTCCATTTATACTTAATAAAATTGATTAACCGGTAATGGGGCATTTTAACAGTTTTATTGTTATACATGAAGCTGCCGTGACCAGTACTGAAGCTGCCGTGACCAGTACTGACCAGGGCTGCTGCTTCTTTGCTAAAGGAAGTGCAGATCTGACGCGACACTGAGAGAAAATGGAACCAACCATCTTGATGTATGTTGTTCCTTTGTCTGCAGTATTTTGAAGGTGTGCTGAAGTGCACTTTGGATGACACCCTGATGGCTGTTATGGAGAGGATTGTCAAAGCTGAGGTACTTCTTTTTATCGGTTCTAGAAATGCTAGCAGCATGTGTGCTAATCGTTTTTATGACGTTGATGTTTTTACAAATATGTAGTACCCTTATCCAGATGCAGTCATAGGTTTTCTCCTTTGTTGAGTTTCAGGTACATTGAGCACTTGCCATAAAGCAATGTTTTTAACCTTTTCACTTCAAAGATGTTGCAAGCATATATGTGATTTCACACAGTGCATAATTTCGCACATGGCTAGAAATGCTAGCCCCCCCCCACTCTTCCATGATTTTAACTCCATAGTTAGGAATATGGTAGAGGTAACGTTAAAAGATACGAAGTGTGTAGAGTGGGTTAGAGCAATAACTTGAGTTGCCGACATTCTAGTGGAAATCAAGAAGTGGGCATGGGCAGGACATGTAGTGCGAAGAGAGGATAACCAATGGTCGCTTAGGGTAACAAACTGGAGTCTAAGGGAAGGAAAGCGCAGCAGGGGGTGGCAGAAAGTCAGGTGGGCAGATGAGATTAAGAAGTTCGCAGGAGTCAAGTGGATGCAGCTAGCACAGGACCGGGTTAATTGGAGGAATATGGGAGAGGCTGTCACCCTGCAGTGGGTATAGTCAGGCTGATGATGATGATGTATAGAATGCTTGTCTCTGGCTTTGGCAAAAATGTTAGCAACTGTTAGTTCTCATTAAGCACTCTGTTGGGTAGTTTGTGCTATATATTCCACAGCAAAGCATGAACCTACTTTGTTCACTCTCCTAGGTCCATCGGTTGGTTGTAGTGGATGAAGAAGATCATGTGGTTGGCATTATTTCACTCTCTGACATCCTCTCCTTCTTGGTTCTCAAGCCTTTGGGTAAGGACCTTTGAACTGACAACATGAAACACCCAAAAATTAATTTTTTTGTTTAACTTACAAGCCAGGATATCGATAATCAGCTGTCATGTTTTGTTTGCACAGCATTATGGGTAGCAGTAAAGACATGTGAAGGCTTAATGGAGACACATGAAATTTATTAGGCTCCTGTGTATTTATATATAATACAATTTCTGTGATAGTGGGTCTTCGCAACACTTCACAATGGAAGAAACACAGCAAAGCCATTGTCTTCTCACACATATCCTCGGGTGTTTTTCTCCAGCCTTTTCTGCCTCAGTCAGAGCAGCTGCACTTGGGCTGCGCCTGCTGCTGCATATTGTTAGCTGCAGAGTTTCAACATGAAAGCTTTAAAGGCCTTGTTAGACAGAAAATCTGGCAAGAGTGTTGTGAGAAATCACTGGCACAGTGCTGGCAGGTGGAGTTGGCTGGTTACATGGCTTACCACTGATTCTTCACTTGTTTGTGCAACTTCATGAGAAAACATGATGTATCAGAAAGTTTGGAGGAGCTGCCAACTGGTGTTGCTTATTTTAGGTGGGAAGGTGAAATAAGAGTCAATTTTCAATCCTCTTGGATGCCTAATCAGGCATGCTACTTTTAGGCCATACAGGCACATTCATACGTTGGTTAAAGCAGGGCTTTATATGTGAGGTGTTTGCCTTATCAAGTCATACTGTTAAAGGCGAAGCTTAAGTGCCCTCTTTTTCCCACCAAGCCGTGCTGGTAATGAATGCAGACTGACGTAAGATCTACTATATGTAGACCTCTCTTCCTGCGTCATGCTGACACTCACACAGTGGGTTCTCAGATTTGATGCCGCTCGCTTGTGCATACTTTAGAGTTGAAAGGAGGTATGTTTTGGCATTGCCTGGTATTTAACTTAGTCCGAGTTCAAAGTGAACCACGATCACATTCAATACAGAGCTTATCTTAGACTGTCTGCTTTAAAAGTGAAGCTTTAGTCTATTACAGCAGAAGGAATTGTTGCCCTTGAAATTGGCTCAGAGATGACAAAAAATGTTCAGCTGAATTTTATCGTACAATAATACTAATGATATTATTATAATATGTAATTACAATAAACATCCAAGAAGTATTATATAGTTAAGAGTCTCAAGTGTAATGTGAATAAGAGCTCTGAATAGTTGTAAAAAAGTTGAAATAGCATGGAAACGAAGGTGACAAACTCTTATGTGAGGGGGATACAAAAAGAAATGTGCATTGATTAAAGAAAAAAAAAAAGAATGCAAGAAAAGCAGTCTGGTTACAGCAAACTTAGGGGGAAATTGAGCAAAAATGATGCAAACTTAGATTGAAGAAGTAGCAATCATATAATTTTTTGCAGTGCTTGTTAAGAAATAAAAAATGTCTTAAAAAATTTGCCAGTCATTTACTCTTGTGCTAATGCAGATTTTAGTGAAAGCTGGGTTGGTGCAAAATGTCAGCATCAGATGATTATCAACTCTGGACAGGGTGCCTTTTCAGTGTGTGCTGGAGGAGCCAGATGTAGGGTGTGGCATAAGGGGCGCAAGATCGGCATGCATTGTGCGCAATCATTTATCCGTCCTTCCACATCAATCTGGCATATGATGCAACAGATGCAGTGGCAACAACAGGGGCTGCTTGTGACATCACAAGTGTCATCATGTTTGGACTAATAGGCGATTGGCATTCTGGCCAGCTGGCTTGGCATATTTTGTCATTATATTCTGTGTTACACCTATCATTGTGGCAGAATGGGAAATCAGGCCTGGTCAGCTTACAATTGAAAAGTAAAGAGATTAATTTTATAATAGCAGTCACTTGAGGTCACATATAGGTGTGTGTAATGATGGTACTGCCTTTAATACCCAGGGTAAATAATTCCTTAATACATTCTATAATTTATAGAGGCTAATGAGGATGTCAGATTTTTTGTAATTAATGTAGCATTTAGAAAGTAAGAATGCCATGGTAACAGAAAATATAACCTAATTGCAATTTGTGAGTGACTTTCTGGCATTGAATATATAAACAGGTTGTTTAATGAGTAGTCTATCAATCCAAATAGTCTGATTATACTTGAACAAGCTGCATTTATAGAATGAAATGAGGACTAAGTAATTGGTTGTAATTAAAAATAAGAAGAGTGTAAGTAATGATTTAGGTCACATGGTTTTGTATGCATTAAACAGAGACTCTTGCAGGTGCTGTTTGTGTACTAGCCACATCCTTGTTGCTTTCAGCGAGGCTCATTTTGGCCTGGTAACAAACAACAGATGCTTACAGTAGTTCTTATCTAATACTCCTTGAACACCTCGTGAACTAAAAGCCTGAAACAAGGTTCCATTGGTTACTACTCCTATCTATGCATCCTATTTAGACTATGCATTATTTCATCTCATGATTTAGTAGGAAGCAGCACTCACAGTTGGTGCTGCCTGAAGCTGCATTGTGAAGCTTATTTGTGAAGTTTACTATGTTGAGGTCATGCGTGAGAGTAGGTATCGCAATTGTCTGCTGCAATTGTTCGAACGCAGTCATTGCTGCTGAACCAATTACCTACTCAGTGTGCAGGAGAGGTGCTTTTTATTGCATGAGTGTATGGTAAGTTAAGGAAAAGTGAAACTTACTTGAGCCTTTAACTTGAGAATGCTTTTAATTGTATACAGTCAAAACTCGATTTAACGAAACCCGATTTAACGAAAATCTCGATTTAACGAAAATCTCGATTTAACGAAGGTATCCTAATTCCCCCTCAGACACCCATAGGGTTCAATGCTTTGACTAACCCGAAATAACGAAACCGATTCCGTGATTTGTCCCGATTTAACGAACCTTTTTTCGAGAAATAAAGGTGAAAAAGTGTTAATTTTTGGTCTATTTTGTAGACAGCACCCCAAAATTAGAATTTTAGTAAGAATTGTTGTTTTTTCTTTTCATACGCGCTAGCGGCGCCGGTCGTGGTGTTGGCACTACCCACTCGAAAGTAGCGCGGGGGGTCATGACGATGACCATACGGACCCCCAAAGATTGCGCTAGTTGTATGATTACCAACTTTGGCGCCAATTTGTCATTAGCTGTGTGGCTTGCCGTCCCGTCGGCGGTATTTAGGGAAGATTGTTGCGCCGCTAGCCGAACCGTCCTTTGGGTCGGTGCTACCGGCGTGAATTCGTCACGCGCGAGTGCGACGAAAAGTGAAAATGGTACGTGCTAATCGTTACGACCGCGATAAGCTGGTACGGTTTATGCGGATGCAAAATGCATTATGTTCAATGGGTGCTCAGTCGGGGACTTGACTTTACTACTTTTAAAACGAAAGTACTGTTTAAGCGGGTACGTTTTAACGAGGTTTTACTGTAATCGAATGTACTGAATTATGTGCCCAAGAAATGCCTCATTCAATTTAACGAAGTTCTCGATTTAACGAAATAATTCACGGCTCCCCTCAACTTCGTTAAATCGAGTTTTAACTGTAGTACCTATTCTGTCTCAAGTGTCCAGTCACTGAGCTGCTTTGTCAGCATCATTCAAAAATTTTACTTGTTGGTTTATGAAAAGTAACTGTGTGCTTTGGTGTGCTAATCGTTTTTATGACTTGTGTTGGTTTTTACAAATATGTAGTACCCTTTTCCAGATGCAGTAATTAGATTTTCTCCTTTGTTGAGTTTCAGGTGCATTGACTTGCCATAGTAAAGTCTATAATTAAAAAACACATGGGGCATTTTGAAGTGGCAGCAACATTAAGCAGCGTGGAAGCAAATATTTATTTGGTTTTTGCCTGGAAGCAGCAGGAATGAGGGAAGGGAAATCATCAGTTGTTTATGCCTACTTGTGAGGCAGCCACCTTTTAATTCAAAAGCATAGCAAGTCTCATTAGCACAAAAGCTGGTGGCAGTAGCCATGTCCATGGCATGATGATCATGAGCATGCCTCTGGCAGGTGGTAGCTGGCAGGTGAGATCTCCAGGCACTGATCAGTTGAGACTCAGTGGTTCAGGGTTTGTGACATCATGAGACCGCATGTCGTGGCCGAACAGACAGGAACAGCCAGATTTGGCAGGACACTGAAGATGGGAATCGAATGCACTGGACCCTTGCGTTAAACAAGGCCTTGCAGACATGTTTATAGGGCCTAGTTAAAATGGGGCTTTATACCTTTGCTTCTGCTGCCAGCTTGGGCAGCATACATCATGGTTTCTGCCCACAAGCATGCCTCTGGCAGGTGTAGTTGGCAGGTGGCATGGCTAGGCATTGATTGGTTAGCTATAGCATGACTCAGCACTTTACTAAATAACCTAATGTAAGGTGTAGAGTTTGCACAAACATTATACATAGTCATGAATCACAGTCATAGTCATTATGCAACACAGCATGACTCAGAACATTAAACATTACAAAGTAACGTAATGCATTCACATTCTAAAATGTAAGCAGTCTTAAGTGCCTCTGTAGAATACTTAAGACTTTGACATGTTGTTCAACTGTGTTGTTTGTTCCTTTCTCATTTTCTGGGCTAGGGAAAATAGAATCTGGAGATGAGTTTAGTGAACTGCTGTATTCGCTTTATCTTCTCTGTAGGCATGGAACGGCCTGACAGAAACCGAGCATCCGAGGCTACCTCACTCCCTGTGCATGAAGAGAATGAGTCTGAAGAGTCTCATGATGATGATGGCGGTGGGGCAGCTGACAAAAGCCAAGCTGAACAGAGCACGTCAGAAAGCCAGCCACCTGATGAACCATGAGGGCCAAGCCAAGTGCAGACGCAGAAGCACATTGCCTTGTCTTTCCAAGGCGACAGCTACAGCAGCAGTGTTCGAAATCTGCTGTCTTCCATACAAGGAGGCTTGCCCAGAAGCATCTTCCCCACTCGGAAGATGGCCCCTTGTTAGTGCGAAAGAGCTCGTTGCCAAGTCGAAACCTCTTGGAAGACATGTCCCAGCAGCCAGAGCTACACATAGCTTGCTGTGAGGAGGTGCTTGGCACTGCACTGTCTTATTTCCTGTCACTTCATTAATCGCTGTCATGCAAATCCATGGCAGCTCAGAAACTAACAATCTGCAAAGGAACTTCCTCAGAGAGCAGTGTATCATTGCTAGAAGAATGTTTTCCTCCTGACTGCGAGCTGAAAGTCTACCCTTGATGAGCGGTAGGTTACGAGGACTTTGACAGTTGCCTGAAAGCAACGATTTTTGATGGCATACATGTACACCCACACATCCACACACACATGAGCATGCAGGAAACCTGCAAATGTGGTCATTTAGGTCAGAATGCAGTTCAAAGGCTTTTTAGATTTCTAGGCCGTGTGCATTCATTGCCGATTTGTTGTTGGAGCGCGTGATTCATGTTACTAAATTGTTTATGTTCGTCTTCAGATGAATTTGGCATTGTGCAGCAGATCTGTGCCTCTAAGGTGCCCTTTCTTGCTCTTGGAGCTGTGTACATAGCATACACAAGATGTCTGCATGGCCAGAGCTATACCTGTCGTCATGTTCTGCTGTTTCTTTGTTGATATTTTTTTCACTTCAACTCCCAGCTCTATTGCTTGGAGTTACTGTGCCGTTTGAAAAAAAAAAAAAAAAGGTTATGTTAGGTTTGTCAATGCCATATCGCTGTAAGAATGGACAGGATGAATCGGTACCTGCCAACATGCTTTATCTAGGGATGCCCGCCATGAATATGATTTACAAACCAAGAAGCCAAAACTGAAAGGAGAGTTGCTGTATATGAATCTCTCCTCTAAGTGTATATAGTTACAAGACCATACATGTCAAGAGCTCTTTTTCTGATCCATAAAGAAGCTTGTTTTTCACAAATTTGTCTGGTTTCTTCTACAACCACCTTGTTTATGGCAGCCCCAACTGGCAGATGCAACCACTGGTAAGGTATTAATGCTAAATATGAAGAACGTAGATCAATAATGGGCGGTTTGCTCTCATTTGCAGCTGTGGACCTGGAAAGCCTGCGTGCTTGTCTATGCAGGTTTCATCACATGTTGAAATCTGGGGCGACTGAAATTCATCTTGAGCCCTACACTACAGTGAACATTATAGCCACTCGTGGCACATGGAGAGTGCGTTATTAAATGCAGTGCAGTAAACAGAAATGCAAGTAGGATCCCAAGGTTGCGGGTTTGATCCAGACTGCACAGGCCATAATTTAACGGAGGTGAAATACTCAAATGTTATGCAGTGAGATGCCTGTGCTCATTAAAGAAGCGCAGGTGGTCTAAATTAATCTGGAGGCCTCCTCCACAATGCGGTGAGCCCGTGTGCTGTGCAATGTCAAAATGTGCTAAAGTGTGCCAGTTGGTCGAAATTTCTAGAGCCCTCCATATGTGGTGTCATTTGGAGTTGATGTTTTGGGATGTTAAGCCCTATAATCCAAACCTAAACTCTACAATTTACAAGTTCATTCTCTGAAAATAAGCACCGGAGTGAAAACAGTGGAGGAGGAAGAGGGCGGTGTTATCTTACAAAATTTCCTACTCAAGAGGGCTATGTGCTAGAGGCTATAATGTTTGGGTGGCAGCAGCGTATGAAAGGATGAGGTTAGGGAATTTTTTTCTCAATGTATATAGAGCTCAGCTCATGCATCTTTGTTAGCCTGATCCCTATGTAGGCTTTCACAATGCAGCGCATTAACGATTTGCGTAGATGCAGCATCACATGGAAATTTCTAGCCTGTAATCTTGTTTGCTAGCAAATTGTCAGATGTGGACACATCCAATATTTTGGGCCAGCACTGCACTAGCATAGTTTTGTGCCAAGCAGCAACAAATATTTCACCACACCACTTCATATGTGGATGCGAGGGGCTCCAGTTGCTCTCCTGTCAAAAACTGGCCATCCTGTATATGCAATGCCAAAATTTTGCACCAGTAAGCTTGCTATCCATTATGTACAAGGTATAGAGTAATCTCTTAATTGGGTCAGGATAACCTTAAACTTTAATCAACCCAAGGATCAAGCAGGATTTCGGAAAGGGTACTCTACAGTAGATCATATGCACACTATCAACTAGGTGATAGAAAATTGCTTGGAATACAACCAGCTCCTATAGACCTTTGCAACAAGGACCTCCTGGGCGTCACCATATCGCTCGCTGGTCTGTTGTGTGTGCCTGACGTCAACACGGTGGAGGCGGCAATGTAACCGGTTTGCAAAAGTCCAGAGAAGAGGAGTTTGGACAACCTCCTCGCCCAATGCAAAAGTCTATACATAGCATTCATTGTCTATAAGAAAGCATTTGACTCGGTCGAAACCTCAACAGTCATTGCGAGGTCATGGTGTAGGAGACTCATATAGAAGATATTTACAGTGGCTGCACAGTAACCATAGTTCTGCTTAATGTGATAAAATTCCAATTAAGGAAGGTGTTAGGCAAGGAGACATGATCTCCCTAGTGCTATTAACAGCTTCCTTAGAGGGTGTGTTCAAAGACATGGAATGGCAGCAGTTAGGCATCAGGGTCAATGGAGAATACCTCTGTAAGCTGCGATTCACTGGTGACATTGCCTTGTTAAGTTACTCAGGAGACCAACTGCAACTAATGATTAAGGATCTAGACAGGAGAAAGGTAGGCCTAAAAATTGATATGCAGAAGACTAAGGTGATGTTGAACAACCCTGGAAAGAAACAGCACTTTAGAATAGGTAGCAAAGTGCTGGAAGTGGTAGGCGAACATTTACTTAGGACAGGTAGTGACTGCAGATCTGGACCACAAAAAGGAAATAACTAGGAGAATAAGATTGGGATGGAAAGCATTTGGAAGGTACTCAAACATTACGACTAGCAGCAGTATCAAAAGGAAAGTGTATAACAGTTGCATCCTACCAGTACTCTCCTACAGTGCTGAAACATGGAGTTTAACAAAAAGGGTTCTACTTAAGTTGAGGACAATGCAGGGGGCTATGAAACGAAAAATGGTGTAACATTAAGAGATAGGAAGTGTGTACAGTGGGTCAGAGAAATAACCCTAGTTACCGATATTCTAGTCAAAATTAAGAAATGGGCATGGACAGGACATGCAGCACTAAGTGAGGAGAACCGGTGTGGAATCCAAGGAAAGGTAATCCAAGGTAGCAGGGGCCAGCAGAAAAGTAAGTGTGTGGTAGAGGTTAAGAAATTTGTAGGTGTCAAGTGGATGCGGCTAGCATAGGACCGGGTTAATTGGAGGAAACTAGGAGAGACCTTTGCCCTGCGGTGGGTAGTCTGGCTGATGTCATTTTATTAAGTGAACAGCTCAGCCATCCAGGTGCACAACCATGCAGTTTAATGACAACCTTAAATCCATTGCATGCTAAAAGGACGAGAAACAATACAAGGACATAGAAACAGCGTACATGCACTGTTCCTATATACTAAAAAGCCACTTGAACAGGTTTATAAGCAGTTAAGCTTCAGCTGAAGAAGTTCAGGCAGGTTAGAGTTGCGCAGAAGCAATTTTCTTGACATCACAGGGTTGTGTGCTGAAACTAAAATGTGTGCCCAACGGATAAAATATGTGGGCGCATTCATTTAAGTGCAGCTCAGGTAAAGCTTTCATGACTACTTCAAATCACCTGTTCTGATGGCTTGACTGCGAATTGATTTCTCATCACCTGCAGGTCGGGCTAGTAAAGCTAGAAAGATGCCTTTGCAAACATCCAACCTTAGTTCTAGGTTATTTATATTCCTCCTCTCCTGGCTCCTTGCCTGACCAACTTCTGAACCAGCTACATAATATTCATGCTAACAAAGCTTTTTTTATGTCTTGATAACAGCAAAGCACTGAAAGTAGTAGGCGAATATATCTATTTAGGACAGGTAGTAACAGCAGATCCAGACCATGAAAGGGAAATAACAAGAATAAGACTGGGCTGGAGCGCATTTGGCAAGCAGTCCCAGATTATGACTAGCAGCTTACCGGTATCGCTCAAGAGAAAAGTATACAACAGTTGCATCTTACCTGTACTTATCTAATGGAGCTGAAATGTGGAGGCTAACAAAGAGAGTTTAAGTTGAGGGCAACACAGAGGGCTATGGAACGAAAAATGGTAGGGATAACGTTGAGATACGAAGCGTGCAGAGTGGGTCAGAGAAATAACTCAAGTCAATGACATTCTAATGGAAATCAAGAAGAAATGGGCATGGGCAGGACATGTAGTGCGAAGAAAGAATAATCGATGGTCGATTAGGGCAATAAATAGAGAGTTTTAGAATAGGGGGACCCAAGGCTTGGGGCCCCCAAGGAAATAGCGCGCGGCAGTGCAACGTGCTAGCCGAGCGGCGAGTTTTAGAATAGGGGTTTTCCCAACGCAGCGGAGCCGGGCTTGCGTTCGTCGATTGCAGCGCCACGACGATAGCCAAGGAAAAGCATTTTAATATATAAAAGCCAAAAACGCTATCTTATTCGTCAAAAAGTACTATTATGGTGCAAATACTATCTTAAGACTACCGGTTATATAAACCGTTTTCGTCAGACAAGACGAAATCGGCCAATTGTCAATCCAGGCCGAGACCGGGAAACCTCATTTGAACCTTCCGCGCTTTCCGCCGTCTGGTCCCCATGGCAACCAAAGGAGGCGAACTCGCTAAGCCTAGCAGCTCGGTAAATCCGGAAGCAATCTGAAAATATAGTGGGTTTTATCGCTAAAATTTGGTTGTGCGGGCATCAGGAGACATAGCATAAGCTTCGTTGGCCTTTCGTTTTCCATGAACGCGTGACACCATAGAGCGGTGATGACGAATGTGTGCCGAGGCGAGCGGCCGCCGCTTGGCCGAACGCCGCCATGTTGCCGTAACCCAAGCGACCCAACGGCGGCTTGGGGCGAACGCTATTTCCGAAAAATAGGGGCTGCCCTTGCGTTAACCCAAGACCCCAAGCGCGCCTTACGTTCTGCGCATGCGCATTTCGACGCCCCAAGCTCCTTGGGGGCCCCCTATTCTAAAACTCTCTAATAGGATTCCAAGGGAAGGAAAGCTTAGCAGGGGGCGGCAGAAAATTAGGTGGGCGGATGAGGTTAAGAAGTTTGCAGGGGTCAACTGGATGCAGCTAGCACAGAACCGGGTTAATTGGAGAAATATGGGAGAGGCTTTTGCCCTGCAGTGGGTATAGTCAGGCTGATGATGATGATGAAAGAAGAAGAAAGGTGGGATTGGAAAGAAAGAAAAAAAAACAAAAGGTGCTATAGTGGAGGGCTTCAGACCACCATGCAATAGCTGCTTTCGCCTCATTGCAGTTTAGTGGTCCCAACTGCCCCTTAGAATTAGGTGGTGGTCCTTAAGAGTATATGAGAGCAAAATTTGAAAGTTTTGAGCGGAACGTGTATTTTACAATTTTTTAGAAGTGCTCCTCGCGACCGCTTGCGAGCGATTGGGGCGCTACATCCCCGCGCTCAAATCTCCGATGCGACGTTACATGGAAAGCTAGCTGGATGCGCCAAGTTACGCGAGCGGAATGGCGTACGGTGCCTGGATGTCAGCGAGCCACCCTAGGACGGGGCGTGTTGGGGCGTCGTCGCGACTTGTTTACCTTTCTCCTTTCGCGCAGAGTTCAGGAAGGAGAGGAGCATCATTTTTATCATTATATCTTCAGTGCTTATAAATCTAGCTTAAAAAATTTTTGCGTTGCCGTGATTATTGTTGGGACTACCAATTGCTCGTGCGCGTTTTGCAATTTATAGCATGCACAAGGAGCTCGCTGTAGTGGGTCACGGTGACGGATCGCGCTATGCTAAATCTATACCAACGGGTGACCTGAGTGATCTTGGCAGGGCGCCAGATGCCTGCTCTGGCTCAAGTCCGGAAGGGAGTAACTACAATAGTTTGCTGGGCAAACTTGGCAATGTGTCAAGATGGTGACGAGATTGCAAAATTTCAACATTAGTTTACTGTGCATGTTTGCTAGACTATTTCATTTGCGCTCATTTTGGCTCCTGTACCACTCAACCCTCGTTTTCACACGGGGGAGGGGGGAACTGCATGTAGTTAGAATCTGCAGACCTTCCTCGGTTTTGTAATATCTATTCCAGCCTGTATGGAACAACAGCTTTAAATTGCACTTTTTAGCTTGTGTTCCATAAACTTTTCACAGAAGGTGTAGGGCATGAACAATTGAAGAAAAACCAGGAGTTCATGGATACCTTCACACCACTCTTGTGAAGAAATGCAAATGCAAGGAGCTATGGCAGACAACACTGTTTGTCAAAAATGTTAATGGTGCAAGCACCACTGGTGACTTTTATTTCTGTACAATTCCTCTATACACGTGCCTCGATATAGTGCAAAAATATCTGATTTGTAACACAGCCATGTTACAAAATATGCAGCACAAGGCTTTGTGTGCCTTGAGATTGTGACAAGCTCTGGGCGTGACAAGAGTCTAGTGTGCCTCCTGCATCTAATGCAAAATGCAACAGCTAGGACTGCTGCACATAGTCCAAGGCACTGCTTTAACTCTCTGGTTGCAGTGGCCCCCAAGAAATAAATAAGAGTGCAATACTACTTCAAAGCAGGACCAGCATCCAGCAACACTCTCAGTGACACAAGCCTAGAATGAAAACAAACAATAAATAAATCTCGTAAATGCAAACAATTACTCTTGTACTTATTAAATGCTACTGTACAACGGCAGCAAATAATTTATATGAGCCCAAATGATAGTACTTTCCAGACTCTACTGGTGTGCCTTTGCAGTTATGGAAAAAAAAAAAAGTTAAGCAAGCATGAGCTTGAATAATATTGCTTCCCAGCCTCTCTGGCATGCCTATGCCATTCAGTATGGGAAGAAAAGAAAAAGTGCACTGCCAATTGAACACCTGTTCTCAGTTACAAATATGTTTGATTTACAAAATCATGCTGCAAGGACTGGAAAGCTCATAGTTATGACCTATGCTTAACAGTGCTAGCTGGCATCCCACAATTACGAACTGATACTGCTACTGAAAAAACAAACTAGGCCCCACTTCAGCACTAGCGCAGAGTGAAAAAAGTAAATGTCTCCTGCATGCCTCCATATTTTGCAAAGAACACACCTGAAAAGAGCACACTCTCCACCGGATCTGGCCTGCTTTGAAGCAGCTTCGCTGTGCTTGGTATGTACATGTGCTCACACGAGTCCAAGGTCATGACACTGCTGCCTCCTTGCCAGGCTGAGAGTCCAAGTGTGGTCGCTTGGCTGGGCTGCTTGGGCTGTCATTTGGTCGGTGCTTTCCCTTTGTGTTTTTAGGTGGCATGTCAGCGCTGTCTGCAACACCATTAGCCTTAGCTGGCGCAGGCAGAATAAGCCTTAAATTGCTGTGCACACCGTTTGCCGTTGACAGGCCGTTCTTGCGATGTGGCAGCGGTGGCATCTTGGAGAACAATGGTGCTTTGCTTCCTGCTTTCTGTCCACCGGTCACAACTCGACTAGCTGGTGGGCTGGCACCGGGCGTTTGGCCAGGGTAAACCACTGGCCGGTTTGCACTTGCTAGGGTGGGTGGCGGCACCTTCTGTTCAACACTGGTCCGGGCACCTGACGTAACACGAGGTAAGCATGGTGCACGGCTGACACCAGCTGCAAGTTTAACAATATGTGAATTTCTCGTAGGGGACACACTGCTTGCACTGCCAGGCTGGCTGCCAACACCTTGTTTGGGGCTTGCAGGCTCCGGAGGCTTGTTTGGCCGAATCTCAACAGGCTGCTTTGCTACAGAATTTTCACTGTTCACACTGTTTGGCTTCTCGGACTGCTGAGCACTTGGTGCGCAGCTCACAACGGCATTGTCTTTGCTGCTGAGTGAAGTGGCAGCATGGGTGCACCCAGAACTGTTGTGGCGAGCACTGGCACTGCCATGTTCACCACTGTGAGTAGCACCATTGGTGTCCGCGCGGTCAGCAACGGCATGCACTGTGTTGGCGTTGGCACCGGTGTCACTTGAAAGCATACAACTTTGTCTACTGGTCACAGCACCAGCTGGTAAGGCAACAGCCTGCTGAGATGAAGGGGTTGTGATGACAATGCTTTTTCCTTCATCTGGCGGTACTGGTACCACATCATCGGGCTTTGACCCCGAGCTTACTAGGGATGGTGGCAGCTCAGGAAACCGGTACAGCAACCGCATGGGAGTATTCTGGAACAAATAAAAAAATTAATAAGATGAATGCAGCCTGACTTGTATGCAACATGCTTTTTGAAAAACACTGCCAGTGATTAAAGTATGTACAGGCCATCTTCCAGGGGTCAGGAGTGTTGTCATGCTAGGGCACCAGCAGCAAGTCACAATGCATGTTTAGCATACTGCTATATCAGCTAGCTCTAAAATGCTTAAGCCCCATGCAGTACTAGTAAACCACAGCTTCAAACACCAATGAAAATACAATGCCATTTCCAAAAACTGAATTTATGGTCCTCTGCGCAAAACACTAGTCAAGTAACCAGTTCAATATCAATACATAGCTCCAAAATTCATAACATAAAATTTTGTCAAAAATCCATGCAACAAAAGGGCAATTAGTTGGTGAAGGTAGCAAACTAATTCAACCCTTACTAGAGAGAGAAGAGAGATGGTTTTCAAAGTTTCAAAGGATTCCAAAGGCTGGGGAAGAGTCATGTCTCCAGTAAGACTGGCCTCTTCATGCAGCACTGCCAGCATGCGGCACTAGCAGATCAAACATTAGCTAGGGTGACTTCTCTGCATTACAGCGGTGTCGCATGAAAAATGGGTCGCAAGACTGAAAACTACCACAGTTTTTACTACCTCTGTGATGACTGATGTGGACACAGGATGGCTAATGGAAAGCTACAACGCAAATAGTGTTTTTGCTTGGCTTGAAGCAGGTTTGAAGTGAAAAGCTTTTTAAAGTAATAACATCTAAACAGTGTAGTTTGGAATATTCAAACCATTTATTTTTATTAGGCCTGTGCAAATGAATAGTGGCTTTGTGGTTCGATGTGAATTTCCTCCAAATAATTTTGAAGTTACCTTTTTAAGTACTTTTTGCACATAACAAAATTGATCAGTACAGTAGGCATTTTAAAAATAAGCTATTTTCCCAACACACAAAAGAAGAAAACAGAAGTTTTCCACTCATGACAATACGTTGACTTTTTTGCAAAAATGATAATTAGCAACTGCAGAAGCTGACCTCTTAACAAAGGCAAAGCCAACAATATTTGTGAGGTGTAACCTATTTTTGGGACCTACAACTGCTGGTTTTAGGTGGTGGTTGCATGGACACTGGCTAAGTGTACACGCCACGCCTCTGTGTGCAGAGTGCCATGCCATTTCAGGTGTCAATAGACATTTATCTTCATGTGCCTCGTGCAAGCTCCATGTGCCGCCATGCCTGATTAGCTAATTTCAAGCAAAGGGCAGGCGCAGAAGACAGCTTCAACTCATCCCGCACAAACTGTGCAGCTTTGCGTCCTTCAATTGGTGCAGCATTCCCGCTGACGCAGACACATAGATATTACACATTTGGACATCATTCTAGTGCCCGCGCTCATACGCTGCGGCATGCGTGCATAGACCGGCTCTAGCACAAGTCCGGGTGGACAGGCAGGTAGCATATATGCCTTAGAAATATCCATGGAGTCTGCCTTTGGTTGTGCGTGCACGTGGTCCCATTCTGGAAGAGGCGCATTAAACCGAAACCATGTGAAGGGAGCATTCCGCAAACAGTACCAATTTGAACTGTATATAGAATACTTGGCTATTCGACTGATGACTGTGGCAGTGTTTCTGCTTTCCATGCTACATTCTCCACATCCTACTTGCTTGTACGTGAAAGCATAGTTGCAGTTCCCATATGCTACGCCTGCGATGGGCATTGCGAAAAAGCTGTCACCTTACTCTATGGAACATTTTTACTGCCCGCGACTTTGAGTGATTAAGCCTGAAAATCTTTATGAACTGGGAATGTATCAATGCGGTCTTGATGTACTGCTCTATTACAGTCCACCGCAAAGAAAGCAAAGGTACTTTGCCCTTGATGCTCGCAAGTGACACAAACAATTTACAAACTCATATCCGCAACCTATCATTTGCAACATACACAATGTTGCTCATGGCCTTCCCCACCAATGAAATGAACACCAATTACTGCATAAGCTTGATGCAAAAGAATCATACAATTCTAGCACACAGTTTCTCTTCTCTTGCTAGTGCTACTGCTTCAATGTGCTGCTGTTCAAAACGACAAAAACTGTTGCCCTGAGCCAAGAACACACCAAGCATTTCAGGCTCTTCGGCCACCCACGCCTTACAAGAATAAAAATGATCACCATTATTATCACAAGTGTCAAAAGTCAGCAATAGAATGCAGAATCTGAAGAAGCCCTTACCCTGCGCCAGGAGTAGATGTAGGCAAGGTCTACAAGAGTATAATCATCCAGGAGATGGTCATGCATATACATCACATCCACCTGTGACACAAAATAGATAAATTTTAGACATTTGAAACATGACTTGCAGAGCATCATCTGCAATATACAAAGGCTTGGTTTAACGTCCCAAAGCGACTCAGGCTATGAGAGACGCCTTTGCAGACTAAAACAGCAGTGGCCACTGCTAAGGTACTAATAATTATTCCTACTGACAATGCAGAATGCAGAAACATAGGCTGAATGTTGTTTGGAGCAATTTGCAACGCTGATTTCACAGCGTTCAGTAGCTATAACCCAGCTAAACAGATAATCTGCAGACTCTGGTTGTGGCTCTCTCAAGACTCGCTATGCAGATTCAGAGCTGCTGCTTATCTCAAAATAACTCTTGTACTGTACTTTTGGCAGTCCCAATATTTACCGTGGAAGTTTTTCCAGAGCATATGTGAAGTTACAACAGCAGGGTACACAACTATGACCTAATCCGAACCTGAAACCGAGTACAGCAATTTGGGCAGCACCACTACTCTCCAATGCTCCAAGCAGTGTCATGGTAAGCGGGAGCTGGTGCTCTCCCAGTGTTCGGCAATGGTCAACAGCCGCGTAACCTCCATCAGCAGCAATGAACAGTGCAACCAGAGCCTATGTGCAGCAAATCAGGTTGTAGCCTCTGATCAGGTGCATCACAGCATCACTGGTGCTCGTGAAATGGGAACTTTAGGTTTTGGATAGAAGCTGATGCCTGGCCTTCTTCGATTTAGGTTTGTTGTGCCCTCTATGCTGCGATTCTGCAACCGATGCTGCTGCAATAGTTGTCCACAGTTAAGCCATATTGGTGTGCTGAAGTATGGTGATTTAGGCATGTTTCTTCGTGTCAAATATAGCACTAAAATGGTTCAAGACTTGAATGGCACGAACAAGACTGTAAAAAAAATTTAGTTGTGGTTTAGCTCTGGTTAACTCTAGCTGAATTGCGAAAGCAACGGCAGAAGCTTCTTTTGCCTGCTACATTATTCTCCTATCACGCCCCATCAGTGTAATGTGCTACATTATTGGGGATACTTAAGCTCATCCTTTAACCCTTTCACTGTCGGGCGTTTCTGGTCGTGACGCACCCTTAGTGTCTGCTTGAGTTGAGGGAATGAGTATAGCGATTTATTTTTGATTATGATTGCTATACAAATAACATAGTCATCGGAATATGCACATTTCAGTGTTCTCAGCATGGCATCAGCACAGAATTGAGTGAAAGCAGCTGAATCCAACTTTCTACTTTGCAGAAGCTGGAGGAGTTTTTTCTCAGTAATTCATAAAATATGGAAAATGGTAGGGTGCACTGGTTCAGAAATTAAATCATTTACACTTTATGATTGCGTCCCTCGACAGGCCTTCAAAATTAACTACATGAGTGTGACAACCAAGGTGCTGCTCTCATCAGTGCTCATATTAATGCAACAAAAGTGTATGGGTTCCAATGGGCTCTGCGCATTTCCCCCTTGTCCATGGTCCAGACAGTTTCCATATTAAAGGGGCCAAATAGATTGCAACGGTTTGGTTCCCTGAAAAAATCCCCTGAAAAACTGAAAAATGTCCATAACTCAAGACGGTCATATCGACAAGGCACCACTATATCTCAAGCTGTCTGCCCCCTGCAGCTCTAATTATTAAGATTTTATTGTAGGTTTGGTTTAGGGGGCTTAACGTTTGAAAGCGACTCAAGCTATGAGAGATGCCCTAGTAGAGGGCTCGGGAAATTTCGACCACCTAGGGTTCTTTAACATGCGATGACATCGCACAGCACACAGGCGCCTTACTTTTCGCCTCCATTAAAAAGCGGCCGAGGCTGAGATTTGATCCCCCATCCTTGGGCGCAGTAGTCGAGCGCCATAACCACTGCGCCACTCAGGCAGGGCGGCTTTTATTGTACAGTGAAACCTCGTTATAACAAACAGTTAAATAATCGGAAAATAGTTCACTATATCCACAATTCGCGATATAAAGTTTCATAAAAAAATACATGCAAGATCAAATTTCAATTAGAAAAGGCACAGCAACTCGGAGGGCGCTTACTTGGATCACGTCCATTTATTTACGCGGAAAGAACTGCATTATCGCGGCCTGTTTTGTTTGTGTTTATCGCGTTCCGTATCACGCCCTGTTTCACAGTTTGAAAACACTCAACAAGGGCAAACCTACTGCCCTCAATAGCACTGCAGTGGCGGCACAGTGAATCCAATGCAGCAAGCGCTTCATCTGCGGTATGTTCTGAGACTTCCGCAGCGATTTAGGCGTCCGTTAGTACAGCCGTGGTCGCTTCGATGTCGTCGCCACCTACAAAGTCTACTACAGTCATTGTTGCGGGCATGTCACCGACACGATACGAAACATCGTTCCAGGTCTCATCGAGCTAGCGGAGCTCTGCTTTGTCCGGATTGTCACTATCGTCGCTTCAAGCACGAGCCTCTGCTGGAACAAAACCTGCATGCCTTTCACGCTGTCCCATGCTGCTTTAAGCATTTGGATTGCTCCCAGCAAGTCGATCTTCAAGTCCTGCTTCATACAAAGCTTCACGACTCATTTCAGTACACAATTTTGCACCAAGCAAAATGCCACCTGGTAGTGCTCAACCTGTCACCGCAATACTTGCCTCGTGGTTCTTGGCCAGCCCAAACTTTGCCCTCAAAAACTTCTTGAGATGACCCACAGTGAAGCCACCTGGGCAGAGAAGATAACGGCGACTGCCTGGGGGCTGCAAGTAAACACACTTGTTACACAAAAGCTGGAAACAGGGGCTGCCATTTTTACATACTGACTTTATCAATAGCAGTAAGATGCACATGCTGCTTTTGCATTTTTTTCCCTTCGATGCATGCTTTTTGTACAGTGCGGCAGCATTATAGATTTAGCTGCAATTTTGAGCGCGTAATTCTCAACAATGAATAGAAAGTACAAAATTACTTTAATTTTAACCTGTGAATTCTGAACTTTCGGTGTATTTGAATTCACTTCGTAGTACAGCCAAACTCGTGTTCAAAACGAGAAAAAGCTATGACTCAATGCATCAGCCTACTAAACTAGTCCCTGCAATGGTAACTGTAACAAACGTGATACAGAGCGTTAAAAAAAAAAAGGGTAAATAACTGTCATTTGTGTTCACATAACTATGCAACATTTCAGTTCTATTTAAGTTGAGGACAATGCAGAGAGCCATGGAATAGAAAATGGTATGTGTAAAATTCAGAGACAGGAAGCATGCAGAATAGGGCAAGAGAAATAATTCGAGTTAATGACATTCTTGCAGCTACCACAGGACTGGGTAAGTTGGAGGAATACGGGAGAGGACTTTGCTTAGCAGTGGGAATAGCCTGGCTGATGATCATGACGAACTATTTAACTATGCAAGTTGCTGGCATACCTGAAGCCCCCCCCCCCTTCGCCCTCCAACAGCCTTCTCCGACATATTTATCAATGCAACACTAAACTATCAGCTGCCAGAAATGCAGGCGGCCCGTGAAAAGATAAATGAAAAGATAAAAGCAGCCAGCAAATTTCAACGATTTAATTCAAAGATGGTGGAAGTTTCAAACTTTGAACTTGATATAATGTGAGCACCTGTGTATTTGCACACTGTCTTGTGACCTTTAGACATTCAGAAATGATCAAAATTAGCTCAACTCAATTATGCTGTAATAATGTTTTAATTGTCTGCCTTCTCTTCAACATTCCTGCATTGCAGGAGCTGTCAGTTATGAAATCCTGAAAACTAATTTTTTCAATGCCCAGGCATTCCAGGGCTAACTCAGGCAGGCCACATTGCCAATGAACCTGAACTGGTAAATAACTGCTGCACATCAAGGCCTGTATTCAGGGTTTGCAATGTTTTGAAAGTTGTTTTCAACCGGATGTGGTGGCGGCTCACATGCAGTGAAAAGTGCCGAAGAAACCAGGTGGTTAGGTAATTCACATAGCGTAACAGCGCAGGCTCCCACTGTTGACAATGTGAAAACTGCACCGGTTTTAAATTTCAATGAACTTCGAGTGGTTTTATAGCTTGCAGTTTAAGCATGCGAAATATCTTGGCGCTAGAATTTCAGACCATCGTGCAATTAGCGATAAGAACCTCAGCGGCTATTACGCTTCTCCACACAGCACAGCGACGGGTGGAGAGCAAATGATGACGTCACCGACGGTACCAGTACATGTTCTGCCTTAAAACGCTTTGTTTCAAGAAGTAAAAATAACCCTAGTGATAGCAAAGCTCTACAAACCTTGTTTGGTGGCATCAGAATAGGCCCCACAGGATAAGGACGAAGGCAACGAAAATAAGGGATGTTACCGTCCATGACACCATCACTGAGCTTCTCCGTAGTCTTTCGGCGATATAAAGAGAAGTTCGAACTTTAATCTTAAATTCGTAGTCTTTCGGCGATACAAAAGAGAAGTTCGAATCTTAAATTAGTACATCATTAGTTTGAATGCTAGCGCAAAAACATTTTGCATGCCTTATCTGCATGCAGCCTATATGGATTTGAATCCTTGAATATTGCGGAGTCGAAAAGTGATGCAGCTGCCCTTTAATGACCTGAATAAGTAAATAAAGAGCCAACATGGTGGCATGCTTTGAAGTGAAGACCCTCTCTCTTCAGAGAGTGAGCTCACTGATATTACTGAATTTTCCATTATGTCAACAGGCTGTAAATTGGGTACAGGACTTTTACTTTGTCTTATTTTGAATATATAACAAATCGCATAAAGGACAATTTTGGATTGTTTTTTGTATATAAAGGACAATTTTGGCTTGTTTTTCGTATCGTTGGACAATCTGGCCGCCCCTAGGCCTAACAAGACAATCAGTTTTGTTGCAGAAATCATATACTACTTTCTAAGTCCCTTCAATTTGGCTGCCCTATCTGCACCAGTTCAGGCAGTGCGACACTCTCGTACTCGATTAGTGCAGTTAGTGCCACCTGCATTTCAGCACTCGATTTTACGCCATGTTGCACAACTTCTTGATAGTTCTCTTCTCGTGCAAGTAGTGCAAGCTGCTTGGCGTGCTCCATAGTAGACAAGTAGCAGAAGACTCTGTGGTCATGCTTGTTTTAGTAAACAGCGCTTCGCGTGTTTGGCACATTTCCCGCATGCTGGACAGCCATGGTGGTCACCAAAGCACAACGGATAATTGCGGAATCGACAGAAGGCAAGCGCAGTTGTCTTTAGTACATGGGTGATTAAAAAGTTTTTGATGACTCGCTGCCACATGATTCTTTTTGCTTAGGTACCGTATTTACTCGCATAATGATCACACGCGTAATGATCGCACCCCTGAATTTTGAGGTCAAAATTCCATTTTTTTAAATTCCCCGCGTAATGATCGCACCCCGAACATGGAGCCGCCTGGTGGTTGATCTGCAGTCATCCCGCAGCGAATGCATTCCGACGAGTTCCCAACCTAGTCTAGTAACGTTGGAGTTCTCATGATTCCATGCTTTGCGGCGTTCGCCATTTTGCAATTCGGCAGCGTCGTAGCGTGCTTTGTGTTTTTGTGCGAGTTTACGCCACTTCACCATGGGGCGGTATGCCAGTTACACCGCCGCGTTCAAGCTCAAGGCTGTCGACTATGCACTGGAGCATGGCAACCGCGCTGCTGGTAGGCATTTCGGCGTGGACGAAATGAGGATACGCTATTGGAAGAAGCAGCGCGAGAAGCTGATGGCTACGAACAAGACACGGCGGGCTTTCCGTGGACCCAAAACGGGCAAGTTCCCTTGTGTTGAGGAGGCGGTCCTAGAATACATGAGGGACCTGCGCAAGGATGGTTGTGCAGTGTCATTAGAAATGATACAGACGCAGGCGCGCACAACTGCCAGGAAGCTGGGAATCGCCGCAAAGAATTTCCGCGCTAGCTCCGGTTGGACGACTCGCTTTATGCGACGGAATGGACTTTCCCTGAGGCGGCGGACGTCGTTGTGCCAGCGGCTCCCAGCCGCGTATGAAAGCAAAGTGATAGACTTCCATCACTTTGTCACTAGGCTTCGCGAAAAATGCGGTTACCTCATGTCGCAAATTGGAAACGCCGATCAAACTCCACTGACGTTCGACATGCCCCGGAATACAACTGTGAACGAGAAGGGTGCTCGGAGCGTCCTCGTGAAGACGTCTGGCGCAGAAAAACAGCGATGCACAGTCATGCTTGCTGTGACGGCCGACGGGCGGAAGCTGCCACCATACGTGATCTTCAAACGGAAGACTATTCTGAAGGGAAACTTTCCCCGTGGCATCCATATACGTGCACAGATGAAAGGGTGGATGACTGCAGACCTGATGGTCGACTGGATCAAGACTGTTTGGGGAAGAAGACCAGGAGCATTTCTGCTTCCCTCGCTTCTGGTTTTGGGTCACCTTGTGGACAGCGTGCGTGCCAAGCTGAAAGAGCTGCGCACGGACATTGCAGTCATTCCTGGCGGCCTGACTTCGCTGCTGCAGCCTCTCGACGTGTCTTTGAACAAACCGTTCAAGGACAACGGCGATGGGCCAGCATGATTTGACGCCGAGCGGAAAGATTAGAAGGCCATCCGTGGAGATGCTGTGCTCGTGGATCACAGAAGCGTGGAGCAGTATCCCCGACGAGGTAGTGGCTAAGAGTTTTAAGAAGACAGGCATATCTAACGCTTTGGATGGAACGGAAGATGACTTCCTGTGGGATTGTGAAGATGCTCCCAGCGACGACACTGCCGTTTCCGATGAGTCGTGCAGCAGTGAAAGCGAGGATGGCGAGGATTCAGACTTTGATTAGAGTACTGACGAAAAAAAATAAATGGGCATTGTGCACTCCATGTGATGCTTAATGTGCGTGTTTATTGCGAAGGTAAGCCTTACTCAGCTTTTATTTTTGGTTGTAATCGAGATATATGTTCTAAGACGTCTGACCTGCAACTTGTTTGCGTTTTCGGTGCTCAAAAATTTTTTGTAGAAAATTTACCCTGCATGATCGCACCCCGAAATTTGCGTCAGTATTTAAAAAAAAAAAAAGTGCGATCATTATGCGAGTAAATACGGTAGTCACCGCCTCAGTATTCAGCATGTCGCAGTATGGGCAGCGCGCCTTCTTATGAGTAGCAGCTGGTTTCGAGTTCACTGGTTCAGCCAAATTGAGATCTGTAAACAAGGTGGTACCACTACTGTATTAAAGTTGTCATTGTGTCAATGTTTGCAGGTGCTCGGTCATACTACAGCGTCATGTCTCACAGTTGCCAGTGACGCATCATTTAAACAACACATTTGACGCGCTAGAGGTAGGATAGCCGCGGCACTATGGCTCAGAGTTCAGGTTGCGAGTTCGCTCACATGTTAGCCTTCAGGTGTCCGTGGGCATACGTGCGCTTCAAGCCAGGTCAACCTCTGAAATCTTTCTCTGCCAACTTTTACAAAGTATGCTTGAAGAGCAACTAGGGAAATTTTTGGCCCATCTGTTTGATTTCTTTATTGCAAATACAATAAATGAATAACAGCGGTGTCTCGTGGTTCTTTCAGTGCCTGCATAGACGCAATGCAAGACGTAAATTATCCTCTGCACTTAGTCCAGTGCAGCACCAAGTGTCCTCAGTGTAGAGAGTGACTGTACACCACAAATTGTTTCTATTTAGTGCTGTGCAAAAAGCCAGCTTCCTGTTGTTTACCATTGGCGGGAATAGCGCTCATCATCTGCCATTGCAGAGCCATGCTTTTATCAACAGAGCAATAATGCAGCTGGGTGCTGCTGGGCATTTTGTTGCTGCAAACGAAACGCTTTCATTTCCCGTCACCAATCGCAGTGGCAAGGTAACAGACATCTGGTTTCAGCATTTTCCACCAATCAGGTGAGGGCGAAAAGACTTCTGAAAACAACGCAAACTCAGAATACCAGTCCAGCAGGCTTCCAACAACTCGCGACGGCCTTAGATTGACTGTATTGCGAAAACCATGTGCAGATGCAGCTGGCTATCATCAACTGCGACCACCTGCTGTTGCCACATATGTTGCATATATCATGTTGCACATATGATGTTGCACATATAATGTTGCACATATGATGTTGCACATATGATGCTGCACATATGACGTCGCACATATGACGTCGCAGCAATATCAGAGCACACTACTGTCACAACGTTCACTGTTTCAAATTTTGTTTCCTTTGCCAAAGTAGCACTTATTGCAATGCCATGTGCAAAGAAGCCAGGACATAGTGTGCCCCTTAGCATGTCAGTGTCTTAGGATTGCATACTGATCGAGTCTGGCTGCCGAAATTTATTAGTGCTGCTGCAGCAGTAAATTACATTAACAGGCAACTTACACTTTCTTGGTTTTCAGGTGGAGGAGGGCCCAACAACAAAGGCCTGATTGGCAGAACATCCCTGCAAGTGAAAAAAAGACAAGCACTCTAAGTCAATAGTGCACACCTAGAAACCAAGCAATGCATGCACTGCTCTATCCTCTGCCATCTAGAGACTTTTCTTTTTCTACTGTTTTCCATTGTTTGCACGGCCAGACGTGCAGCGTGTGCTTGCATGAACAGCCCCTAGTCTTCCTCTACAGCAGATTTCTAGCACATGCTGCCAGCTATAGGAGATTCGGCTTGTACGCCTTGCCCGGGTTTAAAGGAACACTTTTGAAAAATGCGGACTGGTCGGTATATCGAGAGGGTATTGGGTTATAATTACAAAGAAACTCACACTCACCAAAAAGGAACATTTATAAGCTAAAATTGACCAATGCATCAATACAAATGTCACAATGCAAATTTCACAAGTAGAATGCGCGTGTTGACACTGAGATTGGGGCATCGCTAAATTGCCACTCAGTTCACAACAGTGGCAGCTCATCCTCTGCCAGCACGGACGTCATGAGTTTGAACCTACTGACAGAACGATCTGTACTCAAGCAGGGGAGTGCGAATATTCAGAACTCTGAATAGTTTTCGAATGGCACATTCTATCAGATTCAATATGCCCCATAATTTTGCTATTCGAACCTTCCAAACGTTCAGAAGTTAGTATTTCCAGGTGATCTGAACTGGTCTCGAAACACTGCAGCATTTCCTACATCAGTACCTTGCACTTCTCACATCAATTAACGAGATCTTTCTTCAAGGAGTTGATCACCAGTATGCGGCAAAGGCCTGCACACATTATTGCACAGACAGTTATTTAAAGCTGCAAAGGGGTGGCCACTACATGCTTGCCAACCGGAAAATGAAGAGCACAAGGGCTTGTCACTGCACCATGCCACAATGCTCTCATTTCAGATCACTGAAATAAGGAACCGATAAGAAATATGCCACGAGCAGAAATAGCCTCGCTTGTGTAGGAAGAAGTGAGGACACGGGCATGTAACAATCTGAATCTGCATAGCTTAGGCACCAGTAGAGAAGAAAGAAAAGCGCATGACAGAAACATGGGTTCAAAGCAGACCCATGCAATCATAATGCACTCAGTGCAGTCTGCGTACTGGGGTATTCACGACATGGCTTTGTTGCCACACATTCGCTTCACGACAGTGAGCCCATAGGAGCTTGCAGTTTGGTAAAACCGATTATCAGAGACGTGCGTGTTGATGTGAAACCTGCGAAAGGTGAGCACACAAAGCACCATAGCGAAGCCTCGCTACAGTGCATTGTATGCTCACCTTTGCTCTGACCTTATCCAAGAATGTTTCGCATGGCTCTCTGAAAAAAAAAGGCTTGTGAAACCTTTACAACCGTTGCAGCAGCTACTGTGTGCAAGATTCAGAGACTGGGAGGCAACCTTTCCACAGCGCATCATTAGTGCCTTTTTGTTCCTCCCTTTTCTGTATTTGTAGCTTTTGCAATAAAGTTTGCATGCATCCTTGGCTGCATATCCTTGACCCCAAAGCTTGAAGAAAGCAATATTTAGAGAAACATTCTCAACCTACATGTAGGTGAATAAATTATTTTGAATCTGCTTTTGACATAAGGACTTACAGATGCCCGAGAAATTAGTTCGAAACTAGGCTCAGAAACTGGCAAATGCTGTTTTAACAGTGAGGTCTCCTACTTACAGTAAGTCCTGGCCTTTAAAATTGTCGGGCACCTCCAAAAGGTAAACAATATCCCCCTCCCTCCTAAAAGAATAAACAGATATTGAAGGGGTATAGTTTCAGCATTAGCTGCACATGCACTTGGGGATGCAAATGACTCCGCCATGCTCAATATGCAAGCAGCACATGGTGACAACTGTCTGGTGATGTGGTCTGGCGCAGTAAAAGGGCACTAAATCCCATACTGCTTACGTGGTTGGCAGTTTCCAGTACAGAGACTTGAAAACCGACTACGAGTTCTTACAATGATTACCCTCCCCACAACTACCTTCTTCATCTCTTTTTTCTGCGTGCGCTGTTCACTCACCGTGCGCTGTACTCCACAATTACGCTGATCAGGTCCTCATAGTTGAATATAAGCCGTTCCACGTTTTGGATATCCCCTCGTCCTTCAATGGATATCGGCGGCAGAGATGCGCGAACTGCATGGCAACAAACTTAATTAGAACAAGGTCCTCGGGTGGAAATGGATGGCACAACAGCTGCGTAGGCTGTTCACATACACTGACAAGACCCTTAACCAAGTGAAATAATAAACGTACCACCACCACCATAAATGAAACCCCTGCGAGTCGAAATGCAGCAAAGGCAAGTTTCATCACATTATTTTTTTTTGATCGAATGGACAATTAAGCAAAATATGCATGACTGAATAAGCCTCCAAATAAAATACTTGGTTTTGACATTGGAGAATGACTATGAGGGTGCTGAATATTTTAGTATGAACCAAGAACAGCCGATAATTACACACTGAATGCACCTTCTAACCAAAAAATGTTAGCACTAACAGTCCCCGCTACCTCAAAGAGCTCTTTGCCTTTTACTGCTCAGACTGTCGTCACCTTATAAGAACCTGTGTTTGGTTAAGGATTTACCTCTCGACATGCAAGGACACCGATAGGGTTTGTAAAGGGGCTGTTACACTAGCATGACATGACACTGATGCAGACTGAACAACATCAACCATCGGCCAACCCCCTGCCAATTTTATTCATTTTTATGCAACATTAAATGTTTTTTCGACTATGCGCGCATCCCTGAGAAAGCAAAACAGTCAAAACACGTAAAAACGTTTAAAATAACACATGCTGAGCTAGGAACAATTGGGAATAAACTAGCAGCAAACAGAATACTTGCTTGTGCACTTCATAACTGAAGATTATGTTTGACCTATTTGAGTTGATGGTTTCAAACGTGCACTCTATCACCTTTGATGCTTTCAAGCAGTGCCACTAGACTGGAGTCCACATTGATGAGAAGCACATTTCTCTACCTTGTGCATATCCTTTTTGATCATATGCCTCTGCTGATAAGTGCCCAAGCACTGGTCAGTGGTGCCTCATTCAAGGGCAGCCTTTTCATCCTTCAGCTTCTTTACTTTTCTTTTCTGGTGATTGATAGCTATGGTACACCACACAATGTTTAAATTTTCATGTATGCTTTTGTCTGACATCATTGACAAAGGGGCTCAACATCGACGCACCGGCTAGTTTTCACAGCAAAATCTTTAGAACAACTTGTGCATGTTTTGCAACCGGACAAGTTCCCCACAGTTCGTGACAGTTTACGCCACCTGCTTCGCTTTCTGCTCTCGCTTCTCTCTCCACCGGTGATTCAAAAATGCTAGGAAGAGGTACTATGTCACACGCACTGCGTTATATTTTCGAAACTCCTCAACCGCTTGTGGTCCATATCAAGTTTACTTGTGACCAAATATTTATTATGCTTCATGCTCCCGTAGGTTTAAAAAATTTGATTTAAGCCCAGCGCAAATGTGTTACACTTCTGCCACCGGTGCGCTGCCATCATTTTCGTGTTCAGCTAAATTTGATAACAGAACATCGAGGCAGCCAGTTTGGAGAAGTTTTGGCGCAATATTGTGTTTTGGAGCAGGATGGAGAACGGAAACCAGTTTGGAGCAGAATGGAAGCAGTGCTTCCACCCCTGAATCACCCTACTAAATTTTGTTAACAAACCAACCACACAAATTGGGATTTTGAGTGCATAAGGGTGCCACATATATACTGCACGCATGCACACACAAAAAAAGAAATGGCAAATTTTTCTTCGAAAATAATTATTACAAAAAGAAAAAATTAATGCATTCTAAAATAAACAAAAAAAAAAGTGCAACTTGTAATTAGAAAATAAGTCCAACCCCTAATGATAGGCAAGCCTAAGAGCACTTTTTTTATCCCCAATGCTGCAACACATTCCGCACACAAGCTCAGCGCTCAGCGAAATTGATGTGTGGTGGGTGGCATGCAAAGACTAACTAACCGGATGGAGCCAGGCTGGCATAGTACTGACGTCGTCTTCGCATTTCATCTGCATCAAAACACAGAAGGAAAAAAAAAAAACACACACACAATACAATTAAGAGTTGGCACTCCACAGTTTTGCAGTTGCAGTATAAAAATAGAATACTTTCAAATTAACTTCACAGCCCTTATACAGAATGCCCACACATATTTCACTGGCAAACAGGTCAGACAAAAAAAAATTTGTATTTATTTTCATACCAGTGCCTCATGTGAGCTTGATGATGAATGCTCATTTTAAAGCCCTTCTTTCAGCTCTTCACTACGCAACACTAAATCACACAATTCACCTAAATGCCCTCACATACAACCTTCGAGGCCTGCTATCTCTATTTGTTCACATTAGAAAGATACCTCAGCTTGCTGAGGAAGAAAGAAACGAAGCAGGTCGAGGAGTAAGCTCGAAACTAGAAAAGTAAAAACAGCACCCGGTTTACTGCTGCCACGATGGAACCAGTGCAACATAAAAGCAGGCTGGATCCATTACAAGGTCTGTTGCCAATAGATCTGTTACAAAAAAATCACCAATACTGATTCAACCTTTTCCACAGTTTCATTATTCACATGACATAAACACTGTAATCATCACTTACTCTTGTAGAGGCCCGGAACTAATTTATACACTATGTCTTGGAGAGTCTGATCCGACCTGCGTGAAGGTAAACAAACTGCACATGTATACAAATAATGACTGCAGCATAAGGCACAGACAAGATGCAAACAGTACAAAAACTAGACATGACCAGGAAGCACCAGCATGAAATAACAAAGTGACATGGATTAGGAATAGTATAACCTAAAAATACTCCGTCTGTATCACTCGAAACAACCTGGGCAACCACAATGACACAACTAGCAGGGGTGGGACTGCAAAAGTAGATTTTGAAGCAGCCCTTGAAGCAGACTGTCTGGAGCAAGAATGGAGCAAGAAGTGTACATTCTGGAGCAGGTGCACAGCAGAAATAAAATTCTGTAGTAGCAACGTGGCCAATTTGAAGCAACTTCCAATGCAAATATGTCAAACCTCAAATAACTCACTCTTTCGGGACCATCCCATATGGCATCGTTTATGTGTGAATGATAGTTTTCGATAAGCCTTTAAATGCAAACTTCCACCCGTTGGCATACGTAGCCCCATTTAAGCAGATAGTACGACAACTGTTGTTTTGGCTTCCATGTGGTTCACTTTTCTCTCGGCAGACAGCAATGCCGACGAAATTATTATTCCAAGTGGAGTGCTGTCAAATATTAACAAAAATGGCATTCAGCTAGCATCACAACATGCTGCGAATATGGCACCATTTATGTGATGCAACTGCTTGTACTATAAAATTTTTGAGGACAGCAGCAGCGAAGAGTATGAAGACGATCTCACGAGCTTCAAATTCAGCTCGGATGATGAACCCGAGAAATATCTGCCAGGAACTTTAAAGGGACACTACAGCGGTTTTCAAATGTACCAATACTATAGGCTTTTGAAGTAGATTATTTGTTGATCATGCCTGTGAAGTTAATTTTTCGATTAAACATAAAACGCCTGCGCAATCGTCGACTAAAAGCACACAATTCAAATTTCCCGCGCCGTGCTCGACAGCTACACAGGAGGAAAGTGGAGGGAGAAACCTTGCTTCTCCGTCCGTCGTGACGTCACCGTTAGGAGCCGGAGGCATTCAGAGCCAACAAAGGGGGTCTTCGGCGTGCGCTGTTCCTCGTCTTGCGTACGTTGCGAACGTACAAAACACGTCAACTTAGTGTTGTGCACCTGACACAATACAGCTCTGCATGTGTACGGATACATGAAGAGCTGTGGACGTGACGATCTGATCTTCCATTGTATTAAAGGGCCACTGTCCAGGGAAGGCCCTTTTAAGAAAAGGAGCCCAGTGTTTCGATCAGGTACCGGAGATAGTCTGTGCAAAATTCTACAGCGACACGCGCGCCGCAAAGCATCGAAAATACAATTCAAAGCTCCCTCATGCTCTCCTTTGAAAAGCCAGCTTCACCACTTCCTGCGCTGGCCCGACGTGCCCCGATAATGACGTACGTACCGGGAACGACTTCCATTGGTCCGTCTCGCTGACTGACGGGAGAAGGATGGGTGTTTACCGCTCGCGGCGCGCTTTTCCCTCGCCACGGCCAGACTGAATCCAGCGGCGCGCGCTCCCTCGACCGTATTTTTTTCGCGCTCGCGGAGAGCCACGCCCCACCTCCCGCCAAACGCGGAGGAGGAAGGGGAATTTGTATTGCGGAGGCTAGATGACCTCGGGCAAGAGAGTGAAAAACCTTTGCGAGGGAACGGAAGGAGAGAGGCAGGATAGAATCGGGTGATTGCGGTGGCTGTAACTGCGTTATTAGTTACTCTTTTCAAAAACATTTTGCGGCCTTGCGTTCCAGGGGCGAAGTCTCACAGTCACCGGGGAAGAAAATATTTTCGACCGGAGGGTGGACAGTGGGCCTTTAAAAGCTTGCGGTGCAATGCGGCGTTGCTGAGAAGAGAGATAAATTCAAGCCGACTAAAGGAAACATTCTACTCAAAGCATTTTCGTAACTGTGACCACATGAAGTTTGTTTCTAATGCGATTTCTATACGGTTTTGACAAAAAGGCATGGCTGAACCATGACATTGTTCCTTCTGTTTCCTTGTACAAAACAGTCGGGACAGTCATCTGCGATCCATTCATGGACTGCTATCTCATGATGGGACGATCAGACAGCATCGGCACATGGTTGTATTCGCGTGTCTCTTATTTGTTGTTTGCGCAAAAGCTTCGCGCAATGGCTTCTGTGCTAAACATGGACAACGCATCAGTAGCACGTACTGATGATTTTTGCAAACTAGCAGATGATTAAGAAGAGTCCACTGCTGTGTCGAGCTATCAAGCACGTGCCTGATATGTTCGTGGAACCCTTACGGGAGCATTATTAGAAGGTAAGGAGTGTACCGCTCAGCTGCGTAGAGGCGCATTCAGGTAAGGAGCGCAAAGAGTGAGGTTTCCTTCGGTGCATCCAAGCAATCAATCATCAAAGTCGTTCATACATGGCCTTGCGATTTTGCACCCGTTGCTGCCTCGTCTTTTTGCATAGCCCTGTCCTGTTTGGAGATGCACATTATGTTGGAAATGAAAACGACGAAAACAGATTTACTTTCTCATGAAGGTATGGGTGCGGAGGAGCTGCAGCTTGGCTTTCAACATACGTCAGCCGTCAATTCACTAAACGTGTATTGTGACAGTACGATAAAAAGGAAAGGCTTTCAGCGTCTGCTAAATGTCGTATTACTCAAGCAGCATTCTGCACGCATTTGACTTGGTCTCCAGCACAATGGCCCCGTCAATGCCTCGTACGCATTGCAGAGCTCCGCAACCGCGCTTTGCTTATTCATTTGTCTGGTGGTAGCTGTGTACTGCTTCACCCTTTCTATAACATTCTTCGTTTTCCCAAGGTACCACGGCTGGCATTCAAAGCAAGATTTGGTACACCAAGCTTTGGGTTCATTTTTCACAATGACCTTTCGGGCGGGGCGAGAGGCCTGAGACTGAGGTAGTCGGCTAGGGCATTGTTCGCTGCCCTTCCTTCTCAGGAAAATGCGGGCAGAGGTTTCGCTGAGGGCCATGTAGTTTCTCCTAATAACGACACACACTATTTTTCAAAATGCCTGTCGCTAAAGCAAGTTTTCATGCCAAATCTACGCTCCCGATAACGGAAGTGCTGCATCGTTTGTGGGCGTATCTTGTACGGATACATGCAGTAAAAATCCCGATGGTCATTCGTATGGAAATGGCATGCCATAATGACATTTACAAAGCCGCAGAGAGCTGCGATCAACCCAGTGCAGCGAAGGAGCCGCATCGGCAGCTTCCCCACTCCTCAGAATGTCGTCACGCGACGTCTCGGCCAATCACGGGCGGCGGCGCGACCCGCGGTGAGCCCCGTCGCGCGGACCGCGTACCTCTGCTGAAAAAAGGCCTTTTCTGCTTTCTTCTGCCTAATTTTAACCTGATATTCGAGCTCGCAGCATGAAAAACTATGACTTTCTGCTGAAAGCCCAACTTTTGCAAAAAGTGCTGCAGTGTCCCTTTAACTAGCAGCATAAAAAAAGCACATGAATTAATTTCCGCTTGCTCTGAGCAGTTACACGTGTTCACTCTGTGTTCCCTCAGTTTTATTTCCCTTTGCTAGAGCTTCAGCAACAAACAAAGCTTCAGCAAGTAAGGTGGCTCCTCAAGCATTAAGCTTTTTAAGCCACATCAAATGGGGTGAGACCACTTAAGACTTCAGAGAACAGCTACTACTAAAGCAGATATTTCAAATTTGATGGAAAACTAGATCACACTCCACAATATTCTGCAAAATGTGCTGCAATCCCATGCCAGCTCTAAAAAAAAAAAACAAAAATAAAAATGCAAGCACTGAGCTGTGCTAGGCAGAGGAAGGCTGAGCTGAAAATGAAGCATGCCTTCAAAATATATTATTAGTCTCTTGGTAATTTGGGCTCACTGCATTTTATTAGTGTAGTTGGAAGACTGGATATATCAGGCTCATGTTCTTGTTTTACTTTTTGGATGTTTTTCAGGAAGTTCGCTAAGCAAATTTTTTTCCTTCATGTTTTGCACAAAGTTAACTCTTTCCTTACCGCGCCCACTGAGCATAGTTAGCCCACTAACAATAACTTCGCGCAATAATTTTGGAGCCTTTTGCATTGATTACGCACACACTGTGCCAATTGGCATGTAAGAAGACAACTCACACCAGCTTTTTTTAGTGCTTTCCAAAGACACGATACACCTGTTAGTCCACTAACAACCTTCACACAAAATTCAGAGCTTTCCACTTTGATTACGGTTGAAGCTGAGCCATTTAGCATGTAAAATGTGACAAGTGAAATTTCATTTGCAACGCTGTTTTCCTTTTTCACTCAAGGCGCCATTTTTAAACCACATTCCAAAGGCCCGTAGTATCCAAGTCTAAAATAAGAAAGGCTAGCTTCAAAATGTAGCATATCTCATGACGTCACTTCGTCCGTGCTCGATTTTACCGACACACTGAGCAGCAGCGAGTCTGATACAAGGAGGTTATATAACCTCCTTGGTCTGAACAGGCTGCCTTACTGTCATTTTCGACAGCAATGACGATAAAAATCAGGCTGAAACATTGGCATCTGTGCGCTGGTCTTTTGTTTCAGTCGTTGGTCTTGTTCGCGTGCCGTTTTATTGCGTGCCAGAAATTCCATTTAGAACTTACAATTTTTCCACAGATAGTGGCCAATAAGACGTCTCACATTCTGTACATTCTTGAAAAATTATAATTTTTTAAATTACAAGTATAGTTTTATAAAAGCTTTGTTCATATCTGTAAAATCTTGTTTTTGGCAACTAAAATTTTGTGTTGCAACAAATATTTAATTGTTCGAACTTACATGGCTAAAAATTGTTTATTTTAGCTTCCATTTTATGTTGCATAGAGCATTAAATCTAATAATTTTGTCACATAAAAAAGAAGACTACTAGAATCTACCAGACTACTTTCTAAGACTACTTTTCCCATGGTAAGGAAAGAGTTAAACAAAACAGTCTGTATGTATTCGAAAAACTGTCTAATCAGCTGTACTTTAGTATATGTTATAGCAGAATTGTGTGAATATTTCACAAATATTTCATTTAATAAGAAATGCTTTTCAAGAACATTCACAATATCCTGTTCATTCCGTGGTCCTGAAAACGTTAACGCTGGAAAATGAAATACATACCCAAGCCATATTTTCAGTACAAGAGGCATTGTACCACCTTTTGTATATTATGAAATATTTGCATTGCCATTGCTTAACTTTATATTAATTATTTTCAACATTTTGTAATTCTTTCTCTCAAAGTTTGCACTGAAAAAAAGTTTTCATGTTATGTATAAAGTTTAAATATAATGCATATGTATGAAAGCATTTATATAGCCAGATTCAGGTACACATTACCGAAGAGTTGTTTAGGTAGAGCATTCTTTTCCAAGAACACTAAAAATAATATTTACCGCATCATGCTGCTTACCGAATGTTCTGAAGTGGTCGTGTCTTGTGAACTTGAACATCACACACAGGACACATTTTATGTACCTCAAGGTACTTGACTATGCATGTCTTGCAGACTGTGAAAGAAGAGCAGGTAATACATCCAATTTCAGCAAAAGCGCACAAAAAAAAAAAGGACAGAATCTTGACCAACTGAAATGAGATTACACTTTGGCGAGAACAGTTCTTATACCCCATCAAGTACACAAGCGCATTTAAGGGATGCACATGAACACCTCGAATGACATTTTGACATTTTATATTATATTATTTTCAAGTCAAGATCAGACAAGACGCGTTGGCCTATCTCACAAGGTGACATGTGGCAACCCTGAGATGACATTTGTCAGTTGTCACAAGTTCTTAGCCTATCCAAAATTTTGGCAACAAACAATGTGGTGGCGAGCAGCGCAGCAGAAACCAGTTCGGAGGAACTGACGAGTTTGCAGTGATTGGAGGTGCTGCCAACACGACTTCATTATTTTTGATTTCACTGTTTTGCTGCCCTGCTTCTTGCTATTACAGCTAAATTCCTTCATTCTGTTTAACAGATGAAATAAGCTTGAACATCCTTTTTTCTTCTCCTACATTGCATTTTGTGTCTTCGAAAGCACAGCTGGCAAGGTTATGCACTTGGCTAGCTAGGTATGCTCCATGAACGCACTCTTAAGAAACACAAGCATTAAGTAACCCTTCACGCATTTCTGATGCATGGTAAGCAGCAAATGATATAAAGATGTTTGGCACTGGTCCTTACTTAACTGAATCAATCAGAATTAATGGGTATTTTGCATTGTCTGCAGTGATAAAGACGACATTAACAGCTGTACTATAGTGCCATTTCATTTCTTTTGATTTTAAAGTGTGCTTCTTTCAGCAAGTTCCCACTAAAGTTGAGTAAATCTACACACTCGAATTTGTGGTGCTCTCATTACACACTTGCAATGCATGCTCAAGTTGCTATGGGCAGCAAACCACCGAAACTATAGAGTAGATGAGAGTGTTTGCTTTATGTGACTTCCGATTCTTGGCAATGGCTACCTTTGTTCGAGGTTCGGTTCTAAAAATATATTGTTTTAGTGATTACTGATGACTCATTTCTCTTGATGCCATATTTTTATTTTCCTCACTCTCACTTGAAGCACTACTAGAAAAAAAAAAAAATATATATATATATATATATAAAACAATGAAAATTTAAGAATGGCTTGAATTTAACTAAATGGCCGAAAGCTCTGTTAACCATAATTTTGCATGGTTTAAGGTTGTTCATGGTTTGACAGTTTGAACAAGGGGGACGGCTCAAGCTTTACCTTTAAAGGGCAACTCCGGAGGTTTTTCGACATTTGTATATTCTGGTAAAAATTTTACTCTAGGCTTTCCTCTTCGCCCGGACGCATCCTGCCAAATTCGGGCGCCGTACGACAATTCTTTCGCGCGCAACACCATTTTAAAATGTGCATACTTCGTGGCTTCAGCCGAGACGATTTCTGCGGCGACACTGCATTTGTGACGTCACAAACATTATACCGGCGTTATTGTCCAATCCCAGCGTGATCATGAAATTACAAGGCCTGTATCAGGTCATCTAAGGCATTTTACATACTGCGTAATAATTTCCATACTTTAATCATCCAACACGCACCTAGTATTTTTTTTAAGACTGTATGTGACGTCCCCATTTCGTCAAATGGAACGTCATATCCTGCCATAAAAGCTGTTTCGGTTTCGATCTGTTTTTTCTTTTTAAAAATAGTTGTACTTTTTCGAAGAGCAGTTTTTTGTGTTGGAGTCAGGACACACTGAGGAATTTAATGCAATCAAGAACTGAAAATGTTGAAAACGCCACCGGAGTTGCCCTTCAAAGGCCGATGAATATAGTTTTTCATTAAACCTAAACCAAAACTAGAAAACATGCATGAGCAATAGGTATTACATCAGTCTTCTCCACAATGCAAAAATTTTAAGTAAGGTTAAATAACACTGAAGATATCGGCGATCGAAAGTGACGCTCCCCCTTTTCCCCCTTAACATAGCACACTCCAACACAACAGAAAAAAATTAAGAAGACAAGTCACGACAACCTTACCGTACAGCATCCCACCCCCACCCGCTTTATTTGGGAGCGTGCAATGAGTCGCAGCATCCAGAAAGCCACGACAATGTCATCAGGAAGAGAAAGTGCGGCCGCCAGTGGCACTTTTTAAGAATTATTTGCAAATTATAGGCTCCTGGCATAGCTTTTATATTTCACTCGAATACTAACAAAAGGAATTTCTTGCATTAAACCCTTATAAGAGAAGACTCGATAGCACTTTGAGTGCTGCCTTTTCATCCCACAGTTCTTTTATAATTTTTAGTTTAAGTTGGTTTTTGGTGAAAGGAAGGTGCAGTACCAGTACCAACTTTTAGTGGACACCTATACCTAATTAGGTCAAAGCCACATTGCCTTTTCATTCCGTAATTTTAAAATATTTCTTGTTTACGTTGGTTTTTGGGGAAAGGAAGTAGCAGCACTTGTCTCACTTCTTAGTAGACACCTAAACTTAATTAGGCCAAGGTCATACCATTGTCTCATTCTGCTATTAACTGGGCAGCCAATATAAGCCCGAAAACCCCTTTACAAACTTTTTCCAACAAGGCTGTTCCACTGCACCCAAGCTGTGACCTTCCTCTCGTGCAGCACCAAGTAAACACCATCATCATGTGACTGTGCCGTCTACTCCAGGCAAGATCAAGTACAGCCTGTCCCATTTCTTTGAAATGAACAACTTTTTTTTTTTCTATCTGATAGCCTCCTCGCACATCCACTGAACAGACTACTGACAGGGCATCATGGTCACAAATTCGCCATGTCTCCACATTCCTCAAGCTTGTGTGCTTGAGCTCAGAGTCACAACAAACCTGTGCAATATGTAGGCATGAGGACATCAACAATCTTAACTAGTTTTATCCTATTTATCTTTTTTTTTTCTAGACAGGAAAAGCAGCAGCATCAGTGCAATAAATGGAAAGTGGAAGATAGCACACCCATCTGACAGCAAATAAGCAGTATGCTTTCCAGGTCAGCTAAAGGATTGGATGCTAGAGGAAGTACCCCCCCCCCCCCCCAATGCATTCAAACTCTTCAGGTGAACTTAGCCTGCACGCAGTGGGCACTCTCGTGAGGCAGCAGTACCGTCCCTTTGCCTCAAAGACAAGTCGTAAGTAGTGGAGTTTTTAATACTTCCAGTACTTATCATTATTACTTATACTTTAGAGCTCAGTTCCTTATACTTGTTCTGCCACTTGCCGTGCCAGATGCCCAACAAGTTTCTCTAAGATGAAAGGATATCAACAGAATAGTCCATACAATGAAAATAAGCAAACAAGTGCTGGGATGCCAATACTGCAGGACGGTTCAGGAAGAGTGCTGTTTAACAGTTCACTTCCATCTGCTGGAAGATACTTGATTAGCCAGCAGATGGCAAGTGTAACTCATCTGTGGTATACGAGGGAAGTTGTTCAAGCCTGTTCCACACATTAAGCTACCGCATAACAATTGTTATTCATCTAACAGCAGAGAAGGTTTTGTTACGTTTCCTCAAACAGACACCAAAAACACAAAATGAATGACAAAAGGACCTTTTACTATAATAAAACCTTAGTTTATGAACGACAACCTGTCAAAATTAACCTTCTCCCAATTCAAAGAAATTTTTGTTCCCGATTAACTTTGCTACAACCTTGCATCCATCTTGAAGGCATTCAAAAATTACTTTAAATCTACTTTCATCTGATGATCTTCCTAGTCTTATATACAGTATTACCAAATCCTCAACTATTTCCTTACCATGCCCACTGAGCATCGTTAGCCCGATAATGATAACTTCGCACGACAATTTCAGAGCCTTTTTGCACTGCTTATGGACACACTGCGCCATTTCGCATGTAACCAGACAACTGATTTTAGTTTTTAATGTATTTTTTTTTATCGTGCCACCATTTTATTTAATGTACCTCGAAGACGTGGTACATCTATTAGTCCGTTAAAAATGGCTTCCACTCCGATTTCAGAACCTTACGCTTTGCTTACGGACATGTTGAGACATCTGCATGCAATGTGACAACTGAAGTTTAATTTTCAATACTGTTTTCATTTTTTTCCCTCAAGCACCATTTTTTGAGTGCATTCCAGAGGTGTTGTAGCATTCAAGTAAAAAACAAGAAAGGCCAGCTTGAAAACATTGCAAATCCTGTGATTTTGCCTGGTGTGCAGTTGATTTTATTGACACCCCAAGCAGCAACGGGTCTGAACATACCGCATTTACAGTCAGAATTAAGTTTTGACAGCGATGACAGGGCGGCGGCATGTTGAGAGTTGCGTGTCTGTGCTAATAGGAGCCACCACCGCTTGACTGACGCCAGCGCACTGGTGGCAGAGGCAGAAAACATTGCGCTGGGCCTCATACAAACAATTTCCTAAACTACAGAAGCATGGGACACAATAAATTTATGTCCACAGGTTAATTTCCAAACATGCCACATGAAGTTGAAAGCATTTATTTGCAAACTGCCCACGTGACATACACTTCCTCCCATCCATTTCAATAACCGGCGGCAGACGCACACGGCCATCACAAGCTGCCGCAGGCCATTACGAAGCTTTTTGAAAGTATGAAATTAAAAGAACCAACATGATGCGCTGGTGTTGAGTAAAGGAGCTGTGCGACAGTACCGGCTACTAAGAATTGCCCGAGTTCTACAGCTCCTGCTTACTATAGGTACTTTTCGCACTTCATCTTAAAATTTTAGAGAACAGTCACAACCAACAACGAAACCGTTAGCTATGTTAGGGTGGTGACAGTTGCTACTTGAAGGCACTACAGTGGAACATTCAAGAATGTTTTATTGTGCTTTCGTTAGGGGAGTTTTTCTCTGTATGCTTCTTTTATTGAATTTGTTAACAAGACTTCAGAAAAATGTGGTCGTGCTGCAGTTTCGGTTTGGTTTGTAGGGTTTAACGTCCCAAAGCTACTCAAGCTATGAGAGACGCCATAGTGGAGACTCCGGAAATTTCGACCACCTGGGGTTCTTTAACAAGCTTCAGCTTTAAACATCTATTGCCAGTATAATGCCATAGTTATTGATTACTCTTAAGCGTTGAATAAGCCACCATAAAAAGCTCCTCAAACTGAGAGCCAAATTTATGGCACTAAACTTTCCGATTGATAGCAGATTACTCAAAATAAGGTCGAAGTTTGTCATTATCCGTGAGACTACTCAGCAGAAATGTCCCATGGAATTTAGTACTAAACTTATTGTTCGTAATTTACACTAACATGGTTGAAGTAATTAACATTCCTGTCCAATTACAACTGTATGCTCACAATAGTGTACTTCAATAGGAAATTGCCCATTCTCACGATCAATTGATGCTAAATGCAATGTTATTTTTTTTCTTTCAAATTCATTCATAAAGTGAAACATGACCGGCTATTTTGATAAAACCGTACCAAACACATTTACTCAATTTTTACTTGCAATAACTGCATTAAGTTACTAGCGCAAGTCAAAGAATTCAAGCCAACTGGTGTTAATGTGTTACGTTCCCTCTTAACCTATATTGGCACAGACAACTGGAGTGTGGTAAAGCCCTTAGTAAACTTGCAACGCTAAAACAACCAAAAACTGCAAAGCAGCAGATGTGTCCTAGGGTGCATACTGAAGTATGCGTCACCAGTATGATTGTATCTTACACTTGGCATTGTCATGTTAGAATCTGTTAAAGAAGTGGGGATAAGGTATGTCATTACAACAGCAAGTTTTCACTCTAATCACATACTCAGGTCTTCTCTGCAGCCACTAACCAACACAGTAAATGCAAACATTAAACTACAGTAAAGGATTGTACACAAGCCTGTCGGTGTAAAGGTACCGAAGTTGCTCACCAGCGAAACAGCTAAAAGAATGCAACCATTTATTCCATAAAACCTTAAGTTACTGTTGAATTGTTTGACACTGTTTATTCCACATACTGTTAAATACAACACATTAATTTGAGCACAAAGTTTTAAGTTTTGAAAGAACTACTTCACTATGTTTTGTGATCTTTGTTGTCTATCATTCCTAATGTGTCTTGCTTGGAGTGCTTGCGAAAAAAAAAATATATATATATATATATATATATATAGCTATGTACATACAATTTGCTATGCACATTCTAGAACTGGATGTTTTTGCTTCGGTTTAGTACAGTAGCACACTACAGTCCTCAGCACAGAAAATCTTATTTGCTGCGCTTTTCTGAAGATTCGAATATGAAACCACCCCCACATATTGACATACACCGACAGCTGGATGACTACAGGGTAAGGACAGTAGATGGCATCATATGAAGTGGAGCAGCCAGTGGCAACACTCCCAACTGATGTCAGATATGCAAATACTGACAGATGGATAAAGGTCGGCAAAAATACATTGAAAGGCAATCATCTTGTTGTGATCATTAAGAATTACACTCAAAAGAACTCACTGATTCACTGTAACTAACAAAGACTTCTAAAACCCCTTCCAGGTGTGAGTGCTTCTGTAATATGACACATGCCTGTTTATATCTAACAAAGTTGTGCCCTAGAGAAACTTAACAGTGCACACATGCAACAAGAAAACTGCCAGGCATTCGCCAAAACGCTAGACAGGTAATGACTTCTATTAATAGTCCCCTCAGTTGGTGTAAAGAACATGAAATAAACTAGAAGAAAAAAAAATAAATGTGGAAAAAACACTGCACAGCGCAAAGTCATCTAATGGATGGCATGGGCTGCACCTAGTAACAAAGGCATGTCACAAAATGGCACTACCCAAAGCCACGGGTTGAGGCTGAATGAACACAGTACGAAACTATATTAAATTACAAGGCCAAATGCGAACCACGTGCTATTTCTGTAATAACTCAAAATTTCACGGGTACACTGTCTAACATGCTGTGCCGCAATATTTGCGCTTCGTCGACATCATTTGCATGCTCATCGCCCTGGAAACACACAAACACACACACACAGACAGAGAGAGAGAGAGAGACAGAGACAGAGAAGTTGTGGAAAACTTACACGAGTGTAAGCATTCAATGATGGTGGTCGCGTCAACGAAGTAGCCGCCGCAGAGAACGCAGGTCAAATGTTCGTTAAGTTCGATCAATTTCTTCCGCCCCGCTCCCTGCATCTTGTCATTTCATTATTCTGTGAACAAAACAGCCAAAATCAATGAGCGCGCTAAGGGTAGGCCACCCAAAAGTTTGGAAGACTGCTCACGCCGGCCCCATGCCGTAGCGACAGCGACGCTACCAACCGCAATCATACGGTTATGAAAACATGCTAGCCCCCCCCCCCCCCCCCCTTTTTTCAGTAATACTTTTAGTAATACAGAAAACGCAAAAGAACGCCATACGGGCTTCAAAATCACAACGCGCAGTGTCCAGCAGTTCTTTCAAAACATATCCAACAGAAGACTCAACAGTGACGCCGACGCAGAGCGCAGCCGAAGCAGCCCGCGGCGTTTGCATACATACTCGATGTGATTGACAGCGCTAGTTTTGATGTCAATACTCATGGCGGGAGTTAAACGAACCGTTGCGATGACAAAGGCCGCTTCGGGGTTGTCATACGCTCGTCGCGTAACAACACTTATACAATGTACTAATTACAGAAATTGGCGCCCAGTGAATCGCGCAACAAGTAGCTACTTGCAAGGTCTTGGAAGATGTGCTGCAGTGCGAGCGTCCTAGTGCGCAGAACACCCGTTGGCTCGTGATGTGGCGAAGTCGCCTTTGACAGCACACCAACGTATATTGCCCGCAGTGCTAAGCCACAAGAGCTTCAGCATATTCAAAGCTCGCAGGAGTAACAAAAACGGCTTTCAACTATGAAATCAGAAAGAAAACCTGTTAAGCCTACATCAAGAAGAGCCGAAGTGTTGTGCACGTAGTCGTCAGATTGGCGACTGCAGGGCTGTCAAGCTGTCAGGCAACGCGACATACTCAGCACGTAAACATTGCTGGCGCACTCACCCTTACTTATGCATCACCTTAGATTCAAACACGCACAACAGAGGAAACACACTGTTCAAATATCCTTTCCGACAAAAACTGTCGCAAACCATAGCCGACGCCATGCGTGGACGTCACGTGACTTGTCTTGACTGACGCGATATCCGTGTTCTTTTGTATGCGTTATTGTTACTCCATTCCGTTTTCCTCTTCTGGCAGCACTCTACTTCCACGTGCTTTGTGGATTATAAAATGGCCATGGTTGCGGCTCATTTCAGTTTGTGAAGTCTACAAGGAGCTTCTAAGTGCTCTAATGCTGAAGAAAAGCGCTGTAAATTGATTGAATCCGCCCCGAGGCTCTGGTACACTAGCTCATGCCTCCAAAACCAAAAGCGATTCCACAAGCGTCGAGATTGCACACATGCAAAGAAGCCTACATTATCCCATAGCAAATGACAGTAATGCAAACTCCTAACACACTCAAATAAAGCACGCAGGGATGACGAATGGAACAAGAAAATTTGTTAATTTATTCTGAAAGATGAATGGGCGTCATGAACCCGCTCTGCGGTTCACATCGTACGAGATGAACATGGAGTAGCCTCCATGCAGGCACGGCGGCACGGCTAGCATCAACCTTGCAGTCTAAGGTGCGGCTGAAAAAGAAAAAGAAAGCATTGGGCGTTAGCTTCACATAAGTCACGCGAAAATAATCTCTTTCTTACTTATGCTCCACTAGGCGGAATCGACTTCAGCGATCACAGAGGAGGCGGAGACATGAGGTCGACACCGGCGAGCTCCCTCGCGAGGTAGATGCCGACGCAGAACATGGACCAGCTCTTGATTACTTGCCACTTGAATGGGTCATTATATAACGCTTTCATCAGACCAGAAAATGTACCGTCATTGCGCGGCGCGTATGATGGAGCCGGACCAGAAGGAAACATAGCAACCGAGGAAACGCTGCACCCAACTGCAACCACTGCGACCAGTCGACGACTGCAATTTTTACGTTTTTACTTTTACCGCTTTTACCGCCTGCTTTTTGCACGCACACTGGCGCCAGCTACCTTCTGCGCTCTATGCAAGCTCTATGCTTCTGCGTACTCATTTATTGCGGAAAAGCAAACTCATATATAATGTTTGTATGCATTAAAAACAAAATAACAAAGAAATAACGTAACTTACATCAAGAATATTGGTTTAATCATTGCTTAGCGCAATGTAGAGCTCCAACTAGCTAGGTGGGGCTAGTGAGCATCTGAGTCGTCTGGAACATGTCTGAAACTCGAAGACTCTAGAACTGGCTTGTGAAAGCAGACGAAGCAGTTGGGGATCTGTGGCTGGTGGCGACTGTGTCCTTGGGTGTGTTGGCTGCTGCCGCTGCTGCGCCAGCTGCGTCACAGCGTACCCACCGCACCGCACCGCACGTAACAAAAACAAGAACACGGGAGACCGAAAATGCTTGGCGACAAAGCTGTGAGCACTGCAAGCTTCGTTGATAGAACAGCAAGGCTAACAGCCTGCTGCAAGTCAGTGCAGTATTTTATTGGCATGATCGCTGCAAATGAAATTTTTATTGCCTCGCGCCATTTTACCAGGATTTATCTATTGTACTACCGCAGATAAAGCCAGCTGCAAAGAATGCGAGTCGTCAGACTTCCACTCAAACAGCTGCTGAGAGCACTTCATAAACCGTCCGACCGGTCTTCCAACATGACGTCCGTGCAGCTCGCTGGTAGGTTCATAATTTGTCCACCAAAGAAGCCCAAATTGTAACCACTTTTTTTTTTTTTTTTTTTTTTTTCAGATATGCGAAAGCCGTACGTTTCTGGGGTATTTCTGGAAAAGGACTTGCCGACCGGGGATCCTATTGAACTTTTCGAAAGGTGGTTCGGTGAAGTTAAGGACGCCGGCATTATGTACGAACCTAACGCTGTTGTACTTGCTACGACAACGAAGTGAGTATTTAAACGCTCACTGACTGTAGATTAATCAGTCGAAAACCAAAGGTTACCTTTGCCACACTAATCTTCGGCCCTGTCGACTGAGAACGGTTCGATCGTCACGAACGAATCACAAACATTTTTGCTGCCAGCATAGGCAGAATGAAAAAAATTGCAGCCGATTCAGCTAAGTTGGTCGGTCAAATAGCTCGTGTGTTGCCAGTGCACGTTAAAAGATAGATGATCGTAACATTCAGGAGCGCTCCTTTACGGCCCCTCTTTCTCTCCTACCCTCCTCTCTTCCTTTATGTACTGCCAGGTGTCCACCGAGAAATTACTCAGTAGCCCTCCACTACGGCTCCTCTTTCTCTCTTTCACTCCCACCTTCCTCCCTTCCCTTACGGCGCGGTTGAGGTGTCCACAAAAAACAAGTGAGACAGTTACCGCGCCTTTCCCTTCCTATAAATTAATCAGTTTTGTCCTCCGAGAAGTGTGACATACTGCATCTTTCTTTCGAGAAGTGTGACATACTACAACAAAACTAAAAAGGGAAGGGGAGGGGGGTGCTTATTATCATCACACTATAAATATTGGGACTGCTTAAATATTCTAAAAGGGCAATGCCATGTGAAGGCGGTGTATTTGGATACATTGTATATGGATGGAAGCTGGTGAAAATGACTACATGTAAGGCATTAGACACATGCTCCGACCGGCTACAGTGATGGTGTAGTGCTCTCATGCAGTGGCTAGGTAAAGCAGATCTCTTCGCGCCGCCGCATGTTCAAAACTCAATTAAGGCGCATTGTGGTCATGTTTATTGCCAGTGCAGTTTTCCTCTGTGCCGGTTGTCCTCTACCCAAGCAGCGCCGCTAGCCATGGCCACACACACACAGCCTGGTTCAGGGGCTCACTGCAGTATCTAATGTTGAAAATGTTGTTACGCCAGAGTAATGTAATCCATTCGCCTGAAATATATCAAAGCAAGCAGGAGGGCACGTGCATGCTGTTCTTGCTGGTGACAATCATGACTAAATCACGAGCGAGAGCTACAATAAATTTGTTTCCAAAAACACGTGTCACTTGACCTTTTAAATTGTGGCTGATAGTACATGGGAAAAAGCATGGGGACTGATGATACAATTTCTATGCCTAAGCATTTATTTCATATTAAAAGTTAGTAGGGCCAGTAGGCATATTACAGTTTATCAAAAAAAAAAAAAAAAATGCAGCATATTTTTGCTACACTGGAAAAAATATGCGGGAAGTATCTTTGACATGCAAAATTTTTTGGCATGCATCTCATGCAGTACCTTGTCTTCAGAATACTATTGAATTCATTCTCTCCAGTAGATTAATTTCATTTTCAAAGACTGGAACCACAGTGTATAACAATCTAGTCACAAACTAGGCTATTGGCCCCACTAATATTGGTAGGGCCTGTCCAGCAGGCCTATCAAAAAATAGGAGTGGCTTTATTGGAACTATTAGATCTTCACATAATTTAGGCCTTGAATTAAATTAATTTCAATTGTTGATTGGTTCACTCAGATTTTATTTTAAAGGTGAAACCTGGCTACACACGTTTACATGTAATTTCGTAATGGAAAGCTTATGTTTGTAATTTTAAACCATAAAGGTTGACTTTACAACATTGAGCACCATCTTCAACCATTGTGATTACTTAAGTAAAACGTGTTGCTGGGCTAGTTGGTGCATTTTGAAGTGCGTCATTTTGTCTTCCTGTCTTGTGTCCATCTTATTTTGAGGGAAACATTTTTGTTCCATTGTGATAAAATTTGGGTTAATGCGTTAAAAGAAAAATGGCATAAATGCTCTGATTGCATCTAGTCTGATGATGAGCAAGATGAGCCGCTCATTTTTGTGCTTTACACACACGGATTACAGCCCAACATGCGTGTACTGCAGCCTTCCTTTCCATGTTGCATGCTCTAGTAATAGTAATAATAGGTATAAAAAGTTCTGCAGACCTTGTATTGTTTTTACCTAGCTGATTAAGCTATCCTCCTATTCTTATAAATTAACTGTTCTAAATTAATCTCCTTCTCATCTTTCGCCATATAGGCACAGCGGCTGTAAAAGCTCAAGGCTGCAGGATTGAATCCGTATCATGACGGGCACATTTAGTGGAAGCAGTATGCAAACACGTGATTGTGCATTGCAACATCAGTGCATATTAAAGGCCCCCAGCTAGTCAATAATAATCCAGAGGCATCCACTATGGTGACTGTCATGGTAATATCATACCATATACTGTACCTACCATTATTGCTTGCAGGTCTGGATTTCCTTCATCTCGAATGGTTCTTCTGAAAGGTTTTGGCAAGGATGGCTTTGTATTTTTCACTAACTATGAAAGTCGCAAGGGGAGAGAGCTTGTAAGTGTATTAGAGTAATTTGCATGTTGCGAGGTTCTTTACAAATGTAATATTCATGGTACCGTTCCTTAGGAAGAAAATCCTAATGCCTGCTTACTATTTTACTGGGACAAGCATCACCGGCAGGTAAGCTTTTCTTGTTGGAAATAATTTGAGAAGACTTGAGTGTTATACTTATTGCTATTCTAGTGTGCTGTCTCATAATTTTGTTTTATTTTTACTTGATAGCTATGACATTACATTCCTCACTAGTTATGTGCAGCTGTTGTCATTGCACACCTTTGTTGTCTTGTATTATGAGTTCTTAACACCACAGGTCTATAATTTTGAGATCAAATGCCTTACTTTGTTCAGTTTATTTTTACTTTTGTACTGGTTTTTGAACTGCTCATGTGTTTGTATTCAGCTTTTTTTTTTTTTTTTTCAGTACATTCTTTCTGCTTTTAAAACAGGGCATAGCTAGAATGGGCTAGATGATCATTTAGCTCTGGGCTGTCCTACTTGAGATGTTCATGACTCGGGTCACATGCATTTTTCACTATGAAAGAGTCGTCTTTTTGTGTTTATATATCTATTAACGGAAGAAAGAAAGCAATGATGCGAAACTCAGGGGTTAGACATTTTTATTTCAGAGTGTGGCATTCAATGCTAGCCTGCATTCTGAAGGAACGGTTCTTTCCTTCTCAGAATGCTGACCATGATAAAGCACTTGATTTGTGATTTGAGCTTGTTTGCGAGAAGTTGGCTGTCCTGGTATCAAAGTAGCTGCCCACTACTTCGTGCCTATGAGCTTTCCTTTTATACCTGATTCTTGCAGCATATCAGTACACATACACCAACACTGTAAGATAGGAGTAACTCTAATTCAAACTCACTTAAATTTAACATCCAGATATTTTTTACCAGGCACTTTAGAGTTGTCACTCTCAATTTCATTAAAAAAAAGCACCACGGAATATGAATTCTGGATAACTGACAAAAATTTTCAGTTGCCTTTGGGTGCGGTGTTTCGACATTCATCTGTACTTTGTTTGAGCTTGATATGCAGCTTGAAAGCCTTTTATGGACATGTACCACTCCTTGTGTAGTAGCAAGTGACCGCTCAGTATGCAGTTATGTCACTTTGCATGTGCTTTCTTTTTCAACTGCATGTTCTGCAACAATCACATTTGTGGTAACAATAATAGTGTAAAAATATGCGCACATCTTCAGAAGCTGTTTCACAAAGCAAAAACGAAACATAATGGCCTGTTTGTAAGAATCCATGTTTGGGGGACTTAGCTTAATAATGACCTGTGTGTCACAGTGACAAAACGTGTTTGTCATCCTCTTCCTTGGTCTGCATTGTGGTTGTGCTTTGAAACTGAAGGAGAAATCTTCACAAAAACAGGATGACAGATATCTTAAAGCAGTTAGTTCTGCCTCCTAGTGGCCTGGTGGTAGGTGTCACAAAGGGTAGAGATAACAATTTGTGGGGTGCATGAAAGATCTCAAGCGCCATATTGTTATATATGACTTCATACTTATGTGATGATTCTGAGGAGGCAATAAAGATGATGCTTTGATGTCTCTCTAGTTTTTTGCTATATTGCAGTCATTGAACCGTCAACTTTGTCTTGTAAAATGTAACAATACGAAAAGAGGCAAGTGAAAGTAATGATTGTTGCTGCGGTTTGTACAGAAAACAGGCCAAAATTTACTGAGGAATGCTGTAAAACTATAGTTGACTATCCTCAGCCTTCAGCAACATGTGCATTTTCTTGTATCAGGTCCGCGTTGAAGGCACAGTGGAAAAAACGTCCCAAGAAGTGTCTGAACAGTACTTTCACAGCAGACCACGTGAGTCACAGCTGGCTGCTGTAGTGTCCAAGCAAAGTGCACCTGTGGAATCTCGAGCTGTGAGTGCCAACATTTTAATTTTTATCCCCTCAAATATTGCTTGCTTTTTGTAGCGAAAGCTACTCTGCGATAGATGTTCAAGACCTCGGGTGGCCGCAGCTACGTTGACAAGCAGCGTAGCTACGAGAAGAAGAAGAAGGAAAAGAGATGACAAAGAAGGAGAAGATGACGAAGAAGAATAACAAGAAGAGGAAGAAGAATGCTCGGTCACCCGCAGTTAATGTTTTCGCTCCACATTCGGCTTAACAGTGTTGAACCGTTCTCATTAAAAAAAAAACCCATACCAGACAGTAAATATTTTTAACATGATAGCATTTAACAGCTAATGAGTGGCATCCACAGAAACTGTGGACAGAAAGTGTCCGCTCCATCTACCAATCATCAGAAAAATAAAAATCCTGTCTCCAATTGGAATTGGAACATCCATCCCTCGGATTTCCAGTTGAGCGCTTGAACCAACTGCGCCACACCGGGGATCGTGAGCATCACCTCACATCGTAACTCTCCTTCGCTAGCTGAGGATGATAGTAGCAATGACACTGACATTGCAATTAGTGATAATGATAATGATGATAGTAGTGATGATAATGACAGTGCATTTAGTTCATAATGATGACAGAAAACACCACATGGCACAAGCGACGGCCTACCATCCAATCCTACACTTGCATGAGTATTGCAATGAACGCTTGCCAAAGAATGCCACGCAACAGTAGTGACAGTATACTGTCCAATTCCACACTTGCAGGAGCATTGAAATGAACGCGCGCGAAGGAGTGGAAATTTCCACTGTGCAGCACAAGTCCTGGCCTTGCTAGCAAAAGCTATACAAGGGACGCACGATGCACCATGTGCAGCAGCAACACTCAGGCCTTTGCATATCTGCAATGTAGATTGTACAGTACTCTAGAAATTTTTCATTTTTTCACTATGTTTACAATCGCATTCTTGAAATGTCTTGCATTTGTGATGAAGTGGCTACTGCAGCTTATCATGCACCATGTAGTTCTTTCAGTACATACTTTTGTCAGGATTACGTTTTAGTGATCATTTCGGTGATTAAGGCAAGACATCTCAGACTTTGATGACAGAAGTAGCAATGGTGCAGCTTCGGTCTAATGACTGGAACAGCACTTGAAGGAAAAGCTAGTGTCGGGTAACCTGGATGCCTATGTTACAATTAAAGTTGGCCAGTATTGTCTGTGGGGCTTATTTAGTCACGCTAATTTAAACTGTCTTGGTGCTGCACTTCACATTATGTATTGAAAAGGACAGCTCTAATCATTGGTTTTCTCTTCAGGTCCTTGAGGCAGAGTATGAAGCACTGAAGTCACAGTATGCAGATTCTAGCAAGGAAGTTCCAAAGCCACACTCATGGTAAGTATAGTGAGCAGGAATCACTGAGTACTAACGCCTCTTCTCTTAAGGCGCTGGTGACATCATTTCATGAAAATGTTTAAAAAGCTATTTATCCGTGACTTTGAAGATGCAGTGACTTTACAGAAGTGTGGAAACATAATTTTGTGTGTAAACTATGTCATGCACCATGCTGTTCTTTGAACCAGTGAAGAAGCTAAGCCATTTCTCTATTTCTGTGCTCCAAAAGCTTCTTTGGGGCTTGCATCTTTTTTCCCTCAATAGTTCTGTTAGGCAAACACCAGTCTGCATCTACTTAAGCCACACACTCTCTTAGCCAAATTTGGGGGATACTTAAGTGCTCCACCTTTTAAGCGCATGACCTGACAGTGATGTTGGCTCCAGTCTGCAGTTCCTCTTGTGGATCCTTATTTGCATATGTTCACCTTGCTGCTCACTTTGCCACTAGTTCCTTGATTTGTGCCTCTGTTATCCCACACATACTCTTCAGCATGCTGTTGTAAACTACCACATTACGTGAAATACCACCCGATATAAGTATAAAGCCCCTCTTTAACCAAGCCATACGAATGGGCCTGTTTTGTATAGGGGTACGTCTTTGACATGGTATTCAAGGGTTCCAGGTTTTATCCCCATCTTGTGCTCCCATCTCAGGAGAGTTACGCGAGGTGGCAACTTCTGCCAACTCGGCCGTGTCATGTGGCCTTGTGATGTGACACGACCCACCGGCCAATCAGTGCTTGGTCACGTCACCTGCCAACTAAAGCCTGCCAAAGCATGCCCATGATTTTTCATTCACAACGCAGATAACGCCAAAGGCAGATTTTACCTCCTGGCAGACATACTGCCCGTAATATTCATGTGTGATGCTCAACATGACAGTGGAGACAACATACTTGTGAAGTACTTTGTGTACTTATTATGTATGTCTGATGACAGCAAACTGTGGAAGTTGTCCATAGCCCGAGGAAATTGTCAAAAACCATTGCCTCGACTGATCATCATAAGCCTTGTGTTGTCAATCTCTTACTATCCAGGGGTGGCTACTGCCTGATCCCATCTAACATGGAGTTCTGGCAGGGGCATTCCTCACGCATGCATGACCGTCTTGTGTTCCGAAAGGCCCCAGCCAAGGGAACACGGGAGGCCGCACCTGGCTGGGTCATGGAGAGACTGTACCCTTGAGCTCCATCCGGCTGCCTCCTTTTTAATGTTTCTTGGTTAGCTGTTTATCCCTTTTAGCTGTTTATCACTTTTTCCGTATCATTGCTGACATGAAAGGCAAATTTTATAGGAAAGTAGTGAAGTCTCATGCTTACTCATGTGGAAGAAGCTTGCTGCTGCCAGCTGCAAAAAGAAAAATTCTAAATTGAAGTATGGGTCACTGAACAACAGGGAACTGTGTAGCCATTTCATCACTGACGCTCAAAGTTTTGCACACAAAGTTATGCGCACCACTGCTGCAGAATCAAGCCACAGAAGGAGTACCTTATCACTTTTAACAAATAGCTGAGGAAAGGAGGATGGCAAAAGTTATGGGGGAAAGAGAAAGATACAAGGTTCTCAATGCGGATTTTCAGAAAATAGCAAGGAGAGATAAGAATGCCTTCCTTAACATACAGTCCCAAGCAGTTTAACACCGTTTTTATGTTCACTTGTTATATTAAACAAGTTTTAAAAAATGATGAGGACCAAGGATAATGCACATGCACAGTGTCTGAATGGACTTTAGTTTTTTCGTACTTTCACGGTTTGTTTGTGCTTCACAGAGCACAAGTTTGTACAATTGTTGGGAATACATCTTGGGCTGATGTTGGCACCCGCTTGCAGTTGGGAGAATTCAGTGACTGTCAGAGGCAGCTGGAAAGAAACTACTACTACTATAAGTAGGGGATAGCACCCTCTTGCTTTTTATTTTTGTTTTCTTTGCAGTGATAGTGGGGTACAAATGAAAGCTCAGAAGATCAAACAGCAGTTGATTGGAACTTCGTCCTTTGAACAAAACTTATTGTTTGAGAGGAATGCTGCCCGTAATGCATGGCTGGAAACCTACCAGAAAAAGAGCAATAATGTTCAAGCTCATTAGTCTTAAAGTACTGATGTTCCCCTGTTCTTGTACAGTAGACTGATCTGAGATTATCTTGAGAGGATCTTGTAAATTATTTTAGGTTATCACAAGTTAAGCTAAACATAGGGGCTCAATATATCAGGCTGTGTGCAAGAATGAGTAAACCATTAATGACACAAAGGGGACGAAGTTTCCAAGAAAAACATGCATTGAACACTGAAAAATATTCCGGGAATCTCATATAGCACCTGCGGTCAATCATTCAGTGGTTACTGGTTCTAGCTTTCCTACTATAAAATGATTTTCTTTTGCATAAAGGGACATAAGTGCGAAGTTTGCTATGGCTACTCGCAGTCACAGTTCTTGTGCTTCTAAACAAACAGCTGGTATGACTCAGTTTGGTTTCTGTGTTGGCCTTATCTTTTTTTATTATTGCTCTCAGTATTCCATTGTTTTCATACATAAGGGAATACAGGAATTATGGCTAATATGCCATTTTTTACTGGGGAATGCTAGTCATAGTGGTTTTGCACAGCTTTGCATCAGCCCTTCTGCGCAGGTGAAATGACCTACGGATTTATTTTTGGATAGCATCTGCTAACTAAAAAAGCGTCCCCAAACTGTTTATATAGGGCAGCTGCCTAAATTGTTTCCCTTGCATTTTATGGGGATGAGCTTTTTGTTTTAAGGTTGCATGCGGAAGCAGTTTGCATTTGAATGAATACCGTGGTGCTGAATTTTTAAAAACATGGTTCCTACATATTGTTACGAGTTGAAATCACGCACCAGGGGGCAACACCACTCTGGAACCGATGGGCACCGCCTAACCGCACAACTCAACACTCAATGTCTTCGTCCACACACCAAGACACTTAGTTCACTTGCTGAATGCCAGCATGGTACACCACACAACAATATACTTTCATGGTTGATAGCTTCAAACTTGACTTGGTGAGTCAGGTTTATCTCTTTTAAGTTAATAACTCATGTATTTTTTTACTTGCTTGTTCTAGCTTATATCAGAGCCAGTGTTATTGTGATTACTGATTGCCAAACTGTGTGCAAGCCTACATTAACTCTTTTCTGAATGTATTCAGCACAAAAAATTTGCAGATACCTGCAAAACGTAGACATTACCATATGTTGTAAACAGCCTAGAATTGTGGACATTTTGCATGAGCTGCATTGGAAACTGCAGAGAGAACTGTTCAGAACCTCGCTGCTCCCTCACGGTGTGTAGCACTGTGGACTTCCTGCTAGCCCAGCATCATTCCATTGAAAGTTAAACACCCTCAGGTGACTGAAATCGACTCTAGGTCCTTCGCTACAGCATCTCTTAATTCCTACGTGCAGCTTTAATAAAACCTCTATGCTCTACTGTGGACCCAACATCTTCGAGCCTTCTGGGCAGATATCTTTAGTGTCCAAGCTTATTGTGCCTACCCTGATTTGCTGATGTGTGTTGCAATTGTGTTCGATCATAAGATAGAGTGCTGTAGATGATTTATCAGTAGGTGTAATAACAGATCACAGAGGGTGAAATGTGCAGAATGTTGCATATTAAACTTAGCTGGAGTAAAGACTATTAGGCCAAAATAAAGAGCGAAAATAGTGTTAATTTTTATTTACACATTTTGTTATTGCTCTTTCCATAGTTATCATTTTGCTACTAATGTTATTTTGATGAAAAATAAGATGGCACAAATAAAAAATATAGATTGATGAAATTACATTTTAAAATATTTAAATTTTTTGTTTCTTTTTTGATCAGTGCTGTTTATTTTTTGTCCCGAAGAATCCGAACCAGACAAACTTCTGTCAAACATTTGAGTTTAATTCATTACCAAATAGAAATTTTTATATATATCAGACTGTAATTGAGCAGTACAACATCCAGTTGCGACACAGTGTGTAACTAATTGCGCAGTTTGTTTGTTTTTGGCCAAGATTCTTATGGCACACACTTGAGACTCTTATTTTCAAGTAGCTGGACAAGCACCCAAGGGTTATTGCATGCAGGTTCCTTGCTCATGTTATTCGAGTTTTGTGGTAGATCTCTCATGTGTTTCAGCTGCTTACATTTTCACGTACTGCCTTTTTAGGTCTACACTACTCAGTAGTATATACTTAACAATCATAGGGCTTCCGTGCTTCCATGTGTATAAACTGTCAAGAACATAAAAAACACATTACTGCTTAGGATTCTGGCATAGCGATATAAAATACACACACACACATATATATATATACAGTCGTGCCTCGTTAATATGGACACTTTGGTTTCCGACCAAAACTGTCTATAAAGCGAGTCATCCATAATAACGAGTCATGAATAAAAACAAAAAGGATTTTATTGAGAAAAGAGAGTTGTAATTAACGACTGCTTTTGTACATAACGGTGTGCACTGAACACAAAATTTCACAAAACACCGGCAATTTTGAGTGCATTATCCTTGTCATTGTTGTCTTCAAACAATTGTAGTGCAGTCTGAAGCGACTCGCTTACCATGACACCCGTGATGTTGGGCTTTGTGTTGGTCGAACTTTCGAGCACGAACTCCTCACTTGCCGATGAATCAGCGTCTGATTCTCTACTCACCGCCACTTCCAAAATGTGCTCTTCACTGAGCTAAGTAGCCGTTAAGTAGCCGCTAAGTAGCCGCTAAGTAACTGCTTGAAATTCTCCTGAGGCGAGGAAACAGCTGAGCTGTCGATACTAGTCCCTCGCAGCTTGGATTGACTGAGATGGCTTTTGCCGCTTGTATTCACAGATTTCTTCGCGCCTACGTTCAGCTCTGTTCTTTTGCGTTTAACTCCCGCCATGCCAAAAGCCAGACTTAAGTTCAGGGCTACAGGCTCCAGATGCTGTGCACTTTTTTGCCTAGTTAACCTTTCTGCCTTTCCGTTCTTCTGATTCTTTCTTCTTTTGCCTTGTACTGTTTCTGTAAGGGAGCAAGGGAGTCAAGTTGGCAAGCTGCAATGCAGAGGGCTATCGAACATCCCATCTTCATGGCGCCGTTTTTACGTGTTTCCATAAAACAAACACTGCAAGCTGAAGTACAGTTTAGAACGACGGCTAGCCGACTACGAAGCGCTCAGACCTTGTCAAGGCCGCATCGTTGACTCAAAGCGAAGCCGACATACGGACCGCCTAGTGTGCAAAGTTTGACAGTTCGGCAGCGCAACAGGGACGAAAACCAGGAGCATGAGAGGGAAGCGCGTCCAGGACGGGACGCCCGGTCCCGGTTGCGTGTTCGTACGTCGCCTTTCTTTTGTCGCTCTACTTTGTGAGTGTGTCTTAACTCTCACCGAAAAGCGTTAACGGCTTCATGGAACACACATTGCGCTTTGGGAAAGAAAACATCAGTTCCCACCGCCACTGTAGGCATTTGTCTTTCTTCCTGTCATTTCTTTCTTACGCTTTTACCGGCCTCTCTGTTCACGTTCAGCAGAATTTATTGCAACTTATGTTGCTGTTTTCCCGACTGCGGCGGCACTTCCGCTGCACCCAGAAATCTCCTGGTTCCCCCCTTTTGGGGTCTTTCTTACGCTGACCCTCGGTTTGCTGTGTACGTTCTTCTCCCCCCGCCCCTCCCCCTTCCCTTAGAACGGCGACACGCCCGCTTTGGTTATTTCCAACCCCACAGGACTCGTTCAGGCATCCCGCCGTATCGGCTGTCGCGTAGGTTCGCGGGCGGCGTTCGGACTCCTCTGCTTTTTTTCAAGCACTGTCCATATTAACGAGACAAAAATACATGGGCCCAAGTGGGGCGCGTTCATTCTTCCCCTGTCCATTGTCCGGACAGCGAGTTTCCATATTAACGAGGCATAAATACATTGAAAAGGTTTCGTCCCCAGAAAAACTGTCCATAATTCGGGTCGTCCATATTAACGGGGGTCATATTAACGGGGCACGACTGTATATATAGGTACTGTTGCCACTGTTCCTTTCTCTGCTGGTGGATCTTTGCATGAACTTGATGGAAAATAGTTTGTGAGATATTGTTGTCTTATAATAAATTTTGTACTACCTTATACAAAATTTACGCTGCTGCATGTATTCTATGATGCGACATAAAAACACATTTGTGATGTCACTGAGTGTACATTTCATTTGCACGTCAAATTTGTTTAGTTTTTCTATTAAATCGACTCAAAGCACCTTTGCAATGTATGTGAACAAAAATAATAGGTCATGCATAAAGTAAACAGAATGAAGTAAAAGTGAATGTGTCTACATTGAAGGGTAAATTGTGGCCATGTTGTTCAGACACCCTTGTCATATTTTCAGTGCTACCTACAGGTGCTAATTCTTGCCCTTCCAACTGCACATAACATTAATGAGCACATGAAAACCTCTCTGCGAGTGGAGCACAGTGTCTTCAATATGCAAAAGTAAATTTGAATACAAATGGACAAATGGCCAGGCCTAGTCAAGCACTTTTCTTTTGCATTGTGTTCACTTACTTTATGCCACACTAGCCTGGTCTCATACGAGTGGTACGTCGGCACATTGCTACTGGAGTTAATGACAAAAACTCTGCATTCTAATGCTTGCGTTCAGTAAATCTGGTGCATTGAGGTGCACTGACATAGTTGTAGCAGTGCAGTGTGTTATCGCTGCATTTATCCAGACGTCTTCCAATATTTTGTCATGGATCAACATATTCCGCATACATGGGAATATTTTAGGTGAAATATATAATTGCTTGAAATAATGTTGTGTTAGGCAGGTGTTGTGCCAGTTATATCGCGGTAAGTAGAACACTTGTTTGGGCTAGTTGGTACATTTTGAATCAAAAATAATATGACGCAACGGATGAGGACAAAGAAGGCAAACTGATGACAGGACTAGCGCTTTAGATAAATATGTAGTCTCCACTGCGAGTCAAACCACTATCCCTCCAAACCCCAGAGGAGCGCGCTAACCACTACTGCACGCCGAGGCGCTAGTCCTGTCGTTTGTGTGCCTTCTTCGTCCTTGACCGTGGCGCTGTATTATTTTTGATTCAAAATATTTTGGTACTTGCCCCCTTTGTTATTGAAGCTTGTAGCAAGTTTTTGTAATGAACATGCTACTGTATTTAGCCGAAAGAATTTGTTGGAGCAGTATATTCCCAAAAAGATTGTTTCAGTTGTATTGTGCGATATGTGCATGTAGCAGTTGGCATTGAGCGGCCAACTTCTGATAGATGTGCTTATTGAATGGAAAGGCAGAGAAGCCGGCTAAAACATTGAGCATCTGGCCTGCTACTCTTGCCCCAAGGAAAAGGAGGTGAAAGAGGGTCGTGATGGGTGACGATGCGATGAGTAGAGATATGACATAAATATACAGGCACAGTAATTAATCTCACAAGTCCGAGTTCTGTCCCATGTCGCTCAAGAAACGGCAAAATCCCGCATCGCCTGTAGAGCTTTCCACTTGTCCGGCCAATGACATAGTAGTAAATCCTCCGAGAGATTCCTGCTGCGACTTCTGAGATGCCTGGGCCACCAGCCAGATTGGCAGCTATTTTTTCTACAGCCTTACCTAGAGGTCTCTGAAACATAAAGTAGCACGAAAGACAGGACACGGGGAAGATGCGTGTCCTTCACTCACTCCAGTCCTTCGCATACTTTTGTTTTTACAAGATGTCATACTAGCTACCCCCTATTGCATACTCCTAGAAGCCTCTCTTTTGCATATTATGCTAATATTGTTAGCTTAGCTATTACAATTATAATTTGTTAAAGCTCTTAGAGGAAATGGTAGAAGAATGCAAGTTTGATTTTCTTTGTGTGATTGCTTTTTACATCACTTGAACCCATAACTTCCTTTTGAGATGCACACAGCTTTGGTGACTGAAGAGCTGTGCATTTAAGCCTTCAGCTGGGAAGACAAAAGGGCTAATAAAAGCAGGGGCCAAGTGGCACAGACAGGCTGGATGATCTGGCAATGGCAGCAGAGTTTAAACGAGACATCTGTTATTTGAAAACAGTACTGCTATGACAGCTTGGCACAGAATTATATTGTTCAGTTCCTGAATGGCCTTTTGTTAAGCTGCACATGTACATTGGAACAGGTGCTTCTAATAGCTTTCTGAATGAAAAGCTTTTTGAGTGGACAATTTTTTCAGAGCTACAGTAGTAATTGACTTCATTTAATAATTAATCTGAAAGTCAGGGGCCAATTTGATCTTGCTTTTGTACAAGGACAGATGGTACCACATTAATGTTAATAATCATTACGAGTTAACTTGCAGCCATAAACCTGTTCCATTAGTTCACATTAGGCACTGAGTGTTGTACAGGTCAAACGACCAGATAAAGTCACTGAATGTTAGAATGGCTGAATATTCCTGCTAGCCACATATTGGAAAAGATAGCAAGGCCATGTGTGCTTCCCTGCAAATTTTTCGCAGCATAATGTTTGGTCATGTTAATATGCTGTTTTTATGAAGTAGACAAAAATAAATGCACATCTGTTGCACTGTGTAGGCTGTATTCATCATGCAACCATATATCGGCATGCACAAGGCTGAATGCTGAGAGAAGTTTATTTATCAGACTTGCGCATTATGAGGAGCTTGAGAACCAAACAAACGTTATTCGTTCACAGGTGTTCTTTACCAGGTAAAACAATAGATGGCCATGCTTACAAGTGTAAAATGCATATATGAAATAAATACATTTTGCATTTTTGTTATCCAATTTCAGTTGTATGATGAAGGCTCACATAGTCTGTGCAGGTGTAGCTGTTAGCAGTGATTGCATTGTCCACCCACTGTTGTTAAATATAGTTTACAGCAAAATGCCTGAATGCATTAAAAGGTTGGGCAAAGTGCCAGTGTATGATTATTTTCTGGTTTATACTTACCTGCAAAAAAAGGTGTTCCATAGTTGTTTGTTTGGAAGTTTCATTGAAATTTAAATTTTGCAGACTTCTTACATAGAGCCTTAGCATAAATGAAGGCCTCACACAAGTGAAAATTTTATATATTTTAAAACTTGTATAAGGAACCTTTGGCCACCCAGCAAAGTGAAATTTTTAAATCGTGGATCGACTTGGGAATGATAGGCATTTCATGCGTTGCTATTTTTGGCACTTGTCGCATAGACCTGTCAGGAATTCTAAGGATGTATTTCTTTGGGACACAAATTTCATGAAAGGATTCAGCAGTATATTTGTGCTAACTTTGAGAATAACTAGTGCCCAGAAGTGCATATTAGCTTTGACATGTCAGCCTTTTTAGTTTGAAAAATAACTTATTAAAGCATAGCAATCTTGAAAATGAGCTCAAGGCCAGAGTGCAGCACGTGTCTCCGATGTGACGACAAGTTTTAGTCACAGTGTCATTTATATATGTCGATTCGGAGGCTAAGTTTGTCTGCTTGAGTCGCTATTCTTGCCACCAACACTCGCTGACAAGCCGTCTCTTGGGATCCACATTGTCGAGTGTTGAAATGTAGACATCCTTTAGTTGCGAAGTTAAAAACAAACGGACCGGTATTTGGTCTGCTCGTATTGCACATAGCTCAGCTTCAATTTTCATGCGCATGACATGTTGGAGCTGCTCGCTGGTCAATAACAAAAATCATAATACTTGACCTTCCCTTTGGTCACTGTGGTAGAAATCTGCTGGATGGAATCGTTGAAAAAGGGGAAAATGACAGAGGGTCTGATGCAACGGGCTGATTGAGAGAAATGCACTTTTAAGATGTTTATCCATTTTACCCCTTCTCTTTCGATTGTGTCCCGTTACCTGGAAGTCCTGCCAAAAAATTTTGCTTCATTTTGGCATGGTTTTCTAGCTCCTTCATGATTTCTTTACGCTTTTACATTGCTATGTTGTAAACGTATCGTCTTATATAATGCGTCGCGTCAGCCCAGCTGATTATGTTAGGCTTGCTGAAGCGCGCTCGCTTTCAGTGTCACTTTCCCTCTCTGCCCACTCGGAAGGATGCCTCAGCTGCCTAGCTAGGGGGCATCACTGCACCCACCTTGCTATCAAGAGATTTTACACCTCTGCCGATACTGATTCTTTTTTGCCAGAGTGCGGTTCTCGCGCTCGTCTCACTGCATACGCCAAAGGCTTCACTTGGCGGCCACGCAGATACACACGCCAGCGTCTTTGCGTAGTGCCACACAATCTATTTATGTCATAAAATTAGATCCTTTGCTAGTCTTTGACATCTTAAAACACTAGAAAATTAAGCCCCCTCTTCACTATCCGGATGCTGTGATGCAGCTTACTGTTCGACCTGTTTTGAGATAACCTAGGACAATTTTTCATGTAACACAGCACTGCCATTACCTTTCATTACACTACTCCCATATTGGCTCATTTTTATATGTATATATTTCAAACCAAGTTGTCGATTAATAAATTTTACAAACTGTTTTGCCTATGATATCAAATCCTGCTTATTCGGCGATGTATAATGTTTTGACGTCGAACTCAAAATTAAGAAAATAATTAGCTAATAGCTAAATAATAGTCTTCTCTGCCTACCGCCATGAGCATGATGTCTGCCACACCGCACTGTCCGAATGCACAGATCTGCCACATTATCTTAATGGTATTGACACCAGACTTTCGTTGTATGTTTCCTGCCTTGCAGTGTACTGTGTAAACATTAAAACAGTAGAAGCAAAAGGTGTTATGCATTTGTTCTTTGTGCACAAGACAATATAATACGTTACTATGCAAAATTCACTAGATCTTTGCTTTTTTTTTTCTTTAGCTTTTAGCCATGCTTTCGTAATTTTAGTAAAGTGTTTTATGCTTTATAATGATGCATGGAGGTATTACACGAATCACCGCGTTCTCCGTCATGCTCGGGTTGCATGTGCTTGGGGATAGGAGGGATGACGAGATGGGAACGTAGGTTTAAAGGTAGGGAGACCCCTGGGTAGGGTGGAGGATCGGCGTTATGCCTAGCTGAGAGTAGAGTGCGGCCTACCGCGGTACCCGACAGTCGAGTCAGCTGTGCGGTTAGAGTGGATTCTGCCAGCTCCTCAAATGTGAGGTTGAGAAGTCGGGTAGTAGAGTTGCCGGAGGGTAGACGGAGGGTGACCTTTGTGCAGGTAGAGGAATGTAGGGAGGCAGGGGAATGTGTGCGCCGTGCGTCTCTTGATGTAAACTTGTGTGAGGCAAAGTGTGTTCCGTTCTCTCAGACCCGCGCGCCGGTTCGCCACGCGCCGGATTAGATGAACGGCTTGCTGGGTTTGGGCTTGTAGAGCTTGGATGGTGTCTGCGCTCTGTGGGAGTGAAGGTTGAGGCCAAAGATGCGAATCTTGGAGACTATGGGAATAGGGCGATGGCCTAGCGTGAGTGAGATGGGTGGTTTGGTGGGGTGGTAGAGGCTATAGAGTTCTGATTTGGAAGGGGAACAGGCTAAGCCGCGCGCGCGAAAGTACGAGTCTATTATGTTGAGGGCCGATAGTAAGTTGTGTTCCATGTCGCCATCACTGCTTCGGTTAGCCCTGACAGTTATGTCTGCCTATAAGCTGAAATGTATGTCGGGGACATGGGCGAATTGGTGGGGGAGTTGGAGAAGGGCTATATTGAAGAGGATAGGAGACAGAATAGCACCCTGAGGTGTTCCCCGCGCTCCCAGTGAGGCACCGGAAAGCTGGTGGTTGCTCAGGGTGAGTGTGGCAGTGCTTTCGGAGATGATGCCGCGGATGTAGCTGTATGTACATTCGCGGGCCAACGTCAAGGACGTGGAGGCCTTCTAGGTTGGCTGCGTGAGTAACGTTGTCAAATGCTTTGGTTAGGTCGACACCGAGGATAGCCGTAGGGGAGTCAAAAATGTGATGTTTGAGTTGTAGAAAGACACCCTGGGTGAACAAGCCCCAGCGGAAACCAAACATGCACGAAGGCACGAGGTTGCTGCAGATACCGGCTGAGCCGGGTCTGGAGGACATGATCCGGTGTCTTGCCCACACTGGACATAAGGGAAATGGGACGCAGGTTAAGGTGAAGAGGTTTGCCGAATTTGGGAATGAAGACTTGATGATGATTCGTATCGGGCGGGCACCATCATAGAGTTAATACAAAGACTCTAGAGGGAAAGCTGCCCGTTCAGCCAATGCATTCGAGGAGTGACCGCGTGATTGCCGCCATCATCACACTGTTTAATGGTTGCCAGATGAGTTTTACTTGCTAAATCAGGCGCATGAAGATGGTTTGAAGCTGGCAACGTATATCGTGGGAAGATGGCGGCGTGCAGTTAACTGGCGGCTACTGTGCTACTGTAAAGTAGGTGCTGTAAACAACGGCAGAATCGTCGCGTCTGGAGCATTTCTGGTGGTATGTTGCGTCGCGTACCTACTGTAACATCACATAGGTGTCCTGCCTCTTCTCAGTTGTTATCGTAAGGCCGGCTATCCCTGCGATTGTTACGCGCTTCGCATGCATTTCGTCTGCCGAGGACACATGCATCTCTGTGCCCGATCACCTGAAAACACGTCAGAAATTTGCTTTGGCGCAAGACGGCGACCACAGTATAATAAAAAAAAAAACAGTGACGAATTCCACAGCAACGGCCCTTTTTGGTCTATCCGGGATGGCTATAGTGCTGCATACAGTAAATGTCAAAGGGTGCTCGTTTGCGTTTACTGTTGATTTGTCTTGTGTGCGTAGAAACAAAGACAGGAAGGTTTTTGTTCACGTACACTCCTTGCAGTCCATAGTTTCGACTCTCACGCATACCTATCCTTGTAGAAGGTATTATTATGAACACCTATTATAAAATTTGCAAATATAAAAATCGGCACGTCTACTCACACGTGAAGCGACATGCCGGATCCTTTTATAGCTGTTGCCTTGCATACAGCGCAGGAAGGCGCCATCGCGATGCATGAAAGAGCAAGCACCTGTTATAAACTTTTCGTTTCAAGTGTCTGACCTCGCGGCGCTCGAAAACTGAAATTTGAAACCGAAACTCAAAGGGCGTCTGCTACGTCTGCTCGCGAACATGGTTTTCAATCGTTCTACATCATTCCTTTACGATCAAGAAGGTGCCTGAAAGATCATATAATGTGCTTGAAACTTGAAAGCAATGCATAGAAATTTCCTACAGTTGTGTTATCTGCAGCGGCTTTGAAAACTTTTGTTCAAACCTTTATTCATTTTTGACGCAGTGAGCGCAAACTGTGCTGGCCACAATGACAAATTTGATAATGGCGACGACCAGTGGGAAACTTGTTTCCCTGCCCAGCTTTCCCTCTAGAGTCTTTGTATTAACTCTATGGGCACCATGTTGGCGCCGCAGTCGTAAAAAAAAATTCATAAACAATACAAAGTACCGTAGACACAACACCACACTTAACTCATACACTCACACACACATACACAAAAAAAAAATTAAAAATTACGGCTTGCGTATTGCTGTCCACCACTCCGTGAGTCTCCTTTTGGACGCCTGCACTAAGGGAGTTCTGTACGCGCCACTCTCGCCACCAGCCGGATAACCCGGAGGACAGTCCGGCGGGTCAAAATCGAGCGATGATGATGATGATTTATTGACTCTACCCTTCGTATCGGGCGGGCACCATGTTGGCGCCGCAGTCGTAAAAAAAAACATAAACAATACAAAGTACCATAGACACAACACCACACTTAACTCATACACACACACACACACACACAAAATTTAAAAAAAAAAAAATTACGGCTTGCGTATTGCTGTCCACCACTCCGTGAGTCTCCTTTTGGACGCCTGCACGAAGGGAGTTCTGTTCGCGCCACTCTCGCCACCACCCGGAGGACAGTCCGGCGGGTCAAAATCGAGCGCCCGCGCGAGTGTAGCGCCCTCTGGGAGCAATGTTTTGAGGCATGCGCACCGCAGCACTACGTGCTCCATCGTCTCGGATTCAGCACCGCACAGCCGACACAATGTGCATGTAATAGTCTCATCGTACCGGCTACGGTGGGCAAGCGTTTTAAGGGCTCCTGCTCTTGCTTCAAAGAGCAGAGCACTGCCGACGCTGTTGTCGTATTGATGCTCCTGAGCTATGTTCCGCTTGTGGTTCCGGTAGAGAGTCAGGGTGGTCTTGCCTTCCATGCTGGCGCACCACTGTAGGCGTTCGGCTTCCACCACTCGCTCTCGCACTTCGGCAGCCCACTTTCCAGCCGTTTCTGCCGCTACGGGGTCCTTGAAAAATCCGAACTTTTTTTCGAGCTGGTAGATCCGGGCCGTCCAACTCGTTCTAATGCATGTGGCCGACAAATATTCGAACACTCGGCGTGCCCAGCGCTCCGGTGCCATAAAAATGAGGCGACCGCGGTATCCCAGCTTGCTCGTTGCCTCCCGGGCCTCGAAACTGGACCACCCCAGGTCTCCTTGTACTGCCTCGTTCGCAACCCTACAATGGCAGCCCAGTGCTACTCGCCCCACTTCACGCTGCCGCCGCTCCAGCCAGTTGCGCGTTGTCGCCGAAAAGCAGACCACTGCGTTCGCAAATGTGAGCCCGGGGACGTGGATGATCTTCCACAGGTCTCGCACCATGACGAATCTGTTGCAGCCCCATAGGCAACGTCGGCGGAGTATTGCTTGGGCGCGCGTAGCTGCCTTTCGCACCGATTCTTCCTGGAGGCTGCAGATTCTACCACTGGTCGAACAGAGTTTCACCCCGAGGTATTTGTACTCCGTAAGTACTGCCAGCCTCTCTTTACCAAGCATCAGCTCTGCTTCCTCTTTGGCGTGCCCTGCAAAGCGGACGACGGCCGTCTTTTTTGCACTGAATTTAAGTCCCAGGGAGACAATTTCCGAATTGCAAATGTTTAGCATGGCTTGCATTTCCGCTGGCGATTCTGCCATGATGACCACCCTGGGAGCAATGTTTTGAGGCATGCGCACCGCAGCACTACGTGCTCCATCGTCTCGGATTCGGCACCGTACAGCCGACACAATGTGCATGTAATAGTCTCATCGTACCGGCTACGGTGGGCAAGCGTTTTAAGGGCTCCTGCTCTTGCTTCAAAGAGCAGAGCACTGCCGACGCTGTTGTCGTATCGATGCTCCTGAGCCGCGAGCATTCGTTGAAATAGTTGGTTAGCTGCATGGCCTCCGAGATCACCCTCCGCATCTCGGAGGCCATGTTAGCTGATGTAAGGGGAATCAAGGTTGCGGAGCTGAGGACGCGTTGAGGCGCTGGCATTCTGTCCTGATTTCCGCACTAAGATGAATGCCCGTTCCGAGTGATTGTCAAAAAAAAAAAAGACACTTGGTAAAAATCCGTAGCATTATTTCTACAAGAAAAAGCTGCTGGCCATAGATGACCCGTTTCTAGTTAAAAATTCAAAAGACGTCATTCACTTCCTGCAAAATAACCAGAGTAGATTCTTTTTAGGTTTCTCCGTCTATGTAAAAGATCTGTATTATTCAATCCCTCACGCTGAATTGCTCCAATGTGTTAGCGAGTGCGTCGACCAGCATGGCAGCGTAGCTTTTCAAAATGCCAGTAGCATTTCAGTTAGCGGCTTTCTCGAACTACTGTTTAATTATTTCACATCCACCCACACTGAGTGGAACGTACGGCTCGCTCTTCATGCAAAAACAGGGTATCTGTATCGGTTCATGTATCGCCCCCATCTTGAGCGATCTGTACCTTGTCAAGCACGAAAGAGCACTCAGCACAAAGCTAAATATAATTCACAGGTTCTCAAAATCTTCAGATACGGGGATGCTTATCTAGTATTTTTAGACAGTCACGATGATAAAGTCTTACTACAGGTTGACAGTGTTTTGGCAAATTTCAATCAATGCTTATATCCATTGACTTTAACGTATGAAATCCCGGAGGACGGCTTCATTCGCTTTCTTGAGCTCGGGTCGTGGTTTTCTCCAGAACTCGTGTGCTGGTCCTCTGAGCCAAGAGCCAACCTTACGATTCCGCCGATTCCAAGCTAATTAAGAGAAGCATATAGTGCAAGCCGCCTTTAATAACGCGTTAACTAAATCCTGTGAGCACTCTTTAGAAGAAAGTTTTCAGACTCAAGCTCAGAGATTGCTTCAATCCAGATACCCGGCAATACTTCTTTCTTCAATAACCGAGAAAATGCTCAGCGCCATGCAAAACCAAAAGTCCATTCCATCGAAAGAAAAAGATCGGAACAAGAAATTTACTGTCATTCCGTACATTCACCAGGTATCCCACAATTTGAAAAGAATTGGGAAAAAAGTAGGAACAGAGGTAGTTTTTTTCTGCACCTCACCACCTTTCCAGACTTTTTTAGCGCGTTAACAAGCTAGCCGGATGAAGGAAACAATGCACAACAAAGCATAAAGAACCGTTTGTCCCATTCCACAGGAGTTGTCTATTCTATTCCTCTTTCCTGCGGCAAAGAATACGTTGGGCAGACCGGTCGCTGTGTAAATAAAAGACTACAGGAGCATAAATTGAACCTAAAAGACAAAAAAATCAAGCAACTTGGCAATACACTGTCGAGACTGCTCACCCTGTAAGAGCGACCCTCCAAAATTTGCGAACACCAGAATCTTGGCAAGAAACAAGAACCTCGTACTGAGATTGCGATACGGCTACTGGGATGGCGATTCGGTTTCTGAGATTGCGAGAGATTGCGATGCTTCTACCACGGCCGCTCGATGGAAGTGCACAGTGCGCTTCCATCTAGCGGCCGTGCTTCTACTGAGATTGCTATATCTGTCTTGTAAGTACGCTTGCGTGTCCAGTTCCTTCTGTCAATTTTAAATGCGCAGATCAAAAGCGCCCAAAATAAAGTTCAGCGTAGTTGTGTGTGTGTCCCTAGTCCTTTTGTCCTTGTCTGCCAGCGCTGCGACACCATAACACTTGAGCCCCATTTGATGTGTTGTTGAGTATGCGGCCAGGTCGCCATGTGCGAGGGTAACCTCATATAACTTGGGTGGCATTAAATTCCCCACTTATTAAGAAGTCGGAGTCTCGATATCATGTTGAAGTAAAGTGCATGAGCGGCTTGAAAAGCGTGTACTCTGTAGACGGATTACAAAAATTTAGAATGGACAACGGTCGAGATGAGTGATCAGTGTACAATGTAAACGCCGTGAGGTGACATTCAAGACGGGAGGGGACCAGAGGGGACGTCGATAGCCTCGAATCAGAGATCCCGACGAATATAAGTGTTCATCACTAATGGGGCACAATCGCTGTCATGGGCTGCAGGCAGGGAACGGTAGCCGGAATACCTTTAAGAGCACGCGATTCCTGAATGAGAATGACGTGGGGCTGCGAGGGTAAAGTCAGGAGCCATTGGATAAGGATCGTGCACTGACATCGCACAATACAGGGGCCCCTCGCTTTCCGTCTCCATCGAAAAGCGGCCACCGCTGCCGGGATTCGACAGCGCCTCCTTTGTTTTAGCAGTCGAGCGCCGTCGAGAGTTCGATTGGTACTGAAGTTTCTGCTATTCCATTGTACAATGTGCATGTTATTGTTCGCAGCCAATCTTAAGCTACGTTAGCACGCTTCTCGGGGTGGACGCATCGGAAGAGGGGTCCGGTTTGCAATAGTAGGACTTAGCGGTTTTCCCCCACTCTTTTCTTCAAGCTGCCGCTGCGTCTTTGGTTCATGGCTCAAAGTTTTTTCAACTATCCCCTGGCCATTTCTTGGCATCTTGACAGCTTTTCGGTCGGAGCGAGAGAATGAGCGGACCAGGAGGATGGACATGAAGGTACACTCCACTTTTAGATGTGGGAAATGTCCATCTAGCCGGGCCTTTATGCGTATATTGCGATTGCATAGCTACAGCGCAATTACGTTGACATAAGCTATCCAACGAAACATGACTTGATGTAGATAAAGTTCAGTTTTTAAGCACAATAAACTTAGTGAGATTAATTGCGGCGCGTAATTAATAAATCACAATAACTCGGCATAAGCTATCCAACGATATTAAATTTATATTACTATTAGCGAATTTTAGGATAGCGGCGACCTTATCAGTTAGGAGGATTGCTATTTTTCTTATCCCTCTGATATATAGTGTCCCACTATCCTAAAATTCGCGGCTATTCTCGACATGAGCTTCACATATTTTGCTATAGCTTGACACGGAGCTTTGACATTGAGGCTGAGCAGAAGGTCACGAGGACGCAGTCCGCTAGTGCTCGGCGAATACATTGAGTAGAGCTGACGCTTTAAGAAAAAGGAAACAGGCCGCCGACCACGCCCCGCTTTGCCCGCGTCACTTGAGCGAGACCAGTGAAAGAGCACACCCAGATATGCCCCGTTGACGTAAACCGAACGCGCGGTGAGGTGTTGCCGGTTGCGAGCAGAAATTTAGTTGTTTTTTTTTTTTTTTTTTGTTAATACAGGATGCAAACAGAGCTTTTAAACTTCACTGAATGCTCACCAGGGTCACCCTTACCGCTGTTTTGCATTGGAATGTGACCATATATATTTTTTCAGGGTCCGTTTAAGACGGCATCTCCCACTTGCGTTGTGTGCGCTAGCATGCCGAAAATCCGGCGGTTTCAAACACTTGCCTCCTGCCATCTGGCACATTGCGAGTCACCTGTAACCGGCGAAGGCTAGTACATGGAAGAGCCAGCTGCCACCTGCAGCGGTTTGTAAGTGGAAAAATGGAGAGAGAGAGAGAGAGAGAGAGAGAGAGAGAGAGAGAGAGAGAGAGAGAGAGAGAGGTCCTCCTCTCTTCTCTTTTAGAGGAGAAAAGGGATTCACTGGAAGGTGGCTGCATGGGGATTAGACCGATCAGACACTTTAACCAATTTTATGTTTGTGCTGTTTGTACTGCTTGAGTGTGGTAATGCGTGGAAACTCATCGCGTGTGCGCAACTAATGGTGATTGAAGTGTCCTCCAAGTTTTCGTCTTACGGTTTCATGCACAACTTCCGTTCCATTTGTTAATGGCGATGGCATTTCTTCCTGCAAGCACAGTTCTAAGGACGAATTTTTTTGCAGTACTGGTGAATCGAATGATATGATGCACTTCGACGACACAGGAGCTTATGCCGTTGAATCACACATACATACAAAGAAATGAAAATTGCATTCTGAAATAAATATCAAAACCAGTGAACCGAAATTTGAAACTTGGAAAAAAATAGAAAAGTCCGAACTATGCATGAAGCATGAACTTTGCGGCGCACAATAACCGGAGTCCTTTCGGTAAGCGTACCACGCAACGCTTCGGTTTGAGTGAAGCAGCGGTAATGCGGGTCGAAGGGTAACTATGCGGCTTGTTCACTTCATGCTTTTCGTGCACGCCCACGACGACACGATGCCGGTTCGCAGAATTAGATTAGAGCGCGCCTCTAATAAGGTCAGCATTCAAGAATCTAACCCAATATCATTCGGGAACTTGTGCCTGATGTTGCGATAATTCCGGCTACAAAAGAACATGCAGCGAGCGATGGGGACTATGTATCCGGGCGTTAATTACTCTGCCTGATTCGACGACAAATGAAAGCGCTAGTGGAGTGCGTGTGGACTTTTTTTTTTTTTTTTTTTTCGTTCAGTGTTGAGCCGGTTGAAGGGCGGCGAAAGGCAGTTTCGCTCCTGACAGAGAGAGACCAAATTTCTTCTTCATCGGAGCTTCGGCGTGCGCTGAACGCCGCAGAGAGCAGCAGTTCACGCCTGGTGGCGCTTTGATTGTGCCTGCGCAATGAGATTAGGCCCGGTCGCGCGGGCCGCTGAAAGGGCCCGTAACGAGAGGCGCCTGATGCGATTTCGCGGGCAGCGAAGCCGTGGCGCATCGCGACGCCCTTGGCTGGATCACCGTGGTCCGACGGCGTCACGTACAATGGACGCCCTGATTTGGCGCCACAAGGGCGCAATCAGCCTTCGCGCGCTCGCAGCCCGCGACAGGAACTCGTAGGTGGCGCTTGTCTCTCTCGAGTGTACCGTACTTGCACGTCCTCAAGCCACCGCCTCTGTTTCTCGCAGCACGTTTGTCCAGCGACACTATATCGGTAGCTCGCGTACAGTCTTTGTCAAAAGTTCAGAACCCAGGGGGTTTGCTTCAGTCACACCATGGAGCTCGTATACGGCATTGCAATGTCCTAAATCTATTAACGAGGACTTACATGGATGCTAAATGAGTGCTACTACACAACTCAGAAGGGAAAAACCTGTGCATACAAACTACCTAGGCGCAACTGCCTTTAAAAATTACTTTTGCTCCCAACGTACAGGCATACTGCGTAATTGTCCCCTATATTGTGCAGGGGAGGAGGTGAAGGGTGGCTGTTCCTGGCCCTACAGGGCTGGGACGGTAGGTCAACGCCGCTTGCGGTGGGCCCTGGCCAACCACCGAATTTTATCTGTTGTAGGCCGTCATTGCACCCGCCACCGGCGCGCGTCTTTCTCTTCCTCTTCTTTTTCTTTTTTTCTCAACTTTCTCCTGTCCGCACGAGGCAGCGGAGGTGGCTCAGCTACAGAGCCAGTAGCAGGCCCGTGCATTTTCTTTTCCTTCTTCCTACAGCCACAACAACAACTATATTGTGAACGTTGGAATGTTGGGACCTCCCGCGATGTAGTTTGTGATAACACTTACGTATATAGTTTGGCTTTTTAATGAGATTTTTCATTCTACACAATGAATTATACTGCAGGCATAAATACGCCGGAGACAGGACACAGAAAAGAAGCAGACAGATGCAACTTCTGATATCACTTCACAGGGTCCAAATATGACCTTCACCCAATTTAGGTTAGGTGTCCACCGAGAAGTGAGTAGATATTGCGCCTTCATTTCCCGGAGAACCAACTTAATGAAAAATAAATTTAACAACAATCGTTGAGTGAAAAGGCGGTATTAAATTCTCGATCGCGTCTCCTCCGAAAGCGAAGCTTGAGCGTCCCGCTAATTTAAACCGTGTGCAACCTTGCCTAACCGTGCAAAACCATGCTTAATAAAGCTTACGCTCGGATCGCTGTGTTGTAACCATGCTTAAACACCCAATTTTTTTCTTAGCGGAGAAGCACCTTACGGCCATGGCGACCTTCACGTTCTATTTCATCGTCGATAAGTTTCGCTGGGTATTTTGTTTAATCAAGGTCAGCACAGTAACGGTCAAAATCGCGGTTGTCCGAGGATATTCATTTGAAACGAATAGGCTGCCTCTGTGTGGGGTACGACGCCTCCCACTGGGTTTCTGGTAGAGGCTGGTGTTAAATAAGCTTGCCGTCGGTTAGACACTGTCACGTCTAAAAAATGATGGTGGCTGGAAAACGGGCAAATGATATAGACAAATGTACTTTTTTAATACATTATACGATTCTTAAGAGCGCTGGTTCAAAATGTTGGTAAAATAAGGACAGTATCTTCGATAAGTTCCTTATAGTAAATGTGTTTTATTGGGTGTTTAGCAAAAAAGTGGCCTTCCAGCAAGCCGGTAAATATATTAGCCTAGTTAAGACCAATCCATGTTCGCATCGAAGTGCCGTTAATCCGGTCATGATGTGAACCAATAAATAATGAAAAACATCTAGTGCTAGCTTTAAAGAAATAGCTTTTGTAAGACTTTCGGCGTCTCTCATAGCCTGAGTTGCTTTGTGACGTTGAACACCACAAATCAAACCAGTGTAGGGCTGTCAATATCCGTTCGAAAGTTTTGCCTTTCTTTCGCAAAGTTGCATAACTGAACGGATGCCGTTTGTCCCGTTACAGTGAGGGATGTTGGTGTTCAGCGACGCAACACCTAGGATAACAAACAATATACCTCGAGGGTTGTTGTTGTCAGTTAGGTTGGTCAGGAAGTTCGTACTGTCCTTCATGAAGAACTCAAACATGGGATAAATTATTTTGATGATGGTGTCAACGTAGCCTGAAAGCTCCTCAGCCACAGTTCCGGAGATGATAATGCGCCCAGGATTGTTAGAATTATGATTACAAGGGAATAAATAAAATCTATCTGGTACACCCTGAGCCGAATGAGCGATTAAAGCATGTGTTTATTATTTTTTTTTTTTACTTTGTCACCCATTTTTAGGTAAGCATGAATTTCTTCCGGGACGGATAAAAATGATTGGCTGGATCGGTATCCAGTAGACGCTAGAATGAGTTGTCTGCGAGCTTCTTTACAGTTTTTGCGATGCAACCAGTTTTGTTCATAACGACTGCAGCGCCTCCCCGTTTTTTTTTATTATTATTTTTTTTTTCCAATATGCCGGTCCGGAACGATAGGCTTTTAATAGCTATAGTTTCTCTGGGGGAAGGGTTACGACTGAACTTCACTGTTGTAAGTTTGTAATAACATATTTTTTTCTTCACTGATTTATGGACCCTATCAAGGTTGTTTTTTAGTGGTGTGGGAGTGAGGGGGGAAATTGGATGCGACGATTTTTTTAACGTAATGTAACGACCATAGCTTTTAGTAGGCCTATATGTAGCTTAATTCAGCACTTACAGTCTTAGACCTGCTGCCTGCGGAACTGGTTGAAAGTGAGACGACGACTGGCCATTTGATTTCCGCAGATAGTGCTGGTGGCAAAATTGTTACGATAGGCATATCTGGGCCCGTATTCAGGGGTTGCGTCGTTATCGAAAGTGCCGCTATCTCCTCGACCTCGAGTCATCTGATTGGTGGAAACGTCGGGACATGATGTTGCCACCTCTTCTGTCTGGGTTCCAACGTTTCGACCAATCAGATGACTCGAGGTCGCGTGAGATAGAGACACTTCGATAACGTTGCAAACTCGGAATACGAGCCCTGCTGTGATCATCTCCGTGTGCTACGTACGGATCCCTGCTTTTTTTTTTTTTTTTGTGTGTGTGTGTGTGTTTGTGTGTGTGTGTTTGTGTGTGTGTGTGTGTGTGTGTGTGTGTGTGTGTGTGTGTGTGTGTGTGTGTGTGTGTGTGTGTGTGTGTGTGTGTGTGTGTGTGTGTGTGTGTGTGTGTGTGTGTGTGTGTGTGTGTGTGTGTGTGTGTGTGTGTGTGTGTGTGTGTGTGTGTGTGTGTGTGTGTGTGTGTGTGTGTGTGTGTGTGTGTGTGTGTGTGTGTGTGTGTGTGTGTGTGTGTGTGTGTGTGTGTGTGTGTGTGTGTGTGTGTGTGTGTGTGTGTGTGTGTGTGTGTGTGTGTGTGTGTGTGTGTGTGTGTGTGTGTGTGTGTGTGCGCGCCGCTCCCGCCCCAAAATTCTTGTCAGACAGAGCATACAATGCCTCTGTCCGCCTGACAGACAGACAATGCAACAAATGAGCAAACAAGTAAATAAATATATTTTGGGCATAATAAGCTTAGTCTATGAGTCCAGAATTCCTCATAATTAAATATTGCGATCATAAGTTTATGCAATTGCAAAAGCTGTACGTTAAACCAAGTCATCTCTTATGGCATAGTTTGTCGCCAAGAACGCTTAATCGAGGAAATAACTAACGACTAGCACTGCTTAATGACTACAGTCTGAGATAGTTATGCATGAGTGTTTTCCGTGTTTTTTGTAACCTACTTTCGTTTCAGTCGGTTGCACGCCACTGACTTTCTTCGCTTGAAGGTTGTTTTGCAACATTCAGCTCAAGCGTACCCTTTGGTGCAGATCGATCTTTCTGTTAAATTCTAGAGTCGAACTAAATTATCGCATTGCGACCGTGCGTTCCAACTGAAACCGCAGCGTCCAGTTCTTTGAGGGGTGGCTCTAACCAATCTCTAGGCGCCTAGATTTTCCGAATCACTGCCTTAGATGCTGAGTAGACTCCACACGTGTTGAATTCGAGCTGTCCTCCTTGACTGCATGCAGGGCATCGAGGAAGTGGGTGTGTGCCGCTCATAGAGTCTGCAGAACGTCGCACAGTATGCGCTCGATGGGCACCGGGCCGATGGTGGGCCGAAAGAAGGCCTCCTCGAGCAGTGTGGCCGGCACCGCGCGCAAAGAGCCGAGGAGCAGCAGGAGCCGCGCGGCACGGTGCGTCTGCCGTGGTCGGTCTTCGACTGGCTCCAGCAGCACGGACAGTGTTTGCTCTTGTACACGTTCCACGGTCGACGCCTCGCGTAGGCCGGACACCTCTGCGCCGCACCGACAGGAAAAGATCTGTCAGTGGTCAGTGCCCTTTGGTCAGGTAGTAAGTTCAGCATTAAAGAAATGTACATAGGTCAAGAAACAAGACGCGACCTCTATAGTCAAGGAGGCTAGAATCTGCTTTTCGTAACGCCCCTGCTTGGCTAGTCATCGGGCAGCGCCAAAGGAACTCCGCTTCTTCATTAATGACTTACTGTACCTGGTGGGTCTTATCAGAATATTGAGAAATATATGCGGCGTATCGTGTATAAATGTTATTGGGCCGTAGTACTCGCGACTTCCACGCATAGACAGGTGGTACTTCCTTTCTGTCGCAATGGCATTGACCTGGAAACTTAGGCAACAGGATTCAAATACATGGTTTCCGCACGTACCTTTCTCGGGAGGTGATCCTTAACGACTTGCAGACGTGTACAAATTACCTACCGTGCCGTCATCTCGCCTAAATGTTCGTCATGGGGCGCGCCTTTGCCGATTTTCGTTTGCGTTATTGCATCCAATATTGACCGCGGACCCGAAGACTTGCCAGAGTAAAGACGTAATACCCCACCTTAGTCACAATGTTCCCCGCATCCAGAAAAAATCCGGAGGGCTCCTCGTCAGGTTAACGTGTACTGGCTGCACGGAATCTAAGTTTCCATAATGAAAGAGATCGTCATGCGTATCCAACAAGAAAGACAGGTTGACTCTGCAGAGGTTCACGTGGCTTCATTCTTCCCTTTGAGGTCGCATAAAGCTCTCATACATTTCTTCTGAACTCGCACTGCCCGAGGGTTACTATCTACTGAATTTCGGATGGCTATCACTTAAAATTCTCAAGGAATTGGAGGGGCATATAAGCTATACGCCTTCAAGAGTATGTCATGACAGCATTAAATGCTCCCATCTGCAGGTTCCCTGTAACGTGTGCACTTTAAGGTAGCCTAGATGCCCGCACCTCCGTTAAGCAGTTCCTGTACAACATCCCATCCCGGAACCGACGTACCTCATGTGTGTACAGTCTGCGTCAGCCCTGTGCAGAGCGCTCGGTCGGCGCACTTCACTGCATAAATATCGATACCTCGTCGCATTTCCTACTTATCAGAGGCAAAAATTGTACGGAAGTAGATCCACACAGATCTGCAAAGAAGGTGAGCATGAGCACTTTGTCCGGAAGACGTTGGCTGCTTTATCATTTCAGTTCTGAGTGCATGATGCGCTCTGCCCGAGTGTTGTACACAAGGGTGACGCCGGCAGTATTGACTTAACTGACTTAGCAATTTCTTCTTCCTCGCACATTCAATGAAGCTCTGATTAGGCTCATCGAAGCTACTCTGGATGCTAAAAGTCGTACTAAGCGATGAATGAAGGTTGTGGCTGCCTCCTGCCCGACCCTTACGGTGACTTTTTTGGCATCAAATGACAGTCGCAAAAGCTTTGTTCACTGGACGAAGCCCAAACCCTGTAGTACCCAAAATGCCCTTGCTTCCCATTTTTCCTACACGTCTTTCTTTCTCACCTTACTCTCGTGGACTGCGGTTTCCATGCAGAGGTCAAGCGGGCTGAATGCTGGTTATTCGGTTTCGTTAATCCAAAACTTCCCATCTCGGCGCTGGTTGAAACTGCGGCTATGACACCGAATTTGGTGTGTTGTAGGTGTTCTAGGTTTACCGCGATCGCAACGCAAACGCGAACTTGTGACAAAAATTGGTGTGGGGTGTGCTTTCGAGACGACTGAGTTAGTCGGCGCAATCCCATGTCCCACGGATCATTTCTCAGCGGTCTTATAATGACTACCCGAGTAAACAGATCAGCCACTTGAGATAACCTCGCTCACCGGGCCTAAACAAGGCGAGGGCCTTGAGACACGAGTACTCGGCGGCGTCCGTCTGCAGTGCGCTCAGCCTGGCCACTGCCTCGCGCACCGCCTGCAGACCACGCAGGCCGCCCGCTGCTCCGCCGCCTTCACCTGCCGCGGCCGCAGCCTCCACGCCTGCAAGGGCATATCGGAGTCGACACAGAGCAGGGAGTTCTTGAATTACTTTCACAAGGCTTGCAAACTGCGGACGACAAGGCAAGTCGTGAAAGCAAAATAGGCCTCGAAAAGTATGGTGGCGTTACCGGCGGGAAGCATAGCGAGCAAAAGACAGGCACATCCTCTGATATACACCACACAACAAATTTTAAAGAAGCTGGCCAGATTTGAATTATTCCGGCCAGTCCAATTCCTTTCAATAAATCTATCTATCTATTAAAGAAGCTAGTCTACAAAGCTTTGATTAATTGCAATAAGCATCAAAAGACATGCGTGTGACCATGGCGCAGTCGGTAAGTAACCGTGGCAACGCCACGATGCATGCACCTTTAGAGTGCAGCTCTTATATAAGCCCTCTCGGTCGTCGGTGCGGCTGTCGGTGAGGATGATGATGATGATGTCCTAAGCCGTAATGGCACATACCCACGGCAGGGGATTGACCAAGCGAAAGAAAGTCACTAGCCAAAGAGAATTCCTTAGAAGTAAGTCGCTCATCGGCAGCATGCGACAGTTGATGATAATTAAAACTTTATGAAGTTGAGAGGATGAGGAATCAGACGGTCTTGAGCCACGACGGTCTCCGCGGCCCAGGCCACTGTACCGCCGAGTGACGGCAGGACTAGAGCTGCGCTTCAGTGCCCTCTCATTGTTGCATGGTGTGGATATTAATAGGGGTGGCTGACATTTGTGCGATGGTTTGCACGACATATTGTCCACGCCGGTAACGCCACTCAAGGCATCACCTTCCAAGAAGACGAACAATGAGCCGCGCAACCAATGGAAGTGCTTAAGTACTGGGCATTTTGTACGATTCTGCAATAAGTTGGCGACCGCATATTTTGCATATCGACTGTATACTCGAATTACGAAGAAAGATTCAAGGACTCAAACTTCTGTTCTTGCTGAAACACAATAAATTGTTAATCAACACCTGGCCTTACCTGAAACCGTTAAACGCCCAGTTGACAAGAAATCGTCATGAACATCAATTAACTCCATACAATTCTAGAGTAAAAGCTTTTAAACATTCCTTTTTTCCTCGTACTATAGAAGACTGGAACCGGCTGCCACCTCACCTAACAAATAGCATCGACTCGATTGATCTAATTGAGTCTTGACTACCTTGACTAACCTGTTATTGTGTTGCTGCTTTGAATATTTGTGTGTGTTTTAAATAACAAAAAAAAAATTCCCTTGTACTGCTGATTTCACTGACGTTTTTCATTTGATTATTGTTCAAAATGTTCAATTTTTCTGCCCCTGGCTGCCATGATTATTGTGTTCTAGCTGTGTATAATTTTTTCTTTATATATTATGTAATAATATTATTGTTACCACTCCTGCTTGGGCCCACCAAGGGGCCTGCAGTATATTGTAAATAAATAAAAATAAATAAATAAAGGGGAGAGCACCCTGAAAGTGCTGCCTCGCTATAGCTACAGGAGGTATGGGATGAGGAAATCTACTCTTGTACTGATATACAAACATTATGTGAGCCCTACACTTGAATTCGGCTGTATCCTACTGGTATATTTACGGGCTGGTTGCCTACACAAGATTCGACTGCTTATCCAGATCGAACGGCAAGCATTGCGGCTTTGTATTGGCGTTCCCGATTTTCTGGCGATAAAACGAGTGGTGACGAACCGAGGCTTGTGTCCTTTCTTTAGATTTCAGATTTCACCAGATCATGGTACAGATCATTTTAAAGTTATGTGATTCTTTCTTGTCGTGTTCACATTTGATTTTCATTGCTTCACCTCATTTATTTTTCTGCATTTATTGGTCTCGCTATCAAAGGCCGCAGACCGTATATGTTCAGTCTCTTTCTCCGTTGTCAGTGGATGTATGTTGTCTTTCTAAAGCTACTCCTCGCCTACCTCCGTTTAATTTGGTTTATGATGACATTTATTTCAACCGTGCTAATTCTTTACCAATGCATATACCTTAGTTTCCATCTTGCAAGATTGCTAGGAGGATTTTCCATCACATATTGTAATTGCCACAGATGCTGCGCAACGTGAGGAAATAGCAAGGGTTGGCATTTTCGCTACTCGATTGGGCTCTCTCATACCCCCTACCTGATTAAACCCCCATTTTTATTGCAGACGTTTCTGCTATTGTACAAGCCTTTAGAAAGGTTTATTCTCAGAACTGCAACGTCATTGTGGTAACGGACGCTCGTTCAGATTGTACTGTCTGAACTTCTTCTATTGGATCTACTTTGCGTCGACATTTTTATTATCTTGCACCGCTTCATTTACGTGAAATCCGGCTTTTGCGGGTTCCAGGTCACTGTCGGAGTTAACTGGGTCTTCGGACTTTCTTGCGTTATCTTCCTTGAGTAGACATATCCGTCCATTACTTTCCTACTGTCGCCTATCGGTGGGTGCGTGATTCAAACCATTTCTTTGGATTAAATCCTCCACTTTGTCCTCCATTTCTTTAAAGATTTTCTGCCTTTGTATATAAATATAATGCAGGTCAGTGCCTTTCACATCAACGTGAGATGTCTCTGACAAATTTAAGGCGTACCTTTCCTCCCCTTAACTTTTATTTCCGTAGATATGCCTGTTCTTTCTCAGTCATGTGTTCATCTGCAATGAACTTGAGACGTTTTCCTGTCCTGTCGCCGTTCGGCCCCTTCCGAAAACTTTTCTTTGAAATTCCTTGAAAGATATATGTTACGACGGGGTGTTGACGTCGGAGCGCTGAACAGGTCGAGAAGGCAGGGGGCTCAACTGGTCAACGGCTGCGTGTATAGGCACGAGAGTCTTTACCAACGTCTTTCTCTTTGTCTTCTGCCATCTTCTTCACCCTATTCAGGACTGCTACATTTACCCCCTGGGAAGCCATCCGTTCCTACGGGAGTGACACGGCTTCATCCGGGCGACATGGGCGACTTCCGTTGCGGCTGAGCGACGACCACTTGCTGTCAGGCGTACTATTCGGCAAATAAAGTCGCTGACGCGGTCGGGGACAACTTAAGGACTAGCGTAATGCGCTAACATTTTCCATGCTAAACACGCGTCCGGAGAGGTCGCCACTCGTACTGAGTTTGGAACGCTCTTGCGAAGCGAGAATTCGCAAACGGGTAGAAATCGAGCTTCTTCGGCCCGACAAAGAATTTCGTCGTCATGGACGGAGTAAGAAAGAACGATGTCGGCAATACCGAGGAGCACGGTTATATAGAAGAAAGAACGGGCTGTAGCCGGTCGTCTCAGGTGTTGCAGTGTTGAAGGCAAACGTTATAAAGGGCAGTATGATATCCGAGTCCTTGTGGTCTACATGTTAACGAGTGTGCTGCGGTTTGTGCGCTCCGTCAAACCGTTGGTTTGTGGGTGATACGTTGTGTAGCGTCGAAAATGCGATGCACACAAACGGAGAAGCTCTTACACGACATCTGCCATAAAATGGCGACCTCGGTCACTGATGATAACTAGCGGAGGTTCATGTCGCAGGATGACAGTACGGAGCAAGAACAGGGACACGTGGTGAGCGGCGGCTGAAGGAAGAGCGGCCATTTCGCAGTAGCGGGTGAGGTAGTTTGAAGTAAAGGCATACGTAAGCAAGACAGAAGATTAATGAGGTGTCTGCACAAACCACGATCCAACGATTTCCGTCGGAAGACTTCGGGAAGGGACCCATAAGGTCGAATGCACCACGTGGTGGAGTCACAAGATGCAGCAGGGCCTGGGGCGTGAACGTAGGGCGCTTTTGCCGCTGGCACTCAGTGCAGCTCACCACATATCACTCAGTCGTCTGGCGCACCTTCAGCCAATAAAACCGATTGCAGGCAAGCTGCAGCATTCGTGCAGAGCCCAGGTAACCGGAAGTGGAGCCGTAATGCATGACACGCAGGACGCACGAGCGGTGGCTCTCGGGAACCACGAGTAGAAAATGTGTACCAGTGTTTGGGTAAGCCTTTTTGTACAGGAGGTCTTCACGGAGACAGAAAGGGCTGGGAATTTTGGAATCCTGCACAGCCGCAAGCAGTGGCTCTATGCTTATGTTGGTTTTTTGCACAGTCTGCAGAGCCGAAGCGTCGGAAAACGGGCACGACGGAGGCGATGTAGTGATCAAAGTCGACAGAGTCACATGCGGTCGTAGGGAGGGGGAGACGTGAAAGACAGTCTGCGTTGGCGTGTTCGCGGCCGCTGTTGTATGAAACAGTGTGCCAGACGACCAGATGGGTCACGAAGGTCGACGAGCCAACAGAGGGCATGATGGTACGTCATAACCGTGAAATGGCGCTCATAGAGGTAGCAACAAAATCGCTGAACGGCGAAGACTACAGCTAGGAACGCCTGCTCCGTAACAGTGTAGTTACGCTCAGGTTTGCTGAGGGAACAACCAGCATACGCAATTACATGCTCGCCAGTTTTCAGACGTTGTACAAGCACAGCATAGACACCAAGCCCACTTGCGTCAGTGTAGACTTCGTCGGAGCTGTGGGTTTGAAGTGCCGTAGTAGAGGATGTGACGTAAGTAGAAACTTCAGCTGGTGGAAAGACGTGTCACAATCTGAGTTCCAGTCGAAATAGGACGTCCTTTTGGAGAAGGAACTTCAGAGGGTAGGCGACGTCGGAAAATTGAGGGATGAACAATCAAAAGTAAGAACACAGCCCCAAAAAACTGCGGAGCTCTTTTTGAGCCTGCGGTCTTCGGAATGGAGCAACTGCTGTAGTCTTCTGTGGATCGGGCCGAACCCCATTGCGATCGACGAAATGTCCGGGTACCAGCGCTTGACGTTCGCCAAAACGGCACTTTTTAGAATTCAGGACAGGGCCGGCCATCTGCAGGCAGTATAAAACAATAGCGAGTCGCGTGTTATGTTCAGTAAAAGTCCTGCCAAAAATAACAGCGTCTAAATAGCACATATAGATTTCCCACCTGAGGCCACGAAGTATTATGTGCGTAAATCTTTCAAATGTGGCCGGCGCATTAAAGAGGCCGAAGGGAATCACATTAAATTCACATAGGCCAATAGGCCAGACCAATAGGTTACTCCATCCGGAGTAACAAATGCAGTTTTTTTCTTGTCCGCAGGGTCCATCGGAATCTGCCAATACTCTGATCGCAGATCAACGGAAGAGAAATAAGACGCAGAGAAAATTCAATCTATGGCATCATCGATGCGCGGGAAAGGGTACACATCCTATTTAGTGATGGAGCTGAGACGATGGTAGTCGATGCAGAACCTCTGTATTCAGACTTTTTTCTTTCCGAATATCACGGGAGCAGCCCGAGGACTGGAGGAGTCCTGAATTACGCCCCTGTTCAATATGTCTAGGAATTTCTTTGTGATGACCTTGCGCTCTGACGGCGACGCGTGGTACGGTTTTTAGCGGATCGAATGGGCAGATCCCGTGCTAATTCTATGGCGCGTTCGAGACAGCGGAGAACGCTGCGAGCCGCCGGACAATGCGATATCGAAGATGGAGGCGTGCTAAGACAAAAGGTTCTTCAAGATCTGGCGTTGTGAGGCGTTCAACGATGCGCTAGTCATCGGAGGAAGCTTCTGGTCAGCGAGCGAGAGCGAAGCCGGGTTTTCGGGGGAAAGATTAACGAGAGTTACATTACTCGGGATAGCTGCGCTGAGGCTATTTTCGAGCCCGCTGGAAAAACATCCGGTTTTAGTGAGCAATTTATAGTCAGCAGTCCAGTACACGGCCCTCTTTCACGTAAACCAAGCAATGCCGCACTAACACATTTTTCTTCACGCACTGTAAATGAAGAGGCGCAGCAGTAGCCTCAAAGGAGTCGTTAATGACACGGGAGCAGGACACCTGGACGTACACTGCAGAATGGGGCGGGATGACCTGATAACACACACACACACACATAACGTCCTCATAATTTGTATCTTCCAAAAGTGCACGAGGAAGAAAATCACCAAGGCTTAGCGCTCCCGTTCGACAATCAACTGTAGCGCCGCACATACGCATGGAAGTCAATTCCCAAGATTGCGCCGTGCGTAGATCTGGGCAGTACTGCAAACTCGGGCGGAAATATTGTTGGTTGGTTGGTTTGTGGGGTTTAACGTCCCAAAGCGACTTAGGCTATGAGAGACGCCGTAGTGGAGGACTCCGGAAATTTCGACCACCTGGGGTTCTTTAACGTGCACTGACATCGCACAGCACACGGACGCCACTCCGTTTCGCCTCCATCGAAACGCAGCCGCCGAGGCCGGGATTCGATCCCGCGTCCTTGGGCACAGTAGTCGAGCGCCTTAACCACTGCGCCACCCCGGAAATATTGTGTTCACCAACGAAACTGTAACGCTACACACTCCAACTCTCCACTCATTCCATAAAAGTTAGCAGTTCTGTTCCAAACAAACATAACTTTGTTCTTCAAAAAGTTATCACCCAAACAGAAGCGCCAGTGCTACTAACGCCATTGTATAGACAATCCGTCAACAAGCTCATTAACTTTGTTCAACATGTGCACAGGGATACAGGCAGCAGCGCGCATTTTCCAGCGACCTCATCTCCATCGGCCGCACTGGCTAGTTTTCCTGCAAGGGTGACGGGGATCGCCGCTGTGGTGACGGCGAACGACGCACACAAAAGAAGGGGGGTGATGTCACACTTCAGTTAGAGGCGGAAGAATGGCTGAGGAGTAATTCGTTTTGCAAACGGCTCCTCTGGGTAGGATGTTCTGGCCGGTAAGTGTTGGTGTAGGACTGCATGTAGGTCGGCTCGATGCCATCGCAGGATTGTACCGGAACGGCGCGCGCCGGTTGCAGTAACCGGAAATGTGACCCACGGCACTACACCGGTAGCACACAGGAATAAGACAATAAAACATCGGCGCGTCATTGGGCTTCTGCATGGTAGGATACGACGAATATCCAAATGTAGGATTCGGGACGATGTAGCTATCCGGCGGTCGGCGCGACGGATAGTTGGAGTAAGAACGAGGGTCATTGCGCTGATGATAAGACAATTGCCAGTAAATCTGGTCGTGTTTTGGTCTCGAGGTGTCCAGGCGTTCGCGGCAGGCGAAGGATGTCGTTAACTGGTGACCTGGATGTCGGTGGGCAGGTATGTGCATGCGCTGGAAAAGCATGTGCTTCATCTGCGAAGCACATGCTGCTAACGTCGTGAAATCTCATCCCAAACGATTTCACGAATGGCGCGCAGGAGACTTGAGATGGAGATTCTTCGACACTGGCCGCGGTAGTGACATTGCCAGCCGCCCAAACTTCGGTTTAATGCGGCGAGGCTTGAGGGTCTCGAATTTTCGGCAGCCTCGAATAACGTCGGTGACTAAACTCAAGTTGTCCTTGGCAATGAGGAAGTTGTAGACGTCTTCCGCAATGCCCTTGGCCATACCTTGTCTTCCTCGATCATCCGGCTGTTTACGGTTTTGTATAATTTCAGCACTGCCTCATGTATGTGGTGCAAGACTCACCTGCTGTCTGGGCCATTTGAGCAAGTGTCTGCTCGACCTGTCTCTTCTTCACTGTTAGATCACCGAAACATTATTTGATGGCTCCTACAAAACTCTTCCAAGTGGTCCAGAGTCTTCGTGGTTCTCGTACCACATCAACGCGATTTGCGTCAAGAAGAATACAACATTCGCGAGCTTCGCCACCAAATCCCAGCGGTTGAAGCGGCTCACACGTGCAAAATGAGTGAGCCACTCATCAACATCTTCCCCTGCTTGACAGGCAAAAGAACGAGGCTCTCGAAACGGTAGCGTCGGGTTCGAGGCAGTGTGCGGTATATCGCCGGACATGTACAGAGGGCCTCGCGTTGATGTTCGGGACTGCTCAGTAGCCTGCTGCATTCTCACGAGAACGGGAGAGAGTCCAGTGAGTTGAAGTCTCCTGTGAGGCTCCAGTGGTTGAGGATGCATCGTGAGTGTAGGCGTAGCCTGTATCTCCACCAATTTGTTACGACGGGGTGTTGACGTCGGAGCGCTGACCAGGTCGCGAAGGCAGGGAGTTAAGATGGTCAACGCCTGCGCGTCCGGCGCGAGTCTTTTCCAACGTCTTTTTCTTTGTCTGCCATCCTCTTCATCTTCTTGAGGACTGCTACATATCATAGACTATTTTATGTACACTGACATTCACTAGCGGTAGGATGGTTCGCCCGGCGGTTCACAAATTTATTTACGACTAGGTGCACCGATACCGCTCTCTCCCATTCAATTTATTCTTGATGTTTTTTCTGAGCAGTGGTTCAGTGGGGGGGCTTTCGTCTATCCCGTTATATATGTATAGCACTGAGCGAAGCACGCACGCACACACACACACACACACACACACACACACACACACACACACACACACACACACACACACACACACACACACACACACACACACACACACACACACACACACACACACACACACACACACACACACACACACACACACACACACACACACACACACACACACACACACACACACACACACACACACACACACACACACACACACACACACACACACACACACACACACACACACACACACACACACACACACACACACACATATATGTGTGTGTGTGTGTGTGTGTGTGTGTATATATATACACAGTGTGTGTATATATATACACACACTGAGGTAATGAGGTAATGTGCCATTATCCAAAAGGAACACTGCTGCATAACGAGTTGACCGAGCAGCGGTTCAGCGCTGCCGCCGAGAATACAGCCGCCCACATCTTTAACTCGCATGCGTGACGGCCACATTTTCTGTACTTCCGAGCGTTAGTGAGGCGCTAACCTGCTAAAAATAAGTATATGCAAGAGCTGACCAAGCCCTTGCTTAATCATGACCTTCCGGCAAGTTTTATGCTCCCTAAGGTTCAGGAGCAGAGAAAAGGCGGCCATCGCATACGCCAATTAAAGACTTGGACGGCTATGTACGTTGCTGTTCGCGCCACTGAGGTACAGCATATAGGTTCCTCCTATAAGAGGATCCTGCAATTCTCGCTGCCGAGGCAGAAGATCATCATCATCATCATTTCCGAGAGGACCTTTCATACGTCCTATTGCCTGTACTAAGCAATGGCTTTCGCGCCGCCGAAGCTATAGAGCCGAGCTCATTTTCTTTTGCACTAGGGAGTATCGTAATCGTCCTCACAAGTTTCTTCTCAGCCCACCTGCTGTTGATTGCATTAATATTTACTGTTCGTACATGAACTGCAGACACGCGCGTAGCTTGTGACGTCAGCGTTGCATGCGTACACTTTTCAGTAGTCCGCAATCCAGCGGCTTTGGGCGCAGCCTGGCAGACCTTGCACTGATCTTACTGGAAACATCAAAGTCATGGCGAAAATTCTAACCTCCTACAGCGCTCTGGGCGCTGTACGAGGTGCATCACAATCCCAGAAGCAAACATGTGGTGTCCTAAGAATTCGGGGAAATTACGCCGCACTTAAAAGAAGCACTGCCTTTTGCTTTGAGCGGGGCGCGCACACGAATGCGAAGCACTGACCTGCAGCGGCCACCAAAGGGAATCCCCACTGGGCGGCGCTGAGCAGGAAAACATCGCTCCAGGAGGCTTCCAGCAGCAGCAGCTGGTCCCGGCAGCAGAGCTGAGCAAAAGCCGGTACACTGCGGATCCAGCGCAGGCTGCAGAAGAGCAACTTGGCGGCAGTCTCCTGGACGCCTGCAGCACACATGGGATGTGGGAGGTACCGCATAGCGCGTTATCTCGTCCTCCAACAAATATAACATAAACGCTATCAAAGTCATATGCTCTGAAGCGCCGATATATATGCGCCCATGCTGCATAATCCGCTATTCAATTTCACCACACCCCACCTGCTCTCAAAAAATAGTCGCTATAGAAGATATAGTTCATCTTAATTGAGCTAGGCCTAAGCACTTTCAGGGCCTATCGGTGCTGAGCTTCTGTGTCTTAATTTGGTGTTTAGGCACTTTCGATGACGAGCCCCTTCCCTAAACATCACCCTTTTTGAAGCAAAAGCTTCACTATCGACAGGTAGTTCGAGCCGTCGGATCGAATGCACGGTTTTCTCCTTGAGGGAGATATAGAGGTCAAACTTCTGTGGTAAGCCTGTTGGTCGCCATGTGAGTTTAGGGCACAGTCACATAGGACACCGAGTGACCCTTGACCACTGTCATGGTCAAGTTAACGTGTGACGTCAGTGTGAAGTGTGGGGCCTAGTCACGTAGGCCACCACAAGTAGCCCGTGACCACTGTCAGCGTCAAGGTCACGTGAAGTGACATCAGTGTGACGTGGAAGTAGAGGGCGCTATAGGGGTGATACTATCAAGATCAAGGTCAGCTAGGTGAGTTGACATCAGTGTGGCGTGGAAGTAGAGGGCGTTAAAGGGCTGACACGTGTATAAATAGTAGCCCCCGGGCTCCTGGCTAGGTTACAACAATTCGCGACGTAGAGGACGAAGACCCTGCTACAGTAGCGCGTCGGCACGCGAAGGAGGCATGTCGGAATGAGGCCCTGAAAAGGCGACATGCCGAAGAGACTGATGAAGAACGAGCTTTACGTTTGGGGAAACGCGCAGTGTGTTTAATCCAAGCTTTTGACATAGACAACGAAACTTTCGCTTCCCTCCAGGGTTACTCAAAGTTAAGCCACCAGCAAATCTTTTTTTATTTCGGCTTTGTCAGTAGACAGCTCGAGCCATCCTGATAACTGTTTGAAAAGCTTCTTCGGTGCCGTTTAAGCACACATTATTCAGGGATGACATGTTGCGCCGATGGACACATCGCAGGAAGAAAATCCCATATTAAGCATACATTTTGCAAAATACAGACTGTCACAAAGGAAGATGTAATAAAGACGAAGTGTGGTTGGACACGCGCACGCGAAGGAGAAAATGAGGATGTAAAGTATAGAGTGGCGGTAGAGCAGTCGACTGCAGCATTACTGCCTTGATTTACGATACAACATTATTTTGGCGAAAAGGTTGTTTGATAGAAATCCGGACCTCAACGTCGAGTGCTGACCGCCCATAATGAGCTTCTCGAGTCTTCAGCCGCCGCCGCCTTTCCTGCCGACTACTGGTCGTCCTGCCCTTCCGTGGGAGCAATGGGAGCGGGCGTTCCGCTATTACATGTTGGCGTCTGGTGCCTCCACACTTCCTGCCGACCGGCGAAAGGCCATCCTGTTCAACTTCTTGGGACTGGAAGGTCAGCGCATTTTCTATACATTATCGCCATCGTCACCTTCAGCGCCTACCGCATCTGCCCCCACTCCGGTGACGAGGCGCCTCGCCGTGACGAATTCGACGAGGCAATTTCCATGCAGTCGACGCACTACAAGCCATCGCTGCACGCCGCCGTTTTCGCCGCCGAGTACAATCTGCCGGAGAGACAGCTGATGAGCACGTCGCTGCCCTTCGTACCTTGCCGGCGACTGCGGGTTTGGAAGCCTCGCGGACGACATCATTAGGGATCAGCTGGTGGAGAAGACTACTAATCACCATTTGCTTGAACGCCTTCTCATAGAAGGCCGCTCTCTTACTGTCGCGTGCCGTGACCCTTGCTAGACAGTGCGAGCAAGCTTCTCGTGAAATAAAAGAGCTATCAGAAGAGGTCGCTCCAGTACAGCACGTAGGATGCGAGCGAACATCAGAGCGGGCACCTCAAATCCCTTGCAGCAAATGCAGTTGCCACGTACAGAAATCTTCCCGTGTACTTACGGAGCGCTCGTGCTATCTCTGCGATTCTGCTACCCTAATAAATTTCCAACTTTCAATCCACCTGGAGAACAACCCTGCATGCCAATCCCGCAAACAGAAGTGTTTGTCGGTGCGGCAAAAGTGGCCATTTCGATTCTATCTGCGAGTTGTCTAATTGCCTAGGTCAAGTGCAGCAATTTGAAAATGATTCCTCCAGCAGTGCTGCTATTTTACAGGTCTCCACTGTTCCTCACAGCCTATTGCCTTCCCAAACAAGCATTGGAATAAGCTTGTAATTATTATCGTGGGACCCTTGCTCCTATAGTGGTTGTCGCTCGGCGATAACACTTATTGACTATTGCAATAAGTGGCCGGAAGTTTATTTCCCAAGTACCGTCACAGCGGCAATAGTTCAGGAGTTTTTGCTAGGTATCTTCGCATGCGAGATTGTATCAGATCATGGACCACATTTCTCACCCTAGGATCTGCAAACGTTTCTTCACTAACGGGAAATGCGCCACTGCTACTGCTCGGTCTCCCACTCTCAAGCTAATAGACTCGTAGAACGATTCAATAGAGTTTTGAAGCCATATCTTCTGCTGGCTCTGTGCTAGCGACGTGACTAATGTACAGCTATCATCGACTATCTCAGTGTCTACAGCTGTACGCCGCATGCCACGACAGGAATCGCCCCAGCCATCCTGCTTCAAGGCAGAATGCCTCGCACAACACTTAATGTCGTGGGCCTACCGGATCATTGTTTCTCGACAGACCCTTCAAGTGCGCTTAATCTGTTACGCCAGCAGCTAGAGCAGAAGCAACCCAAGTGCACGCAATGTGCAGACCACCGGAGTGAAGCCAAGCACCGGGACTTTCAGACTGGCGACTACGTGCGAGTTCGCAAGCCTACTGTAGGAGGCAAGCTGGCTGCTCGCTTTTAGAGCCTCGAAGAGTTTTGGAGCAACGTGGACCTGCTTCATATACCTGCTGAATGATGGGCGTGTGTCACACTCGTCCAAATTTTCGGCTGTTAGCCAAGCAGTCGTTCAGCGCCAACCACCGTCATCAGCTCTGGCGGCTCTCTTCGTCGACAATTTGCCGCCAATTGCTGCGCCCCACAGAAGCACACGCGAATAGAAACTTCCCGCAAGGTTCATAGACTATGTAATGCATTAAAGGAGTTCAAACATTCGCCACCATTTTTATTTTCTTTAAGGGCGGCGGAAAGGTGATAAAGACGAAGTGTGATTGCGCGCGCGCACGTGGAGAGAACGAGGAAGTAAAATAATTCAGAACGGCTGTAGAGCAGTGGATAGCTACGTACTGTCTTGATTTACGATACAACAAAAGGCATGCACGGAAGCTTTGCAATACTTCGTTAGCCTTCTGTTTATTTCTGTCTGTCTCTTTCTCTGCGCGCCTTTTTTTTTATAATTCAGTTCTAGAGAGCCCAGCAACTGCTTGAAAAAAAAAAAAAAAGCGCACAGAAATTGCAGTTTTCCGCCTAAACTATGCACTTTAGAGGTATTCTGCACATCTTCTGCAGACTGTACGAAAGAAAGCAGGCAGAGATGCTGCTCATATATCGCAAGCTAATAGCGGGAACTTGACATTTTTACGCTGAGCTGAGCAGTTCTTTTTTTCTTTCACAGATGACGCGACGAAGTTGGGTATTTAAAAATTTAAGCATTCACAATAGGGGCTGAAACACGGGGCATGAAGAAGTTACGCAACTTTTAATGGGAGATCTCTAATAAAGACACTGTGGTAAGCATTGAAAAGAGGACACATGCTCCGAGCCATGCGCTCACCTTCGGAAAGAGGCCACCAGAGCAAGGGCCTGGGCAGCATGGCGATAGGCCCGCGCAGGAAGGGCAGCGTTGAGCCCGACAGATCGGCCATCGAAGTCGGACGACTCCCTACCAGTTCTGGGGGCAATCCCGCCGCCGAGGGCAGGCTGGCCGAGGATGCCGACGACTCACTGGCCAGCGCGGGCCCGATTCCACCGTGCGGCGGCGACGCGATTCCTGGACGTTGGGTGGATGCCGAGTCCGGCGCCTGGTCGTCGCCGCCACTTGCTTCCTCCGTAGTCGAAGAGGGCACCGTGTCTGCGGGCACAGAGAGGCCGTGGACCGATTCTTATGACATCCTCCTCAAGCATCTTGGCATTTTCTCACCATATGTTGAACAATGGAAAGCAAGCATACCTATCTCCTTCTAGCGTCTTGTGGTGTACAGGTCCACCCTATTTTCTCCACAGGAGCCACACGCGCCGCGCACCTATCCTTTGTCTTCCATACGCTTATAGATGCTCTCTATCTCGTTCGCGGATGAGAAGTGCTTCAAAAACAGTGCTCAGAAAACTCGATTATGAAAGGAGTGACATGACCTATACCGTGAGGCTGCCACAACATAGAAAAGTTCACAAGACGCCCGCGGGAAGGTTTCGCGCTTTTTTTTTTTTTAGACCTATTCGTGCGCCACCAAACAGCTGCAACCTGCGAGTACAAAGGAAACACACACGCTCAGCTCTAGCAGTGTACTACTTCAGACTGAGCCTTCCCCCGTCCCTAATCAAATGCCAGGAGTAAAAGATCTTTTTTATACTGCTCCGTTTGCCATTTTCCGCTTGGTGCATGCGGTGCATAAGGCTTCGAAGTACGTTCGTGGAGAAGGAGTCATTCTGCTGATTGCCACAAGGTAGGCCTAGATGCTCGAGCGTGGAAAGTAATGTGAAAAGAGAGAGAGAGAGAGAGAGAGAGAGAGAGAGAGAGAGAGAGAGAGAGAGAGAGAGAGAGAGAGAGAGAGAGAGAGAGAGAGAGAGAGAGGCGGAAATGCGCATTTGATGGCATTGAAACTGCACTGAAGGCTCTCCGGTCTCATCCTTTGTGTGGCGTAGTTTCCCAGCGGCTCTTTGTCATATTTGATGCGCAGCTTTTTGCCGTGAATCTTAAAAAAATTATTGTGACGAAATGATTAATAGCGTTTGTTACTCCTGATCGCAGCTTTTTTTTCTTTTTTTCGTCCGTTGCTTACGAGACACGATAGCACACGGGGCCAAGCGGTCTGCTGGGCGCGAGAGGGACACTGCGAGTGTGGAAATGTGCAGTGGTACTGGATTAACACTAACGAGAACTGGAGTAACAAGCAGTATGAGCTGTATGTCCACAATAAGAAGCGTTTGACCAATTGCGAATGGCAGGCGGCGTCGTATTCGTCCGTCTTGCTGCCGGTAGAGGCAAACTAACCATCGCTGCCGTGCGAGAGAAACAGTGAAAGCTCGCGATAGCTGCACCCAACTAGTAATGTAATGGCCTCCTGGAGGATTAGCTGTCACGGTACCTGCGAAACGTAGCTGATTTAGCAGATGCCATCTAAGGTGATTAAAAAGCAGAAATAGGTATTTATTTCCTCGCACTCGATTGGAGTTTTTCTGTCCGGATTCCAGATTATATGCCAATATTTACAGCTGAATTGCTTGCAATTGGTTTGGCTCTTCAAAACGTTCCCTGTAATATTACTCACGTAATCATACTTCCTGACTGCCTTTCAGTCTTAGCAGCACTGAAGAACTTGAAGACACGCCTTTTTGAAGAAATCTCTCACGTTTTTTCTTCCCTTGCATGTACAGGAAGTGCGTTTTCAATGGGTCTCGGGCCATTGAGCCGTTATTTCCAATACAATGGCCGATTTCTTTTTTTTTTTTTTTTTTTTTTTTAGTGAATTCACCTCTTAATTGGCGTGTTGCCAGTTTTGTAAATGACACTATTCTGCTGACTACGTCCTATTTCGAAAGTTTCCCAATAGTGCACTCCCTGAGCCATGAGCCGTTCCTTGCGACGGCGGACTTTGAACATTTGATTTTCCTTTGGAATTTATCTGGTATTGTAGCTCAAGGCAATACGAGGTCTTCGCAACGTTCATGCATCGCAAAATTTCTTGCCTCAATCTTCATTTATGTCGTTCTGGATTCACGCAAACCAATTTTTGTGTGTCATATGATGATCCGGAAACTATGGAGCATTACAACCTGTCCTGCCGGCGGTATGCTCTTAAGAGAAGAAATAATGTGAAAATTCATTTTGCGCACTTAGGATTGCCGTTTACAATTTCTGTGCTGTTTTCCCTTGAAGCAACCGTCAAAGGGCATGCTATTAAACCGGTATGTGAGTTACTCCATAGGTATAATACTGCTACGGGAAGATTTGTTTCTTAGCGCTTCTTTGTCTTTATTTTACTTGCACGTTTTACTTGCATTTTTTTTTCTAATTCTTGATTACGGTCCCTACCTCCTCAAATTGTCTCCGAAAAAATTTTCACCACCACTGATTCCTAATTCATAAGTTATGTATTATGCAGCCTAAGTTCTGGCCATGCATTCATTTATTGTATCTGCACTTCTTTTTCCTTTATTGCCGACTCAGTTCTTCAGCCGAAAAGAAAAGCATAGAAAGACATTGTAATCAAATACTGCACTAAACCCTGGCCAATCCCCTACTGTGGGTATGTTCAGTATGTACACAGGAGAGAAGAGGAAGAAGAAAGTGGGGCACGCAGGAGCGTCCCCTGCCGTCTGGGCGTGGGTCGAGGAACGGCCGGACCCCTCAATGGATCCGCCGGCCTGCGCGCCGAAATTCGTCCCCAATGTGCTGTCTGCTGGTGGTCCGCAACCACCACGGTCAGTCAGACGATGAAGGGGACCTGAGCGCCACTCCCGTCGCTTCCACGCATCTGGCCTCTGACACATCACATCAGGTACGCCACCCTGCTGCGTCCGAGCTACAGTAAGGGTGCTCTCGCTGCAGCCTAAGCGTTATTTGCTGATTGCGGCGTTATGACACTTGCACGCCGTGCATGGGAACTGGTACAGGACGCTCCGTTACTGAGTCTGAAGTAGGCAACAGTTCCGACGTGAACCATCGCATTGACGTTCCTGATCCTAAGCGACGTGCGGGGAGCATCATTGTGGGAACGAAATGGGAGAGCGGTAGCTGCGCCGAGCTGCGTATCGTGGTCAGCATGTCGCACGTCGCAGTGTTGACGTTTGTTGTTCGCTGTCGCAAGTGATCTCACTCCACTGGTGTGGTCCTCCGCTGTTTTCATTTGGCATGTTTTGTTATTCGTACCTGATAGCGATGACGATGTAAGCAGCCGCAGGTGGCGAAAAAGACGACGGACTAGAATGGAGGAGGACAATGCGGAACTAAGCGTTTTCTTCTTGTCCGTTGTCTTTTTTGCATGCATGATTTATAAATGATCATGGAAGACGTGCCAAGTAGCCCAACAGCAAGTGCGGCTAAAGATACCTGGCATCTGCAAACTCGAACACTGATTCTGCTGCGTTTCAGGAGGGCTGGACGATAAAAGTTCTGACCTCATTATCGATTCGATTGCAAGACATTTATTCAGTCAGAAAAGGCAGAATACAGATGACCCGCGTGCTGGGTGGATATCAGTCCACGGCTGACAGCGACCTGAGTAGCCCATTCAATGACCCGGATTTCAGCTCCCGGGTCTGAGCTGACCAACACCTCATTATGGAGACGTTTATTCGACTCTTGGACATTGTATTTTCACCGGCGTCTAACTGCGTACGGGAGGCATGTTGCAATTATATTTGGAAATTTTACAGTACTGCGTGTATAGTTGATGTGTCGAATTACCAAAGAGAGTAATTCTACCATAATATTTGCAATGCCCACATTGCCTTTCAGTATACCAGTGAGGCTGAGACGAAAGAGACATATATTTAACGCGATACTGTTAAGGGTCTCATTCTGCGGAGAGCCCGGTGTAGTTGGCATTGAGATATTCAGGATTGGCCGAAAAGGGTTGGCTTCACACGCGGAGTGGCGCAGTCGAAAGGAGAATAAAACTTTACATAATTTGTGATTATAAGGTTTCAACACGATTCAAAAGTCATTTTCACGTGTAAAAGGGTCAAAAGTTATTTCCGCATGTAAAAGTTTAAATAAAATCAGCTGCGCCAAAAATAAAATTGGATTGCGATAGGAATCGATCCCGGGGCCTTTGGATCACAAGACACGCTACCTCTATATACAGGCGCATAAAGAATTCATAAGCATATATGCTCCGCTTTCCAGGCTGCACAAGGAAAGAGAAGCTTAACTGTGCCAGAGTATCTACGAGAAGAGCTTTGGAAAGGCGTCAAGGGAGCCATAAATAAACACTCGGTATTTTACTTTCATCTGCTTTCGCATCTTCTATTCCGTAACTCGAACAGATTGCAGCCCCTGGCGGGCTTGGTTGCACGAAATTAAAAGCCACAGAGCACATCCGCATGAAAGGAACGACGTGAAATATTAAACTAGAAGCTTACAAAACATCCACTTTTCTGTAGCAAAAGTACACCGTCAATATTACCATCATACGTGCTCTCCCTTACAAAAATAAGGTGGTGAGTTCAGTGCAGAATTCTCGTTGTTCAACCGCATCACACGAAATATACTTCTGGAGCGTTCACGATCGTCTTTGTGCAGACTACCTTCGAGTTTCTACAGAAAATTTATCGCTGATTTTTTGGTGTCCGTTTGATGTCTACATTTCTGATAAGCTTATAGTATAATGCCCCATCTTGCAGTAATTTTCATCTCGTGAGAAATTTCAGCATTTTTAAAGTGCTGACACACGTAAGAGCAAACGGGGGCGTTTCTCACCAGCGGTGGTCCTCGCAGGCTCGGCGGGCTCTCGTGCTGTCGTGGTCCAGCAGAGGTCTCTGAGCGGCGACACGAGTGGCGGCGCCGGGCAGCAGAGCGGTGGTACCCCAGAGTCGCTCGCCCCGTGGCACATAGTCGCTGGGGAGCGCAGACGTCGGCGCGGCTGGCCCCGCGGAGCCCGCTCGTGCTGCACGGCTGCGCGGTGGAAAAGCGGTAGGAGAATCTTTTACGGCTGCTTCCAGGTGCCCGCACCTCTTCCACGCTCGCTAATGCGAACAGGCGGTTTATTGGGGGAAACGTATTGTATGTTTTTTTTTTACAATGTTGCTCTGTTACCATGGTTTCTCACCGGGAGGTCGCATCTCATCTAGATAATAACCCTGGTTCAAGCTTACGTGGGTGGTGACTAGCACCAGACAATAACGCAGAAAGTGGCCTCGAATATGCAGGTCACAGCGGATGGCAGTCATGAGTGAAGCGCAACGACAGAAGTGAGAAAGGTGCCCAACTTATTCTACTGCATAGCATGCAGTAGGGTAATCCAGGCATAGCAAGGGCCTGCCGACAAAGCGTAGCAATGATTACTTGCACTCTTTGGCGTGAGGCCAGGTCAGTACTATTAATGCAGCACACCCGGCGGTTTGAAAAACGCACTGCTGCGCTCATGCTGATCTTCACAGCGGATCGATCCTTGAGTGTAGAGGCCTTGCCGGATATTCACTGACAACAGTTCCCACCCCTGCACTAAGCATCTGACTTGAATACTTGTTAAGTGCTGCAGTGGGTTCCATGCGCTACCGGAATCCAAAAGGGTCGAAGAGCAGAACTCATGCTTTCAGGGGCTATTACCGACAGACTACCACTCGGTGATCTCGCCGAGGGACAACACGCACGCCTAAACTGACTACGCAAGCGAACATGAACACCTATTGAAATTAAGCGTTCCAACCTATGTTGTTTTTAGCTCTATCACCTATACTGTATGTTCGTAGTGAGTGTCTTTGCCTGGATGACCTTCCAGGGAGGGAAATGTACGACCTTCGGCCAATCTGACACGCATGCCTTCAGTCGCGAGTGCTAACACGGAGGCAATTGCGTGAGACGCTCCGCTGTGCGAAGCGTCGACGATGGGCGTAGCCCCTCAACGGGGCTGCTGTCACTGCGAAGGGTGCGCAAGGCCTTTCTGGGCCCCCGAGAGAAGGGGGCTGGCGGCGCGCCGCAGACAAGGCAATTCGCGACGCACGGTTCGGTGCCAGGACAGGACCGAAGGCGATGATGGATGGCTGACGTCGATGCCGCGCAGCGCGCCTGCTGGGCTTCGTCTCCGCCTCGGCGGACGTGTTTCCAGCGGGAGGGAGTGCGTAGTAAAGCGCCACGCATCGCTGATCTGCTGTAATTAACCATGTTACAATTGAAAGGCGGGGGGGTCGCGAGTCTTTGGTCGCGAGTTTCAGTAAACAGTGAAGTACGTGAGTTACCTTCAGGATATAGTGATGACAGTACCCTCAAATGCAAGTTGAAAACGTAACTATTTATACAGCGGTTAGTAAACGACATGCAAAGAAATTATCATGTGGCAACTTTCACGGTGCTAAGTTTGACCGTAATTTGTGCAGTGTAATACCCTAGAGACATCCACTGGCTCGTTGGGCAAAAGCAAAATGCAGGGGAAAAAGGGCAAAAATAGCCGACTGTTTGCTTATTTGTACGCTCATCTGAGCGATCGCAATTCTGACTTGAAGGCACAAATACAAAATTGGAAAGTCAGTTCACTTGAGTATACTAGCGACCAGCTCTGCAATTTCAATAGGTGACTGAAAGCTTGGTGTCGATAAGGATTGCGAAACGAATGAAGAACTTTAACATTAGAACACTGCATGTTTTCCTGCCCTGTTGCAATACAGTCACCTCACCTCCCCCCCCCCCCCCCCCCCTCCCAACCTGGCAGACTGGTTGGCCTCTGACCAGCTGAAGGACCAGTTGGTCTTGGTGACTCTGGCCCAATACATTCTCGAAGCTTAATAGTGCGTTGAATAAAGTTGTTTCCTCCTCCTCCTCCTCACAAGGTGCACTCTGCTTCCACCATGCTTGTCTCCGTCTGTGCTTGCTAACATTTTCTTTCCCTTTCAAAATTCATCACGCATGTACTGCTCGAACATCCAAATATGCGAGAGGATAGATCTTAACCGGCAGCTCTACCAAATGTATGATAGGGGTTTATTGAGATACTCTAACTGGGCGAGTATCTCAATAAACCCCTATCATACATTTGGTAGCATGCTAGGCTTACCACCAGGCAGACATCTCCTGTTGCCATTAAAATATCTCTCTCTCTCTCTCTAACTGGGCAGGTCAGCGACAGCGAACACAGTCAGGTCCAACACGCGCAGCGATCACGATGCCGCTGACTGGGACGTTCCCCGTGCACGTCGTCCTCTTCACATTGTTTACTAAGTACTGAGTATCTGTTAGCAAATTATACTTAGTTATTTTTGGAGCTGAACCTCGGCTATGAAAATCAGCATGGTTCGATTCACGCTTGTCAAATTAACTGATAGTATGGGAATTCATGGTGTCAGAAATTAATGGGCGATAGCCTTACAGCTATAGACACTTAAAAATGTCAATTATCAGCCTCACATATCAGTTTCCAGTCCGTATTTTGCGAAATAGCTAAGGCAAGGTTTCCCTAATGTTCGGTAACTGGTCGGATGATAAATGACAAACTTCAGTGGACACGTTTGCTAACAGTTATGCTCAAGCCACGAACCAGCTTCCTGCTTTATACTTCGAGGCCTGAAATGAGTACTGGGATTGCCTTCTGAAGGCGTACACTGTACTCAAAGCACTTTGTAGCAGACAAGCATTTGTACAGTTTGTTAAATCGGCCGGAGGAGAACTACGATAGCTCTTCTGGTGATCTCAGGCGAATATTACTGCTTTAATTTTCAGGTAAAAATATTCAAGCTAGGTTTAATGCACTAAATTTGCACGTATCGGTATGTCGCGTGGAGCTGCCTATTCGCACATTCGTGTTGCGACTAAGGCAGGAGCGGCGCTTTACAACGAAATAGAACTGCATAAAAAAAGTCTGCGTTTTGACGGCATGTCGTTAGCAGCGTCCTCAAACAGAGGACACTGAACCCGCGCGTACGCTCGTTACGCGGTGACAGGCGTCGCGCTGCGTTGCAGACAGGTCCTGAGAGCTGTGACACGACCTGCGCAGGTGATGGCGGCCGCCCGCAGCAAGTCCGTCGAGGCGCCGCCCGACGCAGGCACCGCCCCTGGGCTGGGCGCCAGCCGAGCACCCACGACGCCACTGCGCATGCTCAAGAGGACGGTGATGCTGGAGACAGTCAGCAAGTCGGTCACTGAGCGCAAGGAAAGCACGAAGCAAGTCACGGATCAGGCGACAGGAGTTGAGCGGCGTCGTGACTCGCACATCGAATCCAGCACCACCGAGGAAGTACGCAGCAAGCGACAAGAGGAGACTGTCGAGTCGTATGACAGCGGACCGCTGCTGCCGCCCGCGGCATCGCAGCCGACGCTAAGCTCTCGCCCTCCAGTCTCCTCCGTAGTAACCTCAGTGCCCGACGTTGCGGAGACGTTGCCGCGCAAGTCTCCCCTGAAGCATCCGGTTGCGATCCGAGTTCAGGACGACCACCGGGAGGAGGAGACCTCAAACACCGCGTCCGAAGCTCCTCCAGGGCCCGTTCCACCTGTTCACACTTCCATCTTAAGAACTGCCTCAAGCGAAGACGTAGACCGGAAGCACGGTCTCAAGCTCGAGTTTCAGCAAGAGCCGGAGAAGGAGGAACCCGAGTACCAGCGTGCCCCTTTGGTGCTGCCACCTGCGGATTTGGCCTTGCGGGCCGCTGCAAGCAGCGACAAACCGGACGACGACGAGGAGGAGGTGGCAGAGCCACCCCCGTCTCGCTTCAACCTGAGGCGCAAGGACTCGATCGCCGTAGCCAAGCTACGGATGCTCCGGCAGGTCGAGGGCGGAGGCAGCAGCGAGGACGAGCTCGAAGAAGACCAGGGAGACACGCAATCTCCGGGCTCTCCGGACAAGAAGCATCCGGTTTTTCGACCGCCGACTGTTATCAGCATCGTCCCCGAGCAGGCTGAAGAGGCCTCGGAGGCACCCGAATACGCAGCGACCAATGAGGCTGACTCGGGAGGAGGCAACCAGCCATCGATCAAATTTTCTTCAACATCGGTGGCGCCGGCGGGGGAGCAGCAGACTATGACCGAGAGCAGCACGCACATCGACAGACAAGTGACGAGCAACGAAAAGGAGGAAGTGAAGACATATGCCAACGAAATCGTCACCAACAAGAGCACGGACGAGGTCATCAAGCAGACCACGTCCGAAGTGACTACAGAGTCCAGCCAGCTGCCTTCGACGGCTGTCGTTCCCCGCGAACCTTCAGGAGCTACCATCGTCGCTACGGTCGTTGACGACGAGTCGGCCAACGTCAAGACACCCATGGACGACCGCTCCAAACACTCCCTCTAGATTTGAACGTGCTGCGTTCATCGGTCTCCCGCGCAGAGGAGCATGTCCGCGTCCGCTTTTTCCAGTACGTCGGCGTCGTCCGCAGAGGCCTGTCTTCCTAAACACGCAAGTGCCTCGCTGCCTCCTTCGAGTGGGCTGTTGTTTTGTTACCGAGTCAGCTACTTCGCAATATAGAAGTTGTCTACCCCAACTACGTTTGTGCATAACGATGGCTAAAATTCATTTCTTGCGACGGGCGGATTAGCCCTACCTATGTGATTGCTGACTTGTGTATGCTGTGCAGGTGGCCCCAAGACAGGGTGCGTCCGACGGCGACGTTACGAGCCGTTACACGGAGGCCTGGGATTGATAGGATCACAAGATCTTCGCGTTACGCAGTGGATTCAAATTGTTCGAATAACGACGCTGCAGTTGGACGGTGTTGGAGTGGTGCGCTGCGGCTTCCGAAGGGCATCGATTAGGCAGAGGCGCAAGGCTGCGTTGATATCATTGAAGGCCGATATCGGCCGCTCGGCTCACTTGGATGACAGATGTGGCACGTCTACCAGTCACCATTGCTTAAATTTGCCAAAGTTAATGTGCGTAAATTTCGTTTTTCTTACTTCCCAGAGATAATAAAAATAAAAATAAAAAAATGATCGCTTCGGAGTTTAGTGATGTGCTTACGAATTGGACGAATGTGTTTGGTTTTTCAGATTACATGAAAAGTGCTTATCCGACACTGTAACGGAGGGTGGCTAATTTTTCTTAAAGCACGTTTTGAAATGTAAGTCGACATGTTCTATGGCGTACGAGTAAGGGATTGTAGTCAAGCGGGAATCGCCTACACTGACGGGTGCCCTTCGGAGCGGGCTCAAGGACGCAGGTGATGTCGCTTTGCTAATGAAAACATTTGTCTCGGTCGAATGTCGTTCAAAGAAATACAATAGCAACGCTTAAACCGTCTCCCATTTTGCATTCGCGAAGCTGTCAACCTGAACAGCAGGCCTCATCATATATACATACGATATATGATTGGCTCGTTGTGAAACACGGTGTGAAAGAAGCCAACAGGCATGGCCAGTGAAGGAGTAAGGGAATATATTCTGCACTTTTTATGTTATCATAAATTAGTAAAATTATTCATTTTCTGAGTGAAATGTAATTAAATACATGGTAGAAGGAAAATATTAATGATTAATGTGAACAGAAAAAAAGAAACACTAGGCGTCATCGATTGTTGGATATATATATATATATATCCAACAATCGATGACGCCTAGTGTTTCTTTTTTTCTGTTCACATTAATCATTAAGATATATATATATATATATATATATATATATATATATATATATATATATATATATATATATATATATATATATATATATATATATATATATATATATATATATATATATATATATATATATAGGGGGGGTAGAAGCTCATGTGGATCCGGCAGGGCATAAACGTACGCGAGATGACACACGGTAGAAAAAAACCAACCGTGTGTGTGTGTGTGTGTGTGTGTGTGTGTGTGTGTGTGTGTGTGTGTGTGTGTGTGTGTGTGTGTGTGTGTGTGTGTGTGTGTGTGTGTGTGTGTGTGTGTGTGTGTGTGTGTGTGTGTGTGTGTGTGTGTGTGTGTGTGTGTGTGTGTGTGTGTGTGTGTGTGTGTGTGTGTGTGTGCGTGTGTGTGTGAGAGAGAGAGAGAGAGAGAGAGAACCTGGTGGCTTCTAATGCGCAGTGCCACTTCCGTTCAGAAAAACTGTTTCGATGACAAATGCTCGGCTATAACAAAAGCGAAACAAATTTGGGACAAGTGGAGGCCAGCCATTTCTAGACAATACTCGGCTTTGCCAACCTGAAACTGGGTTAGCTTTGGAGCTGTTTTGAACTTGGTCTGTACGGGATGCAGGGGATTGGAATGCTTCTTGTTGGCTTTTATTCCTTACGTCAGGTGGAGATCAAGCCATAACAGTTTGAGTGCTGCTCCCAACTTATTTTCCACTCTTCCAAGAAACTCAGCGGGGCTGCCACACTCCAGGGAATCGTATAACGCGGTGAAAAATTTCTCATGATGCTTCGGGCTGCGAATATCAACGAGCAGCTTTCTGGTTATGCAAATATTGCATCGCCAGGCAATGGTCTCTGCTGGAGTACAGCATTCGACGTACTGTACATCTCAGACTTCGAGAAACGTGCGTAATATACGAGTATTGCTTGTCAGGAATGCCTTGTATCTCAAAGCGTGCGGTGTGTACACAGTAGCAGCGGTGAGGTTCGTCTCCTGCTGACCCGTGTAACCCAACCACGTAAGGCATGGTGTTACTCACGCCTTGCGTTCCATGCATTTGGTCAAGGAGTCTGACCGCGGCTGACTGCACAGGCGCTGAACCGCGTGACGTCGTCTTTGCCGTGAAAGCTTATTTTTACGCAGCATAGGTGGGGCTGGCCGTAGATGCTGCTTCTGCCCGAGTCCTCCAAAATGCGTAGTATGGTGAAAGTACTCTCAGGAACAGAAGTGCTCAGGGCGCGCCGGGCCGCCCCTTACTTAAATGCATCTCTGTGTGAACAGCGGGCATATTCGATATTCACTTCCGGAATTTTTACCGACTCGAGTCCCGCATCCTATTTTCTCGGGGCAGCCCGGAATCACCGTCCACACGTCAGAAAGCTGCCCACAAGGCGTTCGTTTTTCGTGTCTCGCAGTCCGCGGTCTGCTTGGGTCGGCCAGGACTATTTTTCTCCGGCATGCAGCAGGCAACAATAGCTCTCGAGGAAGTGAAGGGCAACGCTTGCGGCAATATTTAGTTAGACTCCGTGGACATCCAGTATACCCTTTTTGTCCCTGCAGACAATATCGTGCTGTAAAACATATCATGAGCGGCGTAATTGGCATCTGAGCAAATGTAAAACTTTACAATTCCGCATCTTCGCTTCCCCCTTGGTTTTTTTTTTTTTTTCTTTTTTTGAAACTTGGTGCACACAGACGCATTTCGATCCTCGAGCGCAGATTATTTGGTCGTGCTGTTCATAAGTTCTTCGCGTTTCGCTATTTGACAACGCTTGAGGCCTGAAAACATCCAGATGGACCGCTTGTGTGCTGGAGCAGCTAATGTTTTGCGTAAACGCTTTTGCAAAAGCTTTCGTCTGCTTTTTCATGCTGCCTGAGCGAAGCGAGTTGGACTATATAAATTCGGCCTTGGGCGAACTTGCACCTCGCATTCATGCTTGTCGTGGCCCGTTCGCGAACAGCAATGATTATTTGCGCCTCTGTTGTCTATGTTCAGTGAAAAAAATTCTAGAGGGCACTTTGGACCACTAAAGTGCGATGAGGCGAAAGCTATTATAGCGCGGTGGATCGCATCATTTCACTACGGCACCTCTATCTCCCTCTCTTGTTTCACTCCCGCTCTCCTCTTTCCTTTACGGCGTGGTACATGAGTCCGCCGTGGTGAAGGGTGGCAGTTCCTGGCCCTACTGGGCTGGGACGGTAGGCCAACGCCGCTTGCGGCGGGGGCTAGCCAGCCACCGAATTTTTATCTGTTGTAGGCCGTCATTGAACCCGCCACCGCTTAGGTGGTGGGCGACGGCTGTTGCGGCGCCTGTCTTTCTCTCCCTCTTCTCTTTCTTTCTTCTCTACTTTCTCTCCTGTGCGCACGAGGCAGCGGAGGTGGCTCAGCTACAAAGCCAGTAGCAGGCCTGTGCATTTTCTTTTCCTTCTTCCTACAGCCACAACAACAACAACAACAACAACAATTGTGACAGGTACTGCGCCTTGTCTATCCTGTAAATCAATTTCAAACTCCGCTGATGCCTGCTGTGCTAACGCCTCCTAGACATCTGGGTCTGCTTCTGTTTGCTGTGTGGTGCGGCGTTCGAGGAAGCGTCAAAGAAAGGCGCCGCACGGACGCCTGGATCGGACGCCTGGCGGGGTCAGCTTCGTCATGACCTGTCGTGACGGTACATCGCGCGCCCCTTGTCGAACACAGCCAGTATTTCATTGAACGCACCAAAATTCACCAACCTTCTATAATTCGTTTACTGGAAAGGAAAGGCGCCGTATCTGTCATTCGCGGAATCCCGCTGTCATCCTCACAGTAGACAAACTAGGGGAATTATGAAGAACGTTTCACGATTTATAAATTTGTTAACTCTCGCTCTCGAAAGCGTGACACCTCTGCTGACAATCTTTTGTCGACAACGATGAGGCCCTAAAGGCCTTAATATTCGATCTAATGAAACATATACACTGCGCGGAAAGGGCATAAGAGGGAAGTAGACAGGACAGGAGCAGACTGTCGACGAGTTTATTGAAGCTGCCCCTCATATTTTTCTCTACAACAATACGCATGCGCTCTAAACTGCACACCTTACACACAAAACCAATCACCTTAAGAAGCTAAGGAAGGCAATTTTTTTTTTTATTACGAGTGTACGTAAGGCTCACTGACACAATTATCGGCGCCATATCTGTGCATATACAAGGCTGCACAAATTTCTACCGCATTCTTTTCTTTGGCGCCGGTGATTATCTTTGTTTTCTTGAAAAGCGGCGCGCACTTTGTGTCGCAATATATGCAGTGCTTGAGCAAGTGCTGCCCGCAGTGCAATCCCAGGAAGCTGCTGTGTTTTTGTAAGCGTTTGTTGATGCAGCGTCCCATTTCTACCACATAAACGAAACCTCAGCTGAGAGAGATTTCATAAGCCCCTGCTGTAAAGCTGGGTACATACCTTGTCCTGTGGTTGATGCCATAGCCGGCTTTCTTTCGAGTGCCTTTTGTTGGTCAGTTGGAACAGACAGGACAGTTTGAAAGGCGCCAAAAAGAAAATGTCCACACCGAATACACCCCCACCCTTTTCGGACCATGTGAAGTCTTGTGTACATAAGGAACTCACTTCGGCCGCTCGCGGTATATTCGCATTAGCCGATGTGTTGTGACATAGGTTCTTAAGAAAAGACTCTGCAGCAGTTTTGAGATCAGGGGAAAACCAGTGGAACGTAGGCGAGACACATGAGCGGGAAGATTAATCAGCAGCCTCTGTGATTAAGATTTAATGAGCCATTACCTCAAGCAGGTAGACTCAATTTTCCTCTTATCGAGTTTTAAGTGTCATGAATAGAGTAAAAGAGCCTCTCTTGCCCCTGGAATGTACGGCTAACTCAGGAAGCTCAATCATTGAAGAACAATTTTAAATCTAAGCACCGAGTACAGTTTTGGTTGGTTGGTCGGTTTTTAGAGTTTAACGTCTCAAAGCAACTCAAGCTATGAGAGACGCCGTATGGAAGGCTCCGGAAATTTCTACCACCTGGGTTTAGAATAATTTTGAATCTAAGAACTGTAAAGGCGAGTTCACAAGGAATTCGAAGCCAAAATGTAATCTAGCGGCAGCCGTTTAAAAGATGCTAAAGCTTCTTTAGCGACCTCTTCCAAGTCATCCTGGGAATTAAGATGCAAAAGGATTAAAAGCTAACATATCTAAAAACTCATCAATGGAAATTTCACGCGCATTCTGGAAGATCATCATCCCTGAACGGTCAATACATTTGCGGTCTGTGAGGAACAAATCATCATAGGAAACAGAGTAAAGCAGTACTTCGATGTCTAGAAGCTAGATTCATAATAAATATAGTACACACGTGCCAGTGGCTGTGCGGGCTGATCGAGCGCAATAACTGTAAATAAAAAAAAAAAAGAAAACAAAACATAACTATGCGTGCGTGCGAGTTTTAGAACAGTAAAAGTATTAGAACAGTGGCTCCAATTTCTAACATGGAATACGCAGCGAACGCCCACTGTCCGCAGCTGTCCAACCCGGTTCATGAACCGATGGCACGAAAGCGCGACCGACAGGGCGTGCCTCCAGTGTTTAGAAAAGCAACAAGCGCACGATCAGCTCGCATCACCAGGGGCTCGCATGTTCCCTGTCGTGTTGCTTGTACTTGCACGTATGAAAGTGACCGTGCGCATTCACGTCGGCTGACCAATACCAGTAACGTTTTCATTTTGTGATGCAAAAAAAAAAAAAAAAAATTCCTGTTCAGAAAAGAAAAAAAAAAACAAATGTCTGGTTACTAGCCACGTTGTCCCTGCAGACAATATTGTGCTTTAAAACTTAACATGAGCTGCGCCATTGGCCTCTGAGAAAATGTAAAACTTTTTTTCTTTTATTCAGCGTTCTTTAATATAGTAGCTGTATTTATGTAGTTTGTTCGCGTAGGTGAAGGCGCCATCTTTATATCGGTTATGATTGTGCTCTTCGTGGCTCCGACTCCCTGTCACGGAGCAAGGCGTACCTCGACTGCAGGTAGCAGATTTCAAAGAACGGAGAAAATAAACAGAGAAAACAACACTGCACGAAGTTCTCATGAGGTAAGTGAATGTATATCCACCCTTGGTCCTTGCACTGCGAGTGACTTGTTGCCATTGACAGGTATTGAGAAACAGCACGCCCTGGATGCTCCTGATGGCGATATATAGGTGCCCACCAGTTAAGTATAGTACACACCTGTCGCATCGAGACCAATCAGAGTGGGTGCACTTGCGGTGGCAGGGCTCCCGGTACTCCGGTATCGCGAATGATAACACGGTATGCTAAAACCACAAGCGTGACCTTGCGAAGTGTTCCCCTCGTTACCTTGACCAAGGTTCTTTTAAATGTCTAATATGTAAAAGTTGATTTAAATAAAAGTGCCACCATCACCACCACAGCCCATGTTTCAGCGAACTTTCAAAATTACTAAATACACAAAATTCGAAATACAACAATTATGAACAAACTGAGGCACGGCAAGCGTAATTTGCTACAAGGTCTTCTAACTACATAGCCTACTAACTAATGCGCAGCAATTAACCATTTCATTGACCTAGCTGAACGGTTAGTGTAAGTGAGGAGTTCGAAGCCATGGAGCAGACAATCTCATATCAGACCACAGCGCGGTGGCTGGGTGGTTACAACTCTCAACTTCTGAAACCAAGGACGTGGGATTGAATCCCATTGCAGCGGCTGCTTTTCAATGGAGGCGAAAAGCAAGGCTCCGTGTACATTGCGATGTCAGTGCATGTTAAGAACCCTAGTTGGTCAAAATTCCAAGAGCCCTCTTACAGCGTCTCTTATAGCCTGAGTCGCTTTGGGACGTTATAAGCCACATATGAACTAAACGATAAAATGTCATACCAGTTTTTGGTAAAAATAAAAGCTCATTTTCTAAAGTCCAGCAGTGCAGTGAAATCCGGCTCATGATCAAGCTCGAAATCAAGCCTTAACCCATTAGACGCGCAAGAAAAAGTTTGGTGCAGACGCGACGTCGCTGATGACGTGTTCGAGTGACCACGAAAACGAATTCGAAATGCCTGCTCTACTGTATCGTGTCATGCACATTATTTGTTCCATCTAAAATAACGATCACGCAGTCGGCAATGGCTGTTCTTTTCCTTGCACTGTACTGCGAACGAAAAAAAAAAAAAGTAAATGTATGCACAGTCGCGCGCAAAGGTTGACAGGCCACGCGAATCGACAGAACTGAATGGCAGCTGGCGAGTTCCGACGGTGAAACGGCTGTTTTCGAGATATGTATAGGGCCCCTTGATATGTTGTTGTTGTTGTGGCTGTAGGAAGAAGGAAAAAATGCACGGGCCTGCTACTGGCTCTGTAGCTGAGCCGCCTCCGCTGCCTCGTGCGGACAGAAGAAAGTAGAGAAGATAGAAAAAAGAAGAGGGAGAGAACGACGCGCGCAGCAACAGCCGTCGTCCACCACCTAAGCGGTGGCGGGTGCAATGACGGCCTGCAATAGATCGCTTGCTTGTCCGTGAACTTCCGTCAGACGCGCCGTATTGTACAGAAGAAACAATAATCGTAGCGGCTCGCGTGAAGTTTCCACATTGACGCATGACTGTACATGACATGGCACATTAGAGCACGAAGTTGGAACTTGGCGCTGTAGTGACTGAAACATGTGATCAATGGACGTCACATTCCACTCAGCTCCATTCTCGTCTAATGTGCCCAGTCTTGGTTTTGTGCGAAAAAAAAAAAAAAAACAGCGCCGGATAACCATGCGATGTGGGCCTTTAAAAATGAATTTTTATTTTTTTTTCACAAACTAATGTGGTGATACCTTGTACAGTACATTCTTTGACTGCTCATTTTCACTAATCATATAATTAGGTTAATTAAACCTGAATTTGTGAGGTGTAGATAACTGGCTGTATATATAGAAGAGTTTTAGTTGTTAATTACGTCCTCCGAATGCGTTCCTTAAAATATCAATTTTTTATTTCTATCGTAATATTCTTAATGTTTTTAAGCGTTCGCTGAAATACCCCGTACACCGTAATGCTGCAATCCGGAGAAGAGTGTTTATATTTAACACGAGCAGAACTCACCTTAAAATGCAGAGGAACTTTTCACCGGACACTTCGTTCTTGTGCAAGATGTGCAGCGAGGGACAACATAGCTGCGGTTGCGATTTGGCGCAAGGATGGCAAACATTTCGAATCCAGCAGCGGCACTTTCAGAGAGGCGAAGGAGAAGTTAAACTTGCTTTCGGGCATTTGAAGATGTGCTAAGAGAGAGAGAGTGTGTGTGTGTGTGTGTGTGTGTGTGTGAAATATACAATGAAGAAGTGCTAAGCACGGTTGCAAAAAGAAAAAAAAAAGAACTGAGGAATGCTAGAAGGCAAGAAAGGAAAAAAGAAAGGCAGTTGGCAATGGGTTGACACTCGACGATGGAAAAGCGGCTCTCCGAGAGCTGAACAACCGCGCCACCGTTCGAGAACGGAAATTTCTGCAGCTGACGTCGAGTGCCGTTGCTGCTGTCGCTTCATTGCCTCGCTCAAGCCGCTTGAGAGAGAAACAGAAAATGAAAAGGAGATATAGAGACAAGGAGGAGCACTCTCAGTGAGAGGGGGCCGTCGCGGCGCTTCCGCGGAGAGCGGCTTTCAGCGTTCACACACCGTTCACGCTCCTCGTTCAACCATCTCTGCAGGTTCACAGCGGCGCTGCCGCGCACTGCACGATTAGTTCGCGCGGGCGGACGCGCTTGGCTTTTAGCGCGCTAACGCCTGCCGGCTTTTGGCGCTTCTCGTGAGCGGTGGGCTGCTGCTTCGGTGCGGTCCCTGGCTCGAGTGCGGCGGGGAACCTGTCCGCTCGGCCACTGGAGGATGCGATTGAAGCAAGAGAGCAGCGGGAAGCGGCGCGTTGCCGCTTATGGCTCACGTCTGTTCCTACGTTGGTTCTATTGGGGGCGAGCGTGTTCGAGCGCGTCAGCTTTGCCATGCTTTGTAGACATAGAGGGCAAGTTCTGCCACGCAAAACGTACGCCATATGTGACTGGTAAATTGTTGGGATTGGCTTTGAGATTTCCGCAGAAAACAGATGCCGCCTTGGTTTAAGAAAATGATTCAAGTTATTTGGTTTCCGGAAATCATGCAGAGCAGACAGAGTGGCATGGCATACGGAATGCAGACAAGTAAATTATTCAGAAGAAAATACAAATGTTAAATTACATAGAAAGTTACAGAAAGAGGTCTTAAATTTTGGCACTGTAATGTACAAAAAAAAAAAAGAGCAAATAACAACATGAAGCAGAATTGCATATAAGTAAAAGCTTGTTATAAAAAATTGAAAAAGGCAACATTATTAAGTGCAGAGAGCAAGTACACTAAAACGTGAGTTTTCGATGAGGGAGAAAACCAGATGAGATCGAAACAGCTTCAAGAATAAACAATGAACGAGACTAGTTTACGTTTAAATCAATTAAAACTGCGTACATGCCGTGTACTTGAGCACGTCACTTAATCGTAACTTATGCATAGAAGAGCCAGGTGGCAAAGCAGATCTCCACTTGCATGGGAGATGAATTAGAGGCCTGGAGGTGCATGGCTACCACAAGACCCACCCTCCTCCTTACCATCCTAATAAAGACTGTAAAATTGATAATAGCTAGTGATGACTGAGCATGGCGCAATAAAAAGGAAAATGACGAATAATGATCTGGCAAAAAGGAAATTAACTAGGAATGCCTCAGAAATAATAGCAGGGTATTTAGCGCAGTGCAGACACACACAAGAGAGAGGACACCGCGGGTGCGCTTACTGCAACTATTTAGTAAGCGCAACTGTTTGGTAAACAAGAAAGCGCACAGAAAATTCGCGCAGCGCATTGCTCAGCAATGTTAAGTAAAGAACATTTAATGAGCAAAAGAATGCAGGTAAAGATCATCTTGCAACCAAAAATGTTGCTGGCAAATCCAGGCGTACGATATCACTCCCTATGAAAATGCAGATTTATGCATATTTAAAAATTGGTTTATAAATTATTACGTAAATTAACTATAACCAAAATATATGTGGTGGAGCGACAGAATAAAAAAATGTCAAAACACGTGAGACGGAGGTACTACATTCAAAATTTTGTTAAAATGCGTTTTACCCTCTTTTTAATATGGCTGTGTTGTGATAATGATATGACCTCAAACTATTTTATTTGTGGTAAGGTCTGTTATATAATTATGATAAAAACTTGCAACACATGCATAATCTGGAAAAAAAATAAAGTGCCATAAACTCAATGCATGTATCGACAAGCAAGGTGGATTGTTTCGCAACTATGTACTAATAATTGTAAGCAGCCATTTAGCTATACACCCCCAACGTGGCTAAAAAAACTGCAAATTTCAAGCGCTGGTGTTTTACGCACTCCTCTATATATGCGAACTCTTCACAGACAAGGTTTAAAACGCAAACAAACTGACACTGTCTCATGTTGTACTTCAGAACGCATTTTGAATTTAATTGAGCATGCTGCCTACCATCAGCGCTCCTCGTTTCACTTGTATTATGCTGACTTTCACTTTTTACGAGATGTGTTGCTGCACTGTCTCTGTTCCCTTTTCAATGTAACGAAACGCCCGTTGTGAAAGAAGTGTCCGGCATTGGCTGTGAGACTTCCACCTTGCCTTGCGGGCCCCTCCGGGCCCTGAAGGGGCATCTCTCATATACGAACGTCCACCTACCACCTGCTTACCACCTTCAGCTCTCCAAAACCTCTCAAGAAGGCTACACCCATCAACCACACAGACACATCCAGAAGTCTGCCGTTGACTCAAACCCACGGTGAATGAAAATTCAAAAACGCATATCGGTTTCCTAGCAAGCTGAATCTGTGTGTCAGTGGTGCTGACTGCTGGTTGGTTGGTTTCGTTCATGAAAGTTAAACGTCCCAAAGCGACTCAGGCAACGAGAGACGCCGTAGTGGAGGCTCCGGAAATTTAGACCGCCTGGGGTTCTTTAACATGCACTGGCACGGCACAGGACACGAGATCCATGATTTTCGCCTCCATCGAAAAAGGCGCCAATGGCAAGCAGACGACTATAATGTTAACGGAAATATCTCCACGGAAACTGCATTGGTCACCTTCAACTTTTTCTCTTCACTTCTCCTTTTAACTTTCTATCTCCTGCATCCCATTCCCACTTTCTCAACTTATGCCTTATGGCAAACTTTTCGATAAAAAAAATAATATTTTCTTTTTGTTTTAATGGGCTGAGCAGTAGACTGCTAGGATATCTTACACTGAGCATTGCAATTGCACGTGCAGTCTCTCTGATTGGCTAGGGTCGTTTATGACGTCACAGCGCTTTCGTGGCAAAGCATCAATAACAACACAGCACTTGCATCGCCGCAGCTGAGCGAAGTGAGGTGGGCGATCTTGTGGTGGAGCATGAAATGTAGCTCACCGTAAAAGAGAGTTTTTGCCTAACTCCCATGTCGAAAAACATTGTATGGTGTCACCAGCATCCCCGGTTTGACACCTGACAGTCTATAGACAGATTGGATATCGAAAAACCGCTAAAATGTCTTTGGGAAGTGGCATGGGGTACTTCTCTGACCGAAAATCATTGAGCTTGAAACCTTCACTTGCAACAAATGTCACTGGCTACAGAACCTCACGTGGGCTGTAGCTCATCTGGAAGGAAATCGCCAAAGCAGAATAATTCATCATCATCATCATCATCATCATCATCATCATCATCATCATCATCATCATCATCATCATCATCATCAAAGCGACTATACCCACTTCAGAGTGAAGGCCTCTCCTATATTCCTCCAATTAACCCGGTCCTTGCTAGCTGCATCCACTTGACCCTTGCGAATTTCTTAATCTCGTCTACCCACATAATTTTCTGCTGCCCCCTGCTACGCTTATCTTCCCTAGGATTCCAATTGGCTACCCTAACCAACCATCGGTTATCCTCTCTTCGCACTACATGTCCTGCCCATGCTCATTTCTTTGATTTCCACTAGAATGCCATTAACTAGAGTTATTTCTCTGACCCATTCTGCGCACTTCCTATCCCTTAACATTGCATGTACCATTTTTCGTTCCATAGCCCTAAGCATTGTCCATAACTTAAGTAGAATCCTTTTCGTCAATTTCCACGTTTCAGCCCCATAGGTGAGTACAGGTAAGATGCAACTGTTGTATATTTTTCTCTTGAGCAATACCGGTAAGCTGCTGGTCATAATCTGTTAGTACTTGTCAAATGCGCTCCATCCCAATATTATTCTCCTAGCTATTTCCCCTTTCATGGTCCGAATCTGCGGTTACTACCTGTCCTAGGTAGACATATTGGCCTATCACTTTCAGTGCTTCACTACCTGTTGTAAACTGCTGTTTCTTCACGATGCTGTTGAACATTACCTTAGCGTTCGGCATATTGATTTTCAGGCCTACCTTCCTGCTTTTCCTGTCTAGGTAATCAATCATTCTTTGAAGTTCATCCCCTGATTTACTTAGCAAGGATATGTCATCAGCGAATCGCAGATTACTGAAGTATTCTCCATCAACCCTTATCCCTATCTGCCCCCATTCCAATTCTCTGAATACTTCCTTCAAGCAAGCGGGATAGAATTGGCAATAATTGATAGCGAGCATTAATGCATTTTTCATGTTTTACATAGGCGATTACATAATTATTAGGGGTGTGCGAATATTCGAAATTTTCGAATATCGAATCGAATATCATAATATTCGATTCGTTAAACGAATCAAATAGTGGAAATTGAAAATTATTCGAAACTGTTCGAATATCTTCGCAAATTTTCGAATAATTTTCGAATACTTTTCGAATAACTGGCACGAATTAACGTCTCGGTTACCTCCGACCATTCTCGCGAAGGCAGCGTCAGCTCCGAGCAGGCACAGCTTGCTGCCGCAATAAACCTACGCGAGAAGCAGAGATCACCGTTTTAGGGAGCTTACATGATTCAGCGTGGCCGCGACACGGTCTATTCCCATGGAAACATTCTTAAAGATTGGACATATCACGAATCGCGGAGGCAACTTCTCGTAGTCGTGTCATAGTTCACACGTCTCTAATCTGCCGAGAAATTCGCTTTGTGAAATGCGCTTTGTTTCACTGCATCTGCACTACTTCTAATGTTCCACCTTTTGGGATATCAAATTTTATCTTTGTGAATGGTCGTTTCTCATAACTGTTGCAACAAGTTTCAGTCCTAGTCATTAAAGGCTCAAATAAAAACTGCAGATTAATCTAGACATGTATCTGCATTTTCTGTGTGACTTCCCCGTAGTGTTAGAGCATTAATCTAGTCAAGCATTTTTAAAATTTTTAATGACTAGTCTGAGAAAGTCTTGTCCTAGTTGATGTGATGTTGTTTGACTGATGCCATGTTGACTGTACTCAATTTCTAGTCGTGCATTCTAGTAGTGCCAGGCTGTACTTCTAGCCAAGTTGCATCTAGTAATTTTATTAACTCCTGCCAACTCCACTTGACTTTACTGAGTGCTATTTTCTTTTGCTTATGGCTCTGTGCAATCTTTTTGCTTTTAAATATTTAGACTTTATCTAGCCTGTAGTCAAGGTTGACGCAGCTGTACATTGTTGTGAACTATATATCAAACAGCATTTTGAATAAAATTGAATTTCAGACGCTTTTTAATGTTTTGTAATCAACGTACAAATGATATGAACATAGCTTGCAGAGTATTCGATTCGTATTCGATTCGCTGCTTTCACTATTCGATTCGTATTCGATGCGCTTTTTAGCTACATTATTCGTATTCGATTCGATAGCAAGAGTGCACTATTCGTATTCGATTCGGTTTGGAAAAAGTACTATTCGCACACCCCTAATAATTATGTAGCATGTTGGAGAAAAGTAATGATGTCACGTATATACGCCGTATGAAACTCACTAGTCTTTTGTCAATTTTTTTTGTTCCTACATATTTTCTTATTAGATTAGTTGCAAAATTGCAAGATCGACCACTTTTCGCCCTCTCTGATAATTTTGTTTTCTGTCGATTTATTTTCATGTCCTCAACGAGATGCACAGATGCTCCGATAATAACTTATTATGAAAAAAAAAAAAGAAGTAACTTTTCTTTTCTGTCGTAGTTCTTATACTTAAGCAGACAGTAAAGTATTCGTTAAAAGCTTAGCCCCATCGCTCTTGGTTTACGAACAAGAAATTTGCGTGCTGAAGACTTTTTGGAAGCATACTGCGTTGTCACACTATCACTATATACCGAACCCTGGACATGGTGGCCCACGTACTTTGTCCAAGTGACAGTAGTGCTGTGTTTTAGCAGGCTCATAAACAGAGCTAGCATACATAATCCTTGAGCGTCTTTGCGCTCTCTCTCTTACCAGGCTTTCAAGTGCGCCGCACTAACAAGAGCTCACTCAGTATCACTGATTTGAACTGCGAAGTTTTTGTGCAAGGTCGCAAATCGTCCAGTCTGTGTCATAGTAAGCCGACTCACCTTTTTTCAATGTGATAATAATTATCAGACTATCCTCAAAAGTTCGGACAGCAGCCGTATCAAGCGAGGATGTATTGCACTTTTCCAGCCCTAAATTTAATTTCAGCTGACGCGAAAAGCTCGATCATATTTTTCACAGTTACGCGCTTGAAATGATGCAGAGGAAAGCTGTTCGTTTCTTTTACAACCGTTACAAGCGTACCGACTCAACCACTCAACTTTCACAACATGCAGGCCTTCATACTCTGGCTAGTCGAGCGAAACAGCATTTCGAATTCTTGTTTCGACTGCTCATTTACGCTTACTCTATATCTCATTTAAGCTAAATTACTCAGCTTTTCTCAAGATTCAAATATACGCGCCAGACTCAATATATACGCCCGAATAGACTTGAAGAATTTTCATGTAATAAAAACTTTCATCTACTCCTGCTTTCCACAGTCTATACGAAAATGGAATGAAGTATATCCGTCTATTACTGCGCAATCATCGCTTGACATTTTTGCTGAACTTGCCGAAAAGGCTGTCCTTTGGTTTTCTTATTCCGGACCATGTTTGCGTTCTGTATTTTTCAAGCGTATTCGGATTCAATGTAATGCCACTCCTGTAATAACACCGCTGGGGTGGATAGTACGTTGAAGCAAAATAAATGAATAAATGTATACCGTCAAGGCAAGCGCTTCTTTTGAGAGAAGGGCGCGAGTTGAGATTTGTTTTTGCCGTAATCGCAAGAGCCGAGCGTGGAGCAGCCCGTGACGCAGTTTGCGTTGGGCGATACAGCGGTGGCTGTTTGCAGAGAGCCCGGCGCCGGTCATGCGTCACTCACGCCGTAGAGGTTCCGCTTGGTACCCATTAAAAGGCAAACCGCGATCGCGTGCTGTCGCCCGTATTATGGCCGTATACAGTCGCCCGAAGCGACGCCCCTGGCAACCCTTCGCGGCGTCGATGATCCCGGCTCGGTGACAGCGCGTCGCGTGACAGCCCTGCCCGATCACGTGGCATGGACGTCTGCAGGCAAACCATTCCTCTACCAGGCACCCAAGCTCATTTGAAAGCTAAGGGTTCTACCCTGCATACCTCCTTCCCCCCTCCCCCCCCCCCCCCCTCCCCATGTACGGCTCGTTAGTGTAATGAGAAACCGCGGTACGACCTCTTCGAACAAAACAAAACAAAACGGGATATGAGGGAATCGCTGGACTATATATGTCTACGACAGAAGCGGACAATACCTTAAACTAATAAAACAAGAAAACATAGTGAAACGTTGCTTTTTGCTTATTTAATGGTTGCATTGGTTAGGCAGGGGAGCTAGCTACGCAGTTATGATACTCGTCTAATCAACACCATCATAAAAAATAAAATATATCTCGTTCCATCATGTGTTTGCTTGGTTTGAATGACTGATGTTATCTTTCGTGTAAATTCGAAGCAAAAACAACACTTATTTGAGAGCTTGTATGCAGGGAAGACAAATAAATGGCCTTAGTTTCGTCGAATAACTGTAGTTTCGGTGTGTTTTCAGCGCAACTCGACATCGGGTGACAAGAAACGCACAGCATATAAAGCTGTTGCTTTATATGGTTACTTGTCCTCACATAAAACGGATGCAAACGCCAGACGGCTTGAGGATTGCACACTGGCGCGAAGCTGCATTGAAGATTCAGTCAGGGGATCGCTGCTTTCACCTTTTACTTACGTCAAGCCCATGAAAACAGTATAAGAAGGATAGCAATGAAAACAATAAGATCTGGCTGTATTTTACTTTTAGATGGCAACGTTCGAGTCCTCTGCTGCCAGAATGCAGCGGTGAAGAGCCCTCCTTTCGCCGAGACTCCGCGACCCCTCTCAGCCGGCGCTGTCACTACAGCGCTGAGACAAACGTGGGAGGCCGAGCAGGTGTCGCGAATTTGACGGCAGGGCCTCGCGACTCGCCGAGCGCGCGACGCTCTTGGCCCGCTGATCGCTGCGTGCTAGCACAGCGCGGAATGCAGCGTGAGGCAGCAGGCTCTCTCTCGCTTTCAAAAAACCTCGGAGGGACGGATAAAAAAAAGGATTCAGTAATTAACAGACAGCTTAGTGATTTATTTTAAACTACTATGTGAGAATGCATTCTGAAGCGAATTTCATTGCTATGTTTCGTAGAAGAAAAAATAAAGGCTTGTTTGATTGATGATTGTGACCGTTGTCAGCAGTCACAGTCTCTCTAACGCATGAATGAATGACAGATCATTCATTCATCCATGTCCCGAGATATTATTTTCCTGCTAGCCTGCGTATCTTAAGAACTTATCACTGAAATCGCCCAGTATCAACAACTCTGAGTTAGCTGCTCAGAAAGTAGAGGCCAGGGCGTATACCTTGCCTCTAAATATATTAATCATAGGCTGTAAATCTGTCAGGTTATGTTAGCAGATATAGGCCCTACCTGGGAGCGGAACGATGACAGATAAAACTATCACCAAGCGCTGCCATTGCCTTCAGGAGAACTACAATTCATTGCTTATGTCAGCTTTTAATTTAATTTTCTGACTTTTATATATGCTTTTTATCTGGTTTTCCACTGATTTTATTGCCAGGCACCGCCACTTCACTCAGTCGTATAAAATGTCTTGGAGACATTAACAGATGCATGGCTAATTTCGCTTCTTACTGTTGATATGATTAGTCAGCTTAGCTTCAAATTCGGATGCACCCCCCCCCCCCTCCCCCCGTATTTCGATACATGGGTCATGTGTGTGTGGCTTGGTTGCTCATTACCATTGTGGAAAAGAAATGCGACTCGCCTTCGGGCCTCATGGCGGCTCGCAGGCACTTGGCGAGTCGGCAGGCCTGACACTGGTTGCGCCTGGCGACGTCCACGACGCACGTTCCGCCCTCCTTGCACACGTACTGCAGCTGGCGGCGGACGCTGCGCTTGAAGAAGCCGCGGCATCCGTCGCACGAGGCCACGCCGTAGTGACGCCCTGACGCCCGGTCGCCGCACACGCGGCACAGGGGCTCGCGGCCCCCGCCCGCCACCACGCCAGCCGCGGCTGCTGCCGCCACCGCAGCCGCGGAGACCACGGCGCTGGCGCTCTGCATCATTCTGCGAGCAGACAAACGAAGCGGCCCGCGATGAGCTTCCCTCTACTTCTACGATAAAGAATGAATAGCATTTTAATGCGGTGGTGCTAAAGACCCAGTTCACCGAAAATCCGACGTCGGCGGCCGTCCAGCCAGTGTTGGGGTTTCGAGCAAAAAATCACAAGCATGGCGCTGGCAGGCGGCAGCTGACAGCTGACATGGTTGAGCACTAACTGCAGGTAGGGTCACCTGACATTAATTTTGGTAAGGGCTGCCAGCTCGGGCCTCTCCTTTCATATGGGAGGGTGATAACAGAATTGGCCTGCCAGGGCAGTTGCACACAGACACGTTCATACGCCTTCGTCAAAGCGGGGCTTCATACGTGGGTTGGTAGCCTACGCTATCACGTCATGCTCTTAAAGGCAGACCTTAAGTGTCCCCCATAAATTTTACTGCGACGGGCACATTTGGATCAACAAAATAATATGAGTCACTGGTACAAACGTCACCTTCTGGCTTTGTAATAAGGGCTTCACGTTCGAGAAATCTTAAGGAATAAAAGCCAGGAGGCACGATACTGAATACAAGTGGAAAGGTAGTAAGTTAGGTAGCTTTCAGACACAGCCCGTTAGCCATGGACAACTTTAAAGACTTCTTAACAGAAACACTCCTTGACTGTGACGTGATGTGATGTGACATGTATGTGATGTGACTGTACTGTCTTCACCCATCCCTCTCTTACCGACAACTTTTATACCCACCTACCCCTCTTCCCCAGTGCAGGATAGCAAACCAGCTCCTTTACTGGTTAACCTCCCTGCCTTTCTTCCTCATCTTCCTCCTCCTCCTCCTTCCTTGTTGAACTCAGGTTGTTATGAAAGATGACGTGGGTGTTAACGTTGCTTTCTTGTTGGTTTAATGGCAGCCGAATTTCATGCTCGACTACATGCACAATAACCATGTTCACTTAGGGAAGACTTGGGCTTGAAGACGTTAACTTACCCAAAAGTTAGTTTTGAACTCAATGTTTTTCATGTGCCTTGCAAGACACTGTGAGATTACTCTCGGGTTCAGTGCACCACAACAGTGCTTTTATGCGACTTGTTGAAAGTAGACCCCTGATTATTGCTTTGGAGTGGCTTTCCAACGGGGCTGTGGCGGTCGCTAGCAATCATGGAAGAGTTGGTGTGGCATATTTGGAACGTACTAAAACTGCGAACTCTGGAGCGTTTTGTCAGCAGCGCGCACTCGTAGCAATGAGATACTTCGGCAGTAGCCTTTTCGGGCTAACGAAAATGACGTTGTGTTTGATACGTCCCGTAAAACGCTTCGCATACGCAATTACCTGCAGCACACATGAAGGTTGCGTTCTAGGCCTAATCACTTCAATTTAAGAAGTACATAGTTCCTTTTCAAAAGCTTATTTATATATATAATCCCAGTTGGGAAAAGCGCTTTACTCTTTAACGTTAAAGTTATGCGAGGGCCGCGAATTGCTGACTTTCGTAATACGAGAAGGTTGAAGATTAAAAAACTATTGTTTTCACGTTACTGAGAGAACCTAAACTTGTATGTTATGCAAAGAGATTTAAATTATGTGCTAAGTTTGTTCCTTTGCACGTCTGATTTCTTGAAACGGACATAAAAGCAATTCTTTCCTGGGTAGGTTGCTTCGCCACATTATGACTGTAATTGAGGAGAAGCAAGCTTTACCAAGCATGTTCGTTGTGTATGGCGGAGCTGGTTTTCAGGAAATGCAAATCCATTCATGGCGAAAGAAAGCACGCAACAAATCAGTGTGAGATACTATAACTATTATAAATATAGTATATCTTTGATCGACAGCGTATAATGGGTTAGCTATGTCTGTACATGCAAGGAGACTCTCTGCTCCTTTACGTCTGACGGAGCTTCCACCTGTTCGCATATTTAACATAACAAATAACGTTACTGTACTGGCTTTGTTGTTTTTTTTTTTTTTGCACCCGTTCTGCGCCAGGCTATGAGGGTTTTTTAACGGTGTAAGTATGCTGGTCCAGCCGTATTTTTCATGTTGCTTAACCAGAGGGATAATAAGTGAGATATTTCAGACTTGACTCCGAGTAATCACTACATCGCTTTCGGCATTTTGCTTCGCAAAATTGTGTTATCGACGTACGCGATTGACGACGAAGTAGCCTGCCTGTGCAATCAAACAATCGTTTTGATGCACATTGCGTCGGTCAAATAGTGCACCTAATATAAAGCGACCGATGAAGACGTAACTCTTAAGCCAAGGGTTTCAATTATTGGAACAAAAACCTTGTCTTTAGAGTGCCGACTTGCAAGTTTTGGGCATTATCAGTGTGTAAATTGGCAATTATGTACCAGCCCAGCAATGACAAATATTAAAGTTAGACGCAAGTTAAATTTGGGAAGTTAGAAAGTAGCTGTAAGGCTTAAAAGTTGAAAAGGCTGACACTCTAGTTACAGTGAACGCGAGATAGAATGATCACCCCGACCGATCTGCGCGTGCGCCGGTTTTCCGGAAGTTGCAGCGCCGCCATGTTTGTTATAGTCGGCTGTCGGCTGATAAGCCCACGCACGTGCGACGGCACTACTGCAATCTCCACTCCACAGGAATTCAACGCACATTTCTCATATTCACAGCCGAGGAAAGGTTCGCTGTCATTATTTCACATGATTGCAGTGACGGTTACATGCAAAGCAAGCGTTCTAAGTGTCCTTAAATTTGTTCTTTTAAGCAGTAGCCTCGTCATTTTTGAAGGGCGTGTATGAAATAATAGAGGGCTGCGTAGAAAAAAATTGTATCATGGTAATTTATGGTTCTGGTGATCGGTGGTTGATCGATGTGTTATAAGTGATGGCGAGTTAAGGAAATCATTGTAATTCATTGAAGAATTAAGAAAAGAAAAATTAATAAATTGGACAAAAGGGGATTCAAAAGTGTCAAAATGCTCAGAATGAAAAGCCGATGCATGACGATGTTAGTAGAAAATTTAGATAATGTAATTGACCAATTAATGAAGTGAACTTATTGAAAAATGAGAAATTAGAGAAAGGGTTTCAAAGGTGTCAAAATTCTCAGAATGAAAAGCCAATTCCCGATATACTAATCAAGAAAATTGAGAGGATGCAATTGACCAATTATTTATTTGAAATAAATGAAAAACTGAAAAATCATGAAAAGGGGTTTAAAGCACATAATGAAAGTCGATGCTTTATGTTGGTAATTAAAAATTTAAAGTGTACAATTGCTGAACTAAAAATTTCAATAATCGTATAAAACGAAAAAAAATGCATTCAGCGACGTCAAACTGATTTGGACACCTTCGAACCACCTTTTGTAATAACATATTTTTCAATTATTTCAATTAATTGCTTGATCAGTTACACGCTATAAATATTGTTATTTAGCAACATCAAGCATGACTTTTCACCCTGAGCATTTGGCACCTTTAAATCCCCGTTTTGCAATTTTTATTTTTTTTCAATTATTTCAGTTAATTAAACCAACACACTCTAAATTTTTCATTAGCATCATCACACATTGCCTTTTCATTTCGGAAATTTTGACACATTTCAACCCTTTTTTCTAATTCTTCTTTTTTCAATTATTTCAATTACTTAATCAATCAAGTACACACTAAATTTTCTTCCTTAGAAGCAACAATCATTGACTTTTCAGTCTGAAGATTTTAGCACCTTTGAACTCCGGTTTATTCCAATTTTTCACTTTTTAAATTGTTAAAAATCATTTGATCAATTACACACTAAATTTTCTTAATTGGCATGATCAAGCATTTTGCGCTCGAGGACTCCGCTAGGACATGGTTCGAGAACCACGAAAACACCCTGTTCACCTGGGAAACATTTCGCCGAAATCTCCTAGCTACGTCCCCAATGCAGACTGCCGAGAGAAAGCTGAAGCTGCGATTCACTCTCGTAACAAGAGGACTAACGAAAGCGTCCGCGTGTATGTGGAGAACATGACGCACCTCTTCAAGCGTGCCGACCTATTCATGGCGGAGGAAAAGAAGCTTCGCCACCTCATGCGTGGGGTCAAGCAAGAGCTTTTCGCCGGTCTTGTGTGCAGTCCATCGCGTACAGTTGCCGAATTCCTCACTGAGGTGCACCTTGTAGACGACGCCCTTACAACGAGTACGACTACACAATCAGGATGTAAGCACGCTTGGGCGCGCTGTTTCTTCGCTGCTGCTAGGGAATGATGTAGCTGTTTTATGTGACCTATCAGGTCGATCGTCAGGGAGGAATTACAAGCCCTCCAGCTGCCTCCCAGCGCGCCGTCTGTTACATCGCTGTCTGAAGTCGTCCGGGACGAGGTGCGCCTAGCAGCGCAGCAACTCCCTGGGGGTCCTAGCCAGACTGAGGTCAGACCTACCTATGCATCAGTCCTCTGCCGGGCGCCAGCACCACGCTACGACGTGGGTAGTGCGACTCAAGCAGTGCAGCAGTCTAGTTTTGCCTGTGTACCTGCTCGACCAGCCTATCAGCGGCCACGGAAATGTGAAGTGTGGCAGGCACCGGACCGGCGAACCATCTACTACCACTACGGTTAGGCGGGTCATTTTCACAGGGCCTGCCCATACCGCCGAGTGGGTTTGCGTGGTATCACGCCCGACGACCCTTACCCACGGAACGGCAAACGACCACTTGAAATCGAAGCTCACCTGTCGGCCCGTCAGAGGCCTGGGACTCTTCCACAGAGGATATGACTCTAGATCGTCGTCTCCTCTGCTTTCATCATCATCATCATCATCATCATCATCATCATCATCATCATCATCATCATCATCATCATCATCATCATCATCAGACTGACTATACCCACTGCAGGGTGAAGGCCTCTCCCATATTTCTCCATTTAACCCGGTTCTATGCTAGCTGCATCCACTTGACCCCTGTGAACTTCTTAACCTCATCCGCCCACCTAACTTTCTGCCGCCCCCTGCTACTCTTTCCTTCCCTTGGAATCCAGTTTGTTACGGTACCCTAAGCGACCATCGGTTATCCTCTCTTCGCACTACATGTCCTGCCCATGCCCATTTCTTCTCCTTAATTTCCACTATAGAATGTCGGTAACTTGAGTTATTTCTCTCACCCACTCTGCACGCTTCCTATCTCTTAATGTTACCCCTACCATTTTAAGCATAGCCCTCTGGGTTGTCCTCAACTTAAGCAGAACTCTCTTGGTTAGCCTTCACGTTTCAGCCCCATAGGTGGCCTTACCCATGGAATGGCAAACGACCACTTGAAATCGAAGCTCACCTGTCGGCCCGTCAGAGGCCTGGGACTCTTCCACAGAGGCTATGACTCTAGATCGTCATCTCCTCTGCGTTACCGTTCTCCAAGCCCTCGCCGAGACGCCAGCTATCCTGAGCGGCGTTCTCCCATTCTATCTCAGGAAAACTAATTCCAGCGGTCTCCGGGGGCAAGGCCGCTGCTGTCGGGAAAACTGAAGATCCTCCGCCGCCGATACGCTGATGTATACGCTGATTTCTCACAGAGGTAGGGTAGCGACAGCATCCGACGCGCTACCTCTGATTTGTGTGTGACAATTGACGGAACTGACGCGATCGCTTTACTTGATACTGGTGCAGACTATTCAGTGATGAGCCATGCACTCGCCAAGGAATTGAGCAAAGTTTTGACGCCATGGTCGTGTCCTAGCATTCGCACGGCTTGAGGTCACCTCATTAGCAAGGCCGGAAGGTGCACTGCCCGAAAAGATATCCGTGGTTTTGCATACGTCGGTGAATTCATCGTCTTGGGCGAATGTTCGAGGGATTCATCCTGGGCCTCGACTTTCTGCAGCGAAAGGTGCTTTAATCGACCTACACGAGGCGCGATGTCACATTTTCGACGAAACAAACGAGGCGCACAGGGACACAGAAGGTCCAGGAGTTATCTCTCTGCGTATTGTCGAAGACGACGTAGTGCTGCCACCACGGTCCAGTGTGCTGGTGTTAGTGAGGAACGACTCGTTTCACGACTACAAAGGTATTGCGGACAGTCACCGTTTCCATCTAGTCGGACAGGTTTAGCTGATATGACAGCACACAATTCCTCTACCATAATGGAGTAATTACTCATTGGCATCCACCCAAGCGCAGCCATACGGCCACAGAGGAACTTTGTAGTTAAAAAAAATTCGTCCTGGTCCAGGGATTGAACCCGGGACCACCGCGTTTCCAGAGTAGTCGCTTTACCAACTGAGCTAAAAAAATATGCGACCAGTTGCTCTATCAACTCTTTATCATTATATCGTTGTATCCTTATCATGTTCTATCCTATCACCATGCGACTACCCGTACTGTCACTTCACAACATTTTCATATTACGTGATATCGCATTTCTGTCATTCATTAGTAAAGGTTCACCTCTCTCATTCCAGAAATATGGCGCCGCCATGGCTATAAGGTTCCATACTCGCTTCCTAGAAAGTTATTTTCTGGGATTTTTTTTCTGTTTCTGTAACGCATAAGGACCACAGGCATATCGCTGAAATCGCTCACAGGGGGTAGTAATGATAGAGAATCAAAAATTCGCCGCCAGCGAGTTTTGAACGCAGCTCGAGGCTGAGAGCTCAGCTTCACTGGCCACTTGGTGACACCACTGCGCCATCTATATCTCCACGTGTTGAGCTATTAGTTTGTCACTTCTGATGTCGCTAGATCTCCTCTGGCAAAGCAGTAACAAAAGACCTTAATTAGGCCTCTTTCATACAAATAAAAGCCTAAAGCAGCCTGTAAATACTACCTAAACATCGAAAAGACGTGGCAAAGGAAAGAAAAACAAAGCTAAATGAGTGCTAAGCATCTGGATGCATATTCGTGCTTGGCCAAGCTAAACCACGATTTAATTTTTTTTTTCTGTTTTCTCTGTTGTTTTGTTTTGAGTCCTGCGATGTGCCTCTATGGCACCTTATTGTTGTGCTCCGCAATCACTTTTCCTTTATTTTTTCCTCGTAGTCGGAGAAGAATGTCAAGTGGCGTCCACCAAAGCACCAGGCACGCGCCCTAGTTTCCGGGAAAATACCTTCGCCAACGACGCTGTTGTTGTCGTCGTCGTCATCGTCGAGTTTCTTTGAAACTAAAGCAGCTCACCACAAAGTCCCTTATTTCGCCAGTTCGCTGCGATGGAAATGGCAGCAGCGTGCCCTACTTCGTGACAGAAGCGCCCTCGGGCCTCGTTCAGTCAGCGGACAATCTACGGCGCGTGAAGCGTCCATTACAGGCGGCGTCCTTGCGAGTAGCTCGGCGGTCAACCGGCGTCTTGTGCACTTGAGACGAAGAAACATTCAAGGACATGCTCTCACATAGCGGCGACGACAACGGCATCGCTCCATACGCCTGTGTGATTTCGGCATATGACGAAAAGCGGGTGGTTGTTAAGAGGCGCCGAAGCGCTATAGCGCTAAGTCAGCCAGTGAGGACGACAGAAACCGACGTAGCGAAACATGCAAAAACAGCACTTAACGCTATACGGTGTTTTTTTTTTTTTTTTTTATTTCCACCTCAGTGATTATTCGAGAGAGACACGAAGTTAACGATCAGTGTTTGGGCGACCGTTTCCAAAGGGCTTCCAAGTGCAGTACCGAACGTTGCCGCGTTCGCTATTGGCGTCTTCTATCACATGCATCCCTGTTTTAGGACCCGCAGCGCGGGGTGCTTTCTTCCTCTATTTCGAAGGACAAAAGTTGCTATTTTGAATTAGGTGCGAAACAGACTCAGATGAAATGGCAAGGAATATTCGCCTAAGCAAATAACTTCGCGTAAAAGAGAGAGTCAGTTTTCTTATTGTATAATAATTGGCACGAAGTGTATTCGACCCACTAAAGGGTAGCTATAGCTCTGCTCTGCCATATATAAGGTTTCATGAGGAACTTGCAACATTTCCTCTGTCGGCTACACCATTCATTGAGTGGTAGCTAGAAAAGATTGTAAAGGTTATCGAAAGCCTTATGTGGCGGTCTCTTTGATAACAGCTTCAGCGACTATCTAGTGACAGTCGACCCACAACCGCGGTACACACAAATAATACCGTCCACACTTTTCAGTAGACATTTGCTTTCTGAGAAGGGCACTAGAGGCATGCACGTTATGTAAAGGTAGAGTTGTTCCCTGCCAGTTCATTTTGCTCTGCATACTATATTTTGTTCTTTTCTAATATCGTATAGGATATCGAGTACCGAACCGTTCTCACCCACTCTTCGTTCACCCGCACACGGCTGCTGTATGTCACGGAAGCTGTTTGAGGGCTGCCTGCCCTTAATCGTAAGAAAACCGGACCACGATTCCCACTCTCTTGGCATTGATATCAGAGACACTCCTAGTGCCTCCACGGAGCTGTGGCATAATGGCACGCACCAATCCCGCGAACGGCATCGTACCATGCATCAGACTGCAGGAAAGGAAAACTCTCGGCGCAGACTTCTCCAATCTCCTTACGGTGCTGACAACTACGGAAATACATCGAGGGAAAAATGACACTTGGGAGAACTTATTATACGTACACAAAACGACTGTCTCACGTGTTATTTAGAGGCATTTGCTGTCTTGCTTGTCGCGATGCCATCAAACAGAGCGTGACGTCTTTATTGTTGCCACGCGTTTATAATGGCATGCCCACCCTGATATCAAAGTACCCATTAAAAAGTTCAAGATGTGTCCCTCGTGAAATAGTCAGTATAGACTCTCTCTCTCTCTCTAATATTGTATTTATTTTTGCCTTCCTTCCTCCAGTAGGCTCTGCTCCCCGCTTTACGCTTTCAGTATCGCTCTGCATAGCGCGTGGCTTTTCAATAAGCAGCAGCGGCGAATCGCTATGGCTCCGGCCGTTTGCAGCGCCCTATGCGTCGCCCTTTGGGCTGAGCTGCTTTATTCGTGCGCAGGCACTCGTAGCGGACGCAGCGGCAGACCTATTCAGAGACCGCTCACGCCACTACCGCTCGCTTGATGGCTGCCTCGGAGGCTGTTTTTGTTGGTGGTCTTCTGTCAAAAAAAGAAAAAAGAAAATCCGCGACGGCCGAAGCGGTCACGCCTCGGGACAAGCGGACAGCGTTGTCCGGTGAGCCCCCGCTGACCGCGCTCGATGCGTCGCACCTGGAGTGCCATTGTCTCAGCCGCGGCCCGGACCCACGGCCCCGAAAAGCCAGGATCGGCCCTCCCTACGAGCGCACTCTTATTTTGCGCCTGTCACGCTCGCACTGTCGTGTTTGGGAAGGCGTGTGTGTGGGCAAAAGTGAGAACTCGATCCGCGCGCAGGTCGATTTGTGCGGTCTGCATGCGCGGGAAGTTTTGTACGACGCGTCTAAGCGCACGGTCTTTGTTTTGCGTGCTCGCGGTGTCGCCTTCCGTGCTCGTTTCGATTATCCCGTGCCGCGTACGTATATCGAAGCGGTGTCGACCCTGTGCGCCTGTATTGCGCTCGCACGGCGTGGTGGTGACGATTAGGGTTGTGCAAGATGCAACGCCTGAAGCCGATCTCAGAGGTGCTGCATGGGCGTTATACGGGGCCTCATTTGGATTGTTGTGTTCTGGAGCACGATTGCTCGTACAGCTAATTTAAGTGAAAGGGTGTCGTGCGTTCGGTTCATGAACGAAAAGAGGAGAGGCTGAAGATCTAGCGCGGAAATAAAGCAAATCTTATTTCTTTGGCCCTTATGAAAATGGCCCTGCATGCAGGGCCATTTTCCTCATTGGGGAAAGGAAACAAACATCCGGCTGCTAAGCGCACGTCGACAAGCGGTTTGAAAAACGTGTACAGTGCAGAAAGTGTCTGCGGTGCGCGTGCTTCATGCATTTTGGTAAAAAAAAAAAAAAAAAAAAGCAATGTTCACCCAATCCTCAGCACTACCGGACACCTGCCCACAGCTCTCGATTGGGCCCGCCAATTACTGCAAGCTCTTACTGAATGAAAGCTCGTCTGTGATAATGAAGTCAACAAAAATACCAAGGTTTGGGTAAATTTACGACCTACTTGGTTCCTGACGAGGGTCCTAGAGCAAGCTAAGATGGAATCATCAAAACGTACTGTTTTGCCTTCAAAGTTGAGAAAACTCATTGCTTTATTGCGTTTTCAAACTGCTTCAAATCAGTTATAGCAGTATAACCATTTTTCTTCCTTCTCCAGTGATCATTTCGTTGCTTATTTATCATTAACACCCCCATCACATCAACAGCAGCAGTCGAAGAAGCTTAACCATGTCCACTGCTGAACAAGGGTTACTTTCATATCCTTCCAATCAACCCGGTCCTGCGCCAGCTGCAACCTCCTTATCTTCGCAACCTAATTTCATCCGCCAAGCTAACTTTCTGACGCCTCCTGCCACGTCTGCCTTCTTTTGGAATACAGTAAATTACACTAGCAACAGTCGGCTACCTTGCCTTCGCATTATATGTCCAGCCTATTCTTCCTCCCCGATTTAGAGCTCATAAATCCCCGGAAATGCCCTCACTGAGTACTTTACTTTATGGCGTTTTGTACTTCCTTCGGAAAGGAGAGCTGAAAACTAAACAAGAGAGATGATTTTTTTGGAAAGAAGCTGGAGTCGGAAGCGAAACAAACTTCGACCAAAAAAGGCTCCCATATTCTCATCTCGTAGGCCGAGGCGCGGAAAGAATTAAAAGATTCAGAGTGACGTGCAGTCCTCATTAGCAGCCATATCTCGACATATTTGCAAAGAGGTGCGCTCACTGGCCGAGGCGATGTTCGTATCACTCCATTTCCGCTTCATTCCTTAACTCTTTCCTCACTCTCAGCATACTGATTTTTGTTAAGGCAGCGTCAGCAAACATTTCAGGATGTTGAAGTACGCTAACATGTATTTTCTACTAGAAGACGGGACGCGCACCTCTCTGACTTGAAAGTATCGCTCCCTTTCCCGGTTTAAGGGCGCTCCTCGCCCTCTCTTCTCTCCGGCAAGGTGACACCGTTCCATCTCACAAGTGTCGTGCGGCGAAGCTGCTCTAAAATTCCTATTGCCTATAGGCGTCGCATGCGAGAACGCGCCGTATGCAGAGCGTTCGTCAGCTTCTCTGGCGTGACGGTCTCATCGCCGGCGCGCGGTCGATTGCATCACGCGCTTGTCCGGACATCGATCTGGCGCCGCCGCGAGATGGCATCGCGTGCCCCGGGACGAACGAGCTGCCATCGCTGCCGCCTTCGCTGAGGAGAAACGAATTTTGAACGACGACGGGCGCTGGGAGCTCAACGATCCACACGCGCTCCCGGAAAGAAGAAAATAAATGGGAGACGTGGAACCGAAGCCGGGATCGGGAACCGAGTCACGCGCGGCGTGCTATGAGTTCGGCACGCGTGCCACCGAAGCGTCGAGCGCAAACAAAGTGTCCTCGCCACGTGCGGATGGTGGAGCGAAATGAGGGGAGGAAATGCCACTCTGTGGTGGTGAGGTACAGTATAGGAAACAAGGGGGAGATGGGGAGGGGGGATGGTCGTGTGTGTTTGAGATACAGCACAAGAGTAGGAAGGAGTGAGGTATGAAGGATCACTTCCTTTCTTTTTGCTATGATCTGACGAAGCATACACGCCTTCAACGTGTACGAAGATCTCAGTATTAATTTCGGCTCCTTGGAGTGTTGCGACCCGCTTCAACGTCGCGACGACGTGGACAGGTTGCCGCTGGAAAACAGCACTTGGTGTCCATGAATGAGGAGCGAGTTTCCTTACACTAAGGAAAAAAGAATAAGCACAGCATGCAGGTACCAGTATTCGTGTCGCAAATAGAGGGATGGGAGAAGGCGTTGGTGGGCATACAGTGATAATTTTTGCTAAAGAAGTTTCAAGATAGTGCACAGTATTACAAGAAAAAAAAATGTTTCGTAAAAGGCGCTGCGCCATGTTAGAAGAATAAAAGTGCCTTGTTGAGTCAGCTTTACCTAAGAAGCTCGCGCCTAGTCGTGAGCTGTTCATACAAAGTCGGTCGGCACAGCAGCGATGAGAACTCACCGCGACGGCAGTTAGCGACGGAGAAGAGCCGGCGAAGACACAGTTTGCCAGCCAGCAAAACAACACGCAACGGATGTAAGACCAGGGAGGAGAAAGAGAGAAACCTTTAGTGCATAGCACTGTGGCCCGCGCTGGGTGGCTGAGGGGAATTCTTAAACGCCCCTTAAGTTCAGGGGAAATAAAATGAAAATCCTCAAGGAATGCTTTAGACATATCTGTGAGCCGCACTCTGGAGCTGAGGTAAATTTTTGAACGCCCTTAAATTCAAGGAGAGAAAAAAAAAAAAAAAAACCCGAGGAGTACTTTAGGCATATCTGTGACCTACGCTGAAAGACTGAGCGAAATTCTTACCACCCCTTAAGTTCAAAGGAAATAAAAAAAGAGAAAGAAAAGCGTCGGAGAATACTTTAGACATAACATTCAGTCAGTGCAAGGGACGGTGTTGGGGAAATTGTGCATCGGTGGTGATAACGGATTGCAACACTATCAGTGGGGCACACAAGTCTCGCTGAATATTGTGATAGGTATACTTACGAAAACCTCATATTCCAGCTCTAAAATCGAACTGCCGCCCCCTGTCCCCGTACTTCTAAGGTAGAAATGAGCGAGGATGCAATTTTTGGGCCCAGACAAACACTCATAATACCCGACGAATAATTACGAATCCAATATATCGAATTCATAAATACTTACCGAGCTCGTGGTCCACTACATTAAAGAGTAATGAATGTCGTAAGGAGTGCTATGTTTACCTATAATAACTGCTATGTCAATTTCTCTCTCTCCCCTCTCTCTCTCTATATATATATATATATATATATATATATATATGTGGAACCTATATATATGTGGATCCACCTATGTGGAACTTCTACAGCATGCGGCTTCCCCTCCACCACCGCCTATTCTCGCGCCGTCAACAGTCTCCCCGCCTTCAGCGCATCTAGTGCAGTATTGGCGCTCAGCGTTTGGTGCCCGCCTGACCGCTGTCGGCTCTGCTTTCACTTCGGAGAACCGGGCCATCTGTACCGTGATTGCTCGTATCGACACCTCGGTCTTCGGGGCTTCCGTATCGACTCCTCTTCTCCCCGGTTTGGTCCTCCGCGGCGTCAGTACAGCTCCCCGTCGTCAAGGCACGCTCCTCCGTCCACTCACGGCTCCTCGCGAGCGGAGCAGGGCCGCTCGCCTAGTCCTCGCCGGGAAAACTGAAAACAGTGACCTTCAGGGCCGAAATCGCTGGTAGTCATTGCGTTGAAGTCCTCCCGTCGTCGCCGCTTCAGCCTGATCGAGAACTGCTGGTACCGCTGCCTAGGGAAGACTGCCGCGTTTCTTTGGACGTCCCTGTTGAAGCAAAAGCTTCTCTACGCCAGGTAGTCGAGCCGTCGGGTATGCATGGTTTTCACCTTGTGGGAAATTTAGAGGTCAAACTTCTATGTTAAGCCTGGCGGTTGCCATGTAACTTTGGGTCATAGTCACGTGGGCCACCAAGTGGCCTGTGACCATTGTCAATGTCAAGGTTATGTGACCTGGTGGTCGCCATTTGACTTTGCGGCGTAGTCACCTACGTCAACAAGTGGCCAGTGACCACTTTCAAGGTCAAGTTCACGTGAGCATGGTTTTCACTATGAGGGAGATTTAGAGGTAAAACTTCTGTGTTAAGCCTGTGGTCGCCACGTGACTGGGGCATAGTGACATAGGCCCCCAAGTGGCCCGTAACCACTGTCAAGGTCAAGGTCATGTGACCCGGTGGTTGCCATGTGACTTTGGGGCATAGTCACGTAGACCACCAAGTGGCCCGTGACCACTGTTAAGGTCACGTGTGGGAACATCAGCGTGACGTGGAAGTATATAGAGGGCGATATGTGTATTAATTGGAGCCAGCGGGCTCCTGCCTAGGTTACAACACTGCGTGACATAGAGGACGAACACCCTGCTATAGTAGTGCTTTGGAACGCGATGAGGGCACGTCGGAACGAGGCCCTGCAAGGTAGCATGCCGAACAGACCAATGAAGAACGGGCTTTATGTTTAGAGAAACGCACAACGTGTTTAATCCAAGCTTTGAAATGAGCGTAGCCATGTACAAGGAGCTTTCGCTTCCCTCCCGGGTTAACCAAAGTTAAACCACCAGTGAATTTTTATTTTAGACGGTGGCATATATATAAACGTAGGAACTGCCACAGTATTGTGGTGAATAAAAATACTAAATAAAACAGTGTGAGTGCTACATTGCCCAATTCTTCTTCATTTCTGTAGTGTGGCTTATCTATTCCGCACCGTCATGTCATCTTAGCTGCGTTTTTCGGGATCGACAGCATTGTGTGGAAATACTCTGGACGCCGGACACATATTCTTCAGAGGTCTGCTCAGTGACAGCGCTGGCGATAACGCGAAAGCAGTTAACGTTATTACCCAGGGATGAGTGAATGAGCTTGCTGCTGATAAGCGGCTGCAGTTCCTTTTACAACCAGATGAAAGGACGACTGATGGTGGCGCACTAACTCTCTGATATTCCGAAAATAGAGTGCAAGAGGGGCATGAAATGTATTTGAAACTCGGCATTACAAAGGGTGCGATGATATCGCTTGGTTTTGCCAAGGCACTGTCACTGCGCTTCAGCTAATGCAACTTCGGAGGATTATTATTATTTTTTTTTACTTGTTCTCGGTACAGGTGCCAACAAAAGAGGTGTTGATATATTTATAAGTTTTACAGGTGCATATCGAGGCTCTGTAACAGGGCTTATGATGAAATCATAATTTCGCATGGCGTTAATCACATGGGCTGGGACTTATATAAATGATGTCGCTTTTGAACGTTAAACCCCATATACCATACCAATCCGACGGTCTCGTCATGAGCCGCAAAGGGGCTGCGCCCGCATTCCTTTTTGCATTTTCTTTCAAAACGTGTTCGTCTTAAGCAATCACTGCATGCCACCCGCAAAGGATGCTGACGACCTCATACATCTACAAATGGCTGGACGCGTTGTTTCACGCTAACTGCGCGACATCATGCATGAACACTGGGAAAGGAATACATTTCATTTATAAACCTTAAAGGACCCTTTCGGGGTATTACATAAGGGGTGGGGTAAACATCGAATGTTACACGTTTTTATAGATTTTCACATGATATACACATTTCAATGTTGGCGTTGAAGGATGATGGGCACCACATAACCCTACATATAGCCTCCACGCCAACCTACTGCGCTCGTTAGTATACTATGGTTTTCTTCATGTCTAGGTGCAAACTGTTAGGAAGAAGAACAAAGACATCCTGGAAAATAAACGAATAAAGGCTGGGTTATTCGTGAGCCCCAGTCTATGCTTGTCAGGAAACCCACCGCTGATGGCATCAGCGGACAGACCAGTAGGCAATACAGCTATCCCTTCTGCACCGAGCGCCGGCTTGCAATTTGCCTCATAAAATGCCACTTCGTTTATTAATTAATCAATATCGCTGTCTTAATAACAAGAAAAGGGCGGGTGGGTAAGTACATTTGTACAATAACAAAAAGGCAAAAACAAAAGAAATCAGGAAAAGTATCAAAATCAAGATATTTGGCGAAATGCGCCGAGGAAGCGAAGCTTCACGCATCGGCAGCGTTCGGCGCATACGGCGCACACTGTGGAGCGATTCGGGCGACCCGAGTGACCTTCACTTGGGTCGGAGTGCCGACGGAGACGTGGGCGTTGCTGCCTGCGCCTGCATCAGTGTTCGATCACCTCGACCCGGAAGCACCCTCAGAAATACATCGACGTCCCCTAAGATTCGAACGTATGCACCGCAGGCGCGTCGGAGCGAGAACAGGAAATGTGTTTTGGCTCAGGAAATGCGAGTGGCGTTGCTTCGACCTCCTGGAAGGGAGGCGAACGTCATCCGCCACTCATCCGAAGACTGGTACAGCCATCGGAGAGTTTTATTCTCCCTTTGTCGCTTCTTTTCTTTTGGCTGGTATTCTTTCTTTTCAAAAGTGATGTACCAGCTTGCCCATATTTTCGCTCTCCTGTCCATTGCGAATGCTGCAGCGCGCGTTAATATATCCGAAAAATAAACTTTGGCGAACGTGCACATTTTGTGCGGGCGTCACTGGGATAGATTTAAAACCCTTTGTTTCCCTGTTGGAGGTCGTCCTATACTCCGCAAATTATATTCTTCTGCTAAATTTAATCCGTCCATTCACCGCCCGCGGTCTGCATGTGACCGACTGGATTAGCATACAGATAGCCGACTTCATTTCGTCAGTGCCTGAGGCCGACCTCAAGTGAACACTTAGAGACAAAGCCATAGCGTGGAGCATGCAAACGCTTTGTCTCTTCACTGCTGAGGGCGCAGAGCGGAGTAAGCACGGAAACCGTTCACTTCTGCAGTCGTTTCCACGCATGCTGTTTAAAATTTTAATCTGAGAACAGTCCTTACTTTTACAAGTTTATATTGAAACAGTTGCAGCGAAAGCCCCTGTGTCGATGAGCTGCTAATTTTTTTAAAATTATCAGGCTGCAATCGGGGCTGTCTCAACGCCGGTACCAAGAAGTGGTCTGTTAGTGGACCGTTACTACGACTGACAAAGGCCCAGACTGCGACTTACGGTCCTGAAAAAAACAAAGCAAATATATTCCCGAGATGTCGCACCGTTAAGCCCATTATAAATTTGCATTGTGCCGATGAATGCGCTGGACAGAAATAAAAAAAAAATGCACACAAAATTTTAATTCAGAACGTGTAGATTACCTGAAGCACTTTATATCCATGTGCCGGGCCCAGAGACTTCTTGTTATTCTAAAAAAAAAAAAAAAAGGATGAAGTCTATTTGTAGACCGGTTATCAGGAAACTGCAGCATGTAGCTAGAGAGGTTAGTGTTTCGAGTTCTCGACCGCAAGAATGGATGAATAAACGTACGCTGACTAAAATTTTAAAATTTGGTTTCAAGCGAAAAAGGTCAAATATTTTTCATATACCAGCCGTAGCTCGCTGTTCCGTCGAGTGCGAGTTACAATCGGTCAAAAGGGAGAATTATCAGAGCTCGAAAGCCAGGAGCACGTTGAGATAACGGGATCGTTGAATTAAGCAGTGCAATTACAGCACTTTGGAACATTGTCCCGCTACTTAGACCGAGAAGTTCTGCTACATCTTTAAGCTTCGTCTGCTAGCGTAGCGCCTTCTATTCATGGATTACCTTCTTATCGTTTTTATTATTAAAAGTCTGGAGTTGGGACGAAGTGATAGCCACCGTTGTCTGTGCGCCGCAATACTGTAGTTGATGAAGAGTAAACGCACTGCATATTAGGAAACGTTTTCAACCATAACAAGGTACCGTCAACTCGAAACCATGCGAAAGTGTCTCGGAAAAAGTTTCGGTCGTGTTCTGGCTTCTGCGACGCAGTTCAGCGGCACTTCCATCGCCGGAGTCATCATGCGAAGTATACATTACCGGAGGCTGTACTGGGCCCCTGAATTTCAGCCACACTCACTTTTCCTTTCTTTCCAGTTCAAACTTTGTTCTTGTGAAGCGTACGTTGATTTTATAATTCGCTTTGTGACCGAAGGACTGAACAGTGCAACAGTTACACTCGCATTTATCGTTACCGGCTGAGCGGAAGCTGCTTCTACATGGTACACTTACTGACATGGCCACTCATGAGCTCCTTTGCACATAAAACTGACTATACTTTAATTAAGAAGCAATCCAAGATAAGCTATGTACACGTGAATTTCAAGATGACAGTGGGGATGCACATTTTGTTACGGGGAACATGATGTGGCCAGTTAACTCAGTCTGCCCAGTCAGTACAATCCCTCAATTCTTCGTCACAATATCACCAAAGTCGAAGTGGCAATACTTCCAAAGGAAATAAAAATAACCAAAAAAAGTAGTGCTTTGAAATTAACATAGGAAGAAGTCTGCCAAGTTTTCATAAAGAAAGAAACGTAAATTCCAGTCCCGACATTTGACCTACAAGTGAACTGGACATCTATGCAATTTATCAAGCGCATCTTAAAGGTATTGTACAAGCTCCGCGGAGAAATGAAGCCTGAGTGCTACATTCTTCAGAAAACAAAACTGCACCACCGATGAATCAGTGTTGCCGAGCGTTGTGTCAGATGTACTTTTGCATCAGGGCCCGTATTCCGAGTTTGCGTCGTTATCGAAAGTGTCACTGTCTCCCCGATCTCGAGTCATCCGAATGGTGGACACACCAGAACCCGATGTCACTACCACATCCGGTTCGGGCGTTTCCACCAATCAGATCACTCGAGGTCTGAGAGATAGCGACACTTTCGATAACGACGCAAACTCGGAATGCGGATCCAGGAGGCGTTAATGAAAAGCAGCCGTCATAATGACCTAGTGGTTTTTCGTTCGCATGCTGAGCCCAAGGTCGCGGTAAGGAATCCCGAAAGCTTTTCTAGGGGGGTGGAGTGGAGATACGTTCCTCTACACTGTTTTGTAAGCGTAGGTTGATGAACAGCGGGTAGCATAAATTGATTCTTAGACCACCGTTATCCCCCACCTTAGCCTACATGTATCTGAGGGAAGCTGAACCCTATATAAAGCCGATATGCAACTGAAGAAAAAGCCGGTTTCTTCCCCTCAAAGACCCCCATGCAACCAATGGCGCCAACTGATCCTTATGTCGTATAATCTCCTCATAGCTCCCGGCATGACACCACAGAATGTGACCGATGAAAAGGGTTCACCGCGGCATAATGGATCAACCGCAGCGTCATGAAAATCGCTAGACTTCATTGGCTGAAGGGTCTGCTTTGAGGAGTATCTGCCGCTTTTTTCTCGAGTTGCATTCGACCATAGATGACAGAATCCTTTTTTTTTCCCAACTACTTAACGCCGGACGCTATAATTCCTAACTTTGCTAAGTCACGTTCATAGTATCTAGAAGAATGCCGACGCAAGTTTTCTATGATACCTTATAGTTGATGACATACTAGTCAATATCAAGAAGAAAAAAATGAACAGGGCATGTTACGTGAAGGCAAGATAATCTATGACTTATCACTCTATAAGCTAATAACAAATTGGATTTCAAAAAAAGGGCAATCGTAGCACGGGGCAGTTAGGTGGACGGACGAAAAATTCGGAATTCCGCGGGAATGAGAGGGGCCCGATTAACATAAAAGCGGGTTAATGCTGTGGGAGAGTCACTTGCACTGCAGTGGGCGCATTCAGGCTAATGGCGATATCTATTTCCAACTTCGACCCTTACCGAACAAGTCATCGCGAGCACTCTGCCTGCTTAAATTGTCTATATTTAATCTCCTGCATCTCTCCACCATGTACAGTGAAGAGAACCTACAACACATTTCGTTCTTCCTCGCTTCAAGAAATGACAGTGAGAGCTTTGACATCTCGCCCACCGCAAACACTCTTTTTTTAGGATATGCTGGATGAGGGAGGGGCATGATAGCCATAACAGATCATCTCAAAAGCCGGATACTCTCCCCACACAGTCCATGGGAACCCTGATCACATCCTCTTAGGTGAGCTTGTCGTGGTAGGAGCTTCGGTTACAGTTTTTTTTAGTCTACAATGGACGATGATGGAGACGCCATAAACCACGGATAAAGTAGTTTATACTCCTATCACGGTAAGAGAAAAAAAAAGTGAAATAGTTTTGAGCGTTAATGTACACAGCCTTCAGAAAATACTTGGGGAAAGGTTGCGTCGGCTACTCATTCAGAAACTTGGCATGCACCTCTCTTCCCACGCGAAACCCAGCAAAACCATTGTCTTCGCGAGCACCAAGGCACAAACGATGACAATGAGAAACTCGTTTTGGCCGCTCCGCTGTCGTCAAGGTGAAAACGCTTCTCGTCTAGTGACGTGCTCGGCGGTGCCGGCTTGTTTTCACAATGAGGCGTGCCTCGTTTGCGTGATTCCTCGGGTGGCCCTTGCACCACCGGTACTTTGCTTAGTCCTGCTTTTTCGCAGTAAAGAGCTAAAACTTACGAAGTACAAAATATAAATGCACTTTTAATAGATTCATTCGCGATAAAAATAATGGCATAGTTAGACAAAACGTAGTTAACCATGCATTAGAAATGGTTGCTTGAGTCTCGTTCTCTCACTCAGTCAGTGCTGAGCAAGTTAATCTGTACCAAATAATCAAAGATGCGTTTTCGGCATGTCATCCGTGATGTTTACAGCGCTGAAACGCTTTTTTCAGCCCAATTATTCTGTGCAAGTGGATTATTCAACGATAAGTTGCGTATGAACGCATTTTTGTTTGCGTATATGGTCAAGCTTCGCTATAACAATAAATATATTCCCAGATGTCCCCTCTGGGGGCTCATAGTATTTTGCTACAATCATTTCTGCTATCGTCGCAAATGTGCTAGTGGGAAACAAAATTAAGAACTGCGCACCGACAAATTGGACCATTCGATTCCTTAAACATTTCAATACCACTATATTAAAAGTTCCACGGTTATCTAACTATTAAAAGTGAAAAAACCGTATTAGTCATACAAAGCTCATAAAATCTCGCATATTTCTCATATGTTGAATGATAATTGTGTGAGTTTATATGAGATATGTATGAGTTTAGTATGAGAAATCTGTGTAAGGTTATTGTGACTTAAAGGCTTCTTTTCACTAGGGCAAGAAAGATCATGGAAAAGGTGGGATATTTGTAGTAAAGAAGCCAAAAGTTCTTGCAGCTAACTAAGAGAGAACAAATTTTGCTTTTTGTAGTAGAGTTGATTAAAAAAGAAAATTAATTTTGTCATCATTTTAATAGCGGACACTTTTACCCAGAAAAAGAACAAAGGATAACCTGACATGGTCAGTATTAAAAATATTGAAGTAGTGACGGGCAGGACTGACAGGTTTTCAGCTTATCGGATAACAAAATCAGAAACTTTGGTACGCGGCCATTTCGATCTTAATCATTTTGAGCCAAGTGATGCCAGATTCCCACATATCAATTGTACGCCGTGAACTCACATACATGAATACCCATAAACTCTGGATAAGTGGATTTTTTCAACAGGAAGAGATTTGTGAACATAGTTTTTCACATATCGTAAGATTGGAACGTAACTAGCAACACATGCGCAGATTCTAGCTCTTTAGTGACGCTTCCCGTTATTTTTTGCTGTTTATTGCCATAAAGCACCTCTTTCTATGGCTTTCTATGATGTTCTTAACTATTTGTTATAGTGCACAAAAATTTTAAAATTAAGATCTTGATACTCACCGAAAGGTTAGACTATTGCTACCATGTTCATAGGAGTATCTTGCAATACTATACCATTTCCTCGCAATTTAAAGTGATGTCGAACAAAGCTTGAGTTCAGCACATCTTTCAAAAAGCTACACTGCCTCATTTTGTGGAAATTAGTGCTGAACGTGTCCGAAAAAAAATCGTGACAAAGAAAAGCGCGCATGGATGCGCATCAGAATTACTCACGACTGTACAGGGCAGAGACTGGAAACGCTTACTTTTCGTAAATAACGTATCGAGTTCCTACTTTGGGCGAATTTTTGACAACAAACATCTGTACCGCTAAATATCTGCTAGAGAGCATGTTGAAACCAATCGTGTTGTACTTTATTTTTGGCTTCCCCACAACAGACGGACGTAAGACAACTACACTGTGTCAAATCGACGCAGAACGCCTATACTTTCCCAGAGGGGACAACTTGCTATTCAAATGACAGCGACAATGACGATCCAGACTGCACGTGCACCATCTCGGTAGATCATTGGTTACCGCTTTGGATTTTTGAGGCCGAGGATGCGGATTCAATCCCGGCTGCGAACGCCACAATTCTATGGAGAATAAAATGCAAGATATATAAATCAGTATTGTCAGTAGTATATCATTACTCCACGAAGTACCTTAACACGTATTTAATAGGCGTGTTTTATCTCCCCCTTAAAATCTATTATTTCCCTCACCATTCTTTTTCAATCTTTCCCTCCCGAATTCCACTTCCTACACAGAGTAGCACGCCAGCGAAATCTAAACGCCGGCAAAATTCTCAGTTTTTCCATTAAAGAGTCTCTCTCTCTACCCACAGCAATCCTTATGGGCGCATCCACGTTCTCTGGACGCAGAATACTTATTAGTGGGTGCTGATAAGTGATTGTTTCTCGAATGAAGCCGATATTGACTAATGATTTCTCTTAAATTCATTGGATTTAGCTGTGCTGATCGTTTTGGTCATGAATAGAGGAGGGTGTCAAAGTATCACTACTTAAGCTTGCCCGTTGTGACCCAGCAACAGCAGGTAGAGCCAGTGAACTACTATGAAAAGAAACCAGTTCATTCTTTGTCACCTTGATTCATTATGTCTGAAACTCGAAAACAGGTGCTTTTCTTCCCGCTGAGTACGTTCCTTAACACTTTTGGATGCAAACGGCCAACCAAGCAAGCTTGCTGGGACAGCTACAGTGTAATGCGATGCTCGGGACTACAGCCAAACATTGCAGACCACTCCAGCCACTGACACGACTCCGAAGGCAGCTGGTACACTAATCTGGTAATACCGAAGAAAGATTTGCTGAACAGCAAACAATTCGAAGGAATCTAACAAAGATGAGGGGTAAAAAACCGGTTCGTCTTCGCTCACCGGCCTACAGTCCGCGCGGGCGCTGTGACGACGGTTGGCGCGCCGCCGGCGCCGATTCCCGGTGTCTGATCTCTGTGGCGACCGCGGGCGGCGCGACCCTTCATCGGGCGCGACCGCGGCCTGGCGGGCGCCCTGGGCTCGCCCGCCCCGGGCATCGATCGGGCAGCCTTTTGTGCTAGCCGCTCTCATTGGCCCAGCCACGGGCACGCTCGGGGCGGCGGCCGCATCGATTGGAGCAGCGCCCGACCGCGACTCGAACCGCGGCAGGGGTGGAGACCCCGGAGAAGAGCGCCGCGACCATTGGAAGGGGCCGCGCCCGGGGCGGGTTGCGCGACCGTCGAGGCGCGGCCACCTTTTGACGCCCGGTGAGAAAGGCCGCAGGTGCGCTAATGCGAAGACCGTGTTCTTCGCCTCCTCCCGGCCAAACAGCTCCTCGACCGGTGTCGTTGACGCGGAAGCAAAGAGGGGCTTCAACCCCCACCTACGCGAGCCAGGCGCCTCGACGTGTCACGCGACACTCGAGTCTCGATGCCTGCGGTCGCGCTAAACTGCCGTCTTTGTCTTCCCGCTGCCACTGCTGCTGATTTTTCCACGGAGGATTTCCTCTGTGCCCCCTCGTTACGCGCCGGTCGATGTGCCACGCAGGGTCGAAGAGGGGAGAATCGCTCTGCTTCGCTCTTTTTCGGGTCTTCCCGGTATTTCTTTATGGATCTCCGGTGGAAGCCAGCGTCGTATGCCCTCCCAAGGAGTTAGTGCTGTTAACCGCGAATTCAGCCTGGCTTCTAAAGAGCACCTTTTGTTGAACGATCTTCGATATATACGTCTCAGATTTTCGTTGTCATGAAGGTTGATCGATCGCGCCTGCAGAATGAACCGACTGTTGAAAGCCGCATAAAGGCGAGGTTTCTAGGCAAGCTGTCATTTCTACCGATTTACTTTAATCATTAATTATTATTATTTTTGTGGAACACCGCACGCAAATACTCGATCTGCCGAAAAAGACTTGCAAGCTGACTGTGGATATCGTGCTGTCCGGACAGCTACCGCAAGCTCAGCCTTAGCGATCTTGATTTGTACACAGCCTTCATGAAGTGCACGTATGGCACGCTGACACTTCTGCAGACTGGCCACGACGTACACCAAGAAAAAGCGAAGCCCTTCACGCGCGTATCGGTATCCATATACCGGCGATCACCCGTGACGTGCTGCTGGCGCTTGAATGCTAATTGCATATATTTGCTGAAGGGTGCGCTCTTTAGAGCGAACGCCTACCCATACACGGGCGGCAGGCTTTCAGTGGGTGATCGGGGAGGTCATTTTAATGCATACACACCCAGGTATATGCATCGGTTACGTGCCGAAAGTCGTTACAAGCAGTGATCGATTTTTTTGCCGAGTCCTTTGTGCTCGATCGCGTAGCCCGTGGCGTACCACGCCCTCTGTCAGTCGCCGAAAAAAATTTACAAAACGTCTAAAATGATGGCAGGGGGGGGGGGGATGAGAGAGAGAGGTGGGGGAGGCTTTTCCATAGCTCTCGTTGCGTGGAGGCTACTGTCCAGTTTACTTGTTATATGCGGTCTAGTTAAACTTGCGCTTAAAACTGAATTATTGATAATCGCAACTAAAACATAAAGGACTGTAATAGCCGTTATTTTAGGGCTATTGCGGTAAACTGGAACAGGTAGAGGATAGGCGTCAACCTACCTGCCCGTAGACGACGGCCTGGAGTCCTTGGGTGATGTGTTCGGCCAGTCGGATTGCACTTAACTGGCTTTCAGGATGTAAGGTTAACAGTACAGTCTCCTAGATTCTTCTGTTTTTGTTGTCTATTGATTTATATGTGGGGGAAAAAAGCGAAAGGAAAGAAACAGGGTTTTAGAATGTGGCAACGCGGGCGAACTCTAAAATATGAAAAGAATGGGAAACGCATATGAAAAGCTTAAATGCGACTTAAATCCTTTCGACATATAAGAAAAAAAAAAAACACGTTCTTCAAATAGTAAGCGAAAGATGAAAGCAGGCATATCGTCATTCTGCTGGGCTGTACGCACAGTTACTTCCAACACAGACCTGTACGTTCCTATTAATCCGAACAGCTGCAAAGGTGTAGGGCTGCGCATTTTCGTTTATTTGGACTCCTTCACGAAATCCCGTTCAGATCCTTTCATATATACGCAGTTCCCTCTCTTGAGGACAATTAATGAAATTCAACCCTTCTCTCGTGCACCGCTTTTGATAAAAGAAAATCAAAGTTCACCAAAGCACAGCGCGCATCAGAAGTTTTCATGCCACGAGGTCTGCTGCTTCTAAGCCTTACAGCAGTGCATTTAATTACGGCTGCCGCGAACATCACAATCTCTGCAGGAGGTAGGATAAGCTTAATTCCCACCAATGGGATCCTCAGTGGCATTGTATAAGCTTCTAAAGTGCCAGAATATATTGCTGAAAAGCAGACCATGTGGCCTGAGAACTTCTGACGCTCCCGGTACTTATATTTTTCAACACTCCATAAGAACGACCGACGCAAGGTAAATGTTAGCCCTATGGAAGCAATCGATGCATAGAAAGCTAGCCGCACGCTTATACAACATACGGAAGATTCGGGCAGCGTGATGGCGTGCTGTGCTCATAGTGAAAGGTCGGTCGGTGTTTCGAAAGAGGATACAGGAATAAAAGCGACACAGTGCTTTTAGCAGCGCTGACAAATGGACGGCGTTCTGTCAGAAAGAAACGCTTTGGCCATTTTAGGGACAAAAACAGTAAAATAACTTTTAGACAGAAGTGGTCGCGCGTATGGTGATGACTGAGTGTGTCAACACAGTTGAACGCGACCAAGTGTCACATCTTACAGGTGAAAACTATGAATAAATGAATTGAATGAATCTTCTTTTTTCATGTGAAGTGCAAGGAGCTAAATTCAGACCCAAAGATCGAGCATCCGATAGGGCAAAACAAATGGATATACAGTCACATTTTTCCGGCGCTCCCGTTTCACCCAGAGAAGAACAGAACAAAAGAAATACAGGGGGCAGCGAGGCTCTTAATTAGTATTGCGGTACTTTGACTAGTAAATGTTTGTAAGGCTGTATGGTCAACGTGACAGCGATAAACTATGGCGCTGATAACACACAGGAAGCACTCACGCACAAACACATACATACTCAGAGGAGTTCAAATGATAATGCTGATTCCGTTATCTCAGAGAAGCAGCAGAAAGGCCTCCTTCATGCCGGCAAAAAGGCAGCGCTTTCCCAAGATCCGAGAACAGTAGTGGAATTAATGCATGAGTTGATGCATAGCCTGAACTGACCGCGGCGCGAAACTGCTTTTTACTCATAATAGAAACCAGCCAAAAGGCGAAAAACAGAAAAGGTGCACACAGGACGAAGGCTGGACTAGCAACTGATATTTTATTGAAGGAAAGGGATAAAGAAGACTCACACAAAGGTGCGCGCGCACATGACTCCCAAGCAGTGAGAGGGCGGACATCAAACATCGTTCACCGTTGCTCTAACGCATATATAAGAATGAAGTTTCTTCCTTAAAATAGAATAAGCCGTAACTGATATACCCTTAGACGCTTGTGCAAATCCCTAATGTAAAGGATAGCGGCTTAAAGGACTATAGTCACCAAATTTTGGTACCATTTTTCTTGTTGTTAATGATGCGTAAGTCAATCCTGTATATCGATGTGCACGCAGGTTTTGCCTACGACCGCTAAATAATTGATAATTGAATTTTTTTCTCGTCAATTCCTATTTGGACGGCTAAAAGATGGCTGTGACGACACAATCATGTCTTCAAGCGCGGCATGAAAAAAATTAGTTGTGATTTAGCTCTGGTTAACCCTAGTTAAATTGCGAAAGCAACGGCGGAAACTTCTTTTGCCTGCTGCATTATTCCCCTACGTGCCTGCGTGTCGTTAGGGTAGCGAGAATACAAACGGTTCTGGCAGGCTGACTCTGATATGACCCTCCCGTATGAAAGGAGCGACCCAAGTTGGTAGCTCCTGCCCGTGACATAGGAGTAACGCGAATACAAACGTCATGGCAGGCTGATTTTTTTATGAAGAACCACGGACACGGACACTGACACATACACGGCCCAGAGCAACGAACGGTTAGACCTGGCGTAGTATTGCTTTCGCAATAAAACAGCGATATAATCGCTCACTCTTTACTTGTAGTGATCCCTGTTTTTGAGCAAGGCTACCTTTATCATTGCAGTAAATTCAAAGGAAACAGCAATGGTTATATCGGTGTATTTTCATCCCTCGCGTGACCTAGACTGACTTTGACGTCACGCCATCGCTCGGCTGTTGAAACCGAAACAGGGGAGAAAAGAAATTCGAATATAAATTATTCAGCACTCGTAGATGAATGTGAGGTGAGGATCCGTGTAGAGTAATGTCCTAGGCATCATTACAAATTACAAATCATCATCATCATCGTCATCCGCCTGATTATACCCACTGCAGGGCGAAGGCCTCTCCCATATTTCTCCACTTAAACCGGTTCTGTGCTAGCTGCATCCACTTGACCCCTGCGAACTTCTTAATCTCATCCGCCCACCTAACTTTCTGCCGCCCCCTGCTACGCTTTCCTTCCCTTGGAATCCAGTTTGTTACCCTCAGCGACCATCGGTTATCCTCTCTTCGCACTGCATGTCCTGCCCATGTCCATTTCTTCTTCTTAATTTCCACTAGAATGTCGGTAACTTGAGTTATTTCTCTGACCCACTCTGCACGCTTTCTCTCTCTTAATGTTACCCCTACCATTTTTCTTTCCATAGCCGTCTGGGTTGTCCTCAACTTAAGTAGACCTCTCTTGGTTAGCCTCCACGTTTCAGCCCCATAGGTGAGCACAGGCAAGATGCAACTGTTGTATACTTTCCTCTTGAGCGATACCGGTAAGCTGCTAGTCATAATCTGCGAGTGCTTGCCAAATGCGCTCCATCCCAATCTTATTCTTCTTGTTATTTCCTTTTCATGGTCCGGATCTGCGGTTACTACCTGTCCTAAGTAGACATATTCGCCTACTACTTCCAGTATTTCTCTACCTAATGTAATGTAATACATCATTACAAATGCTTTAAACACTCGCCATTTTGGGTGCGTCTTAGTGAACACCATCCCCTGGAATGGGGTGGTCCGCCTGAGATTCGGCGGTCTGTAAGGCAGATGCCGCTTTTTTTTTTTTTTTAATTTTCCCTTCCCGTGGCCACCACATCAGATGCCTTCTGCTCATCCCCACCAGCACACACCTCCTCCTCTGCAGGACGCTTCAAAGGTGCACTGTTTTCACCGGCCTCTGCCTCTTCTGATGCAGCCAAGGCTCAACGGCCCATGAAGCCGGGCGGATGACGTCGCTCACAGCCACGGCAACGGCCAACTAAGCGCAGACCACGCTAGAGGCTGACGCTTCACTCGGCACACTGGCGTACTCCAGCGAACGATGGGCAGTCACCGATGGAGTCATCCTGGCGCGTGTTCACTCGTGACATATCTGCTGGCTCTGCGGAAGAAGCCTCCAGCTGCTCTTTTGCAGAGTGTGTTCCTGTGCCGCAGGCAAAGGACTGCGAGCCTGTGAAGAGCTGTGTGTGCAAACCACATGAAGGTGACGCGTTCTGACGCCACTTTATCTTCATGTGTTCAATGACCCTGACGTAACCTGTCAGTACAGCTGAGAACGCACTTCTCTACTGTATGCCCAAAGCGACTGCACTGGGTGCACCGAGGCATATGGCACTGGCACCGAACAAGGCCAGCCCGGCTGCACCGAAGACACAGCGGAGGCCTTCTTGGGATCAGAACTAACGTATGTACTACAAAAACAGTAAGGGTGTGAGGCATTGTACCTGCGGACACTCCTCCTTGAGGGCCAGCGAGATTTCTCATTGCGGTACTTTACAAAAGGCTCCAAAGCCTCAACACTCCTCCTGCACTCCATATTGTCACGTAGGGGTGACAAGGTCGACGACACAAATGAAGGGTCGATGATTGCACTTAAGAAACTCTTTATTTGGGCTGACTTGCGCCCGCAAAAGAACTAAGCAACTCGGCGGCGGCGATAGCAGCAAACGTGCTCGTCGATCGTCGAACAAAGAATGCTCGTCACACTCGGCAACGCTCAATTTAAAGGCTGCACAGAACAATCTAGATAACGTCGCAAACAGCTACCAGCACGGGCTGGAACATTGTGGAAAGACACCCGAGTGGCCGGAACCTTCCAGACAGATCTCGGTGCGTCTTGCGCTACGACAAAACTGATAAAGGTGTGACTCGCGACATCGAGCAGTAACAAACAAAGATTACAGAACTGATACGCGGTCCAGAATCAGAGTGATAAGCCTGTATGCCGGCGGCTGTTAAAAAACAACAAATACTGTTTTGCAGGTTTCGCGGCAATATAGCACGGTAGCCAAAACAGCTTGACCTTGATTCTTTTGCCGGTCAAACACCATGCACCTCAATCGTACAAAGAACTCCTATTTGTCAACAAGGTTCCGCTTGAACGAACTATTGTCGAAAATGTAACCGCCCAGACGTGACCCATTTGGTTTGGTTTGGTTTGGTTTGGTAAAACTTTATTTTCCACAGTATGGGTCCTGAAGGACACTCGGCTAGGCGCCAGGTGTAGAGGGCATCTCCCACGTCGGCACAGAGAGCCCGAAGCTCTCTGCCGCCGACGGGCCTCCTGGACAGCCCGAAGCTGACCGTGTAGTGAAGCACTTTTTAAAACTTTGTCCCAACGTTCCTTGTTCTTGGCGTAGGCGTCGCTCGATGCACAACCACACAGCATATGATTTAAGTCTACACGGTCACTGCACCGTTCACACACATGTTGTCCGACGTAGTCTGGGTCGATGTGCTTCATGCGCCAGGGGCTGGGGTAAGAGTTCGTTTGGAGCAAGGGTAACGTGAATGACTGGCTGCGGGTTAATTTCTTATCCGGGAGGGGAAATGCCCGTCTGCCTAATAAAAGTGCTTAGTGAGCTCGTTGTACGGGAATAATTGATCTCTGTACTCGATATATGGAGTAGCGGGAGAAACCGGAGGGACGCGGTCGACGAGTCCTCGCACCGCCTCGTGTGCGATCTCGTTGAGAATTCGCAGGCCGCCCCCTAAGCTGCCCATGTGTGCCGGGAACCATACGATGGAGTGATCGGTGATTTTACTTCCGCCTAAGATCCGTAGCATCGTCTTGTCTATCCCTCCCTTGGGGAAAGCTCGAGTGGCTGCTGTAGAGTCGCTGTATACAGTTGTGAAGCTCGAGTCTTTTAGAGCTAGTGCTATCGCTACTTGTTCAGCTACCTCTGGCTTCTTGGTGTACTGGCCGATACAAAAAATTTCATGGAAGTCCAAAATCAGTGCGAGTGCGTCGCGGAAGTCAGGAGCGCGGTTATATGAGCGAGCTTTTGAGGGCCGCATGCAGAAAATGGCATTGAGGGCAGCACTACCGTAGGAAGTCGAGGAATTACAACTTTATACTTGTCCTTCATAGCATTCCCATTGGTCGAAAGACCTCGGCCAATAGCCCATGCTCCAGCTGAGCGGAACGGCTTCTATGTGTGGTCTCTTGAGAGGGTTATTACCACAACTTGTAGGCACATGCATGTAGGCATGCAGCAGCGATAAAGGGCGACAGTTGGAGTAGTCGGCACAAAGGATGTCACAACATTGATAGATGCGGAGGTATTTCGCAGCCTCTGGCATGCGCATCACCAGCTGCGCGACGGCAAAGAGAGGCGAACACATGAAATTGGACAAGGTAAGAGGCTACGATGACGATGGTGAATGGTTTGCTGAGACAGGAAGCTAATATTCCGCGCGGGAGGACCCCGGCACGCTATCAAGCTCAGTTCTCATTGCGGTTATCATTGCGTTTACAAATGAATATATATACTCCCGTATAGTAAATCTGTTGATGGGATCTATTACACCTTACGAAGAGCATTTGCTGAAAAGAGTGTCAATGGTATCGAATGCTATGGTCAAGTCAATAAACACACATTCAATTAATTTTCCTTCTATCCGCGCCTTAAAGTTATCAGTATGTGCTATTGAAGCCAGATTAATAGAATATCCACGTAAAAACTGATCTGCATTTGCGACAACTAAGTTGTGAAAATAGAACTTAGAAAGGCTCTAAACAGTTAATCTTTTTTCTCACCTCACTCATTAATAGCGGGATGGGCATGGGTGACGCAGTCAGTTAAAGAGGTTCTGTGCTCCGTGCACACCATTTTGCAATGACGGCGAAGATAACGGTGATGACGTCAGTTTTTTCTTTGATGTCATGCGTATAAAATAGGTGTTTCGAGACTGCAAGTAAAGCAGGTATTCATCTAAGAATAGTTGGGCACGCTTCATGTGCAAAAAAAGCAAACACGAATCTGGAAAGTGACGATGGCTATAAGTAGATGTCGACGCAGGTATACTTGCTCATCTGAAAAGAACTAACTGCACGAGCAATATCATTAGGGAGAGGGAGAACTTTTTACATTATTTGATTTCTCATAGCAGTTTTTTTTTTTTCAGCCTGTTTTAGCAATTAGTGAAGTACAATGCAACGTTTCTTGTGACGGTAATGAAGTGAAGGTTTAAAAGGCAATATTTTTTATTTTATTTTCAAAGTCCGAAGTACAGGCACGCAATAGAATACAGGGGCGTGTTCAGTGGCCAAAAGACCTGGCTACACCTACGTGAAGCTATGGCGTCCAACAGATACACTGCAAATTTCCCGCGGAGTATTTCATGAGAGCACCTATACTCTCGACGACGCGACACGCACAACGATGCTTTACTACAGTCTGTCATATGAGTAATTTTTCAAGAGAATGACCTTGCTTTCTCCTACATAACGACGTCATTAGCGTCCGCTATGGTTGGCCTGTGCATGTCCGCATAACTTATCCTTGCCTTTCGCGGGAACAGTGCGCCCTATAGGTTGCTATCCTGCCTCATTACAGTGGAAGTTATCGAGCCGGCAAGACCAAATTTCCTTTTCTCCCTTTCCGTTTTTTTTTTTTTTTTTTTTTTTTTTTTGGTCCCGTAAACATCAGCAACAAAACTGGTCTTTTTGTTCACAAAATCATTGCGTTGCAATATTCCGGAACTCAGGCTCAACAAATAATTTTATTTTCACGGATATCGTAGACAGTTGTGCATGAATTTTCTTTTAACAGTTATTATTGCCATGCTCTAAACGGTATTAATGCTAAAGCGTTCATATATAATAATTGTTTTTGCCGCTTTTACATTGACGTTGTTTCGCCGTTTTTTTTTTTGTTTTTTTTTTTTTTCGAAGCTTATGAAGCTTCGTGAACGTGCACCACTTCGTGGGGACAGTACGAAATGCGGGTGCCGCGGCAGGTTCCTCACCACGACGCCGTGTTCTGCTCAGCATGGCTGAATGGCCGAGCTCTTGAGCCATCATGGCGGGCTCGAACACTAGTTGATGCTTCTCTCTTGACGAAGCCTGGCTCGATATCCTTGCACATGACGTAAACGCAGTTACTATGTTTCTTTTGCCGAACTTCTTTTTTTTTTTTTTTTTTCCATTGCAGAATAGACTGCAGGCTCTGTTTCTGCAGCTGGTTCCGGTTGTGCGAACCAACCATTCTTCCTATCTGCACGTTTCTGCGGGAGGTTTGAGATTAGCAGCTAATTTAACGAAATCAAGGATGCATCCCAATTTAGGCAGCACAATGCGTTTGGAATTCGAAAGAAGATATATGTACGCTTGCAAGCCGGTTCTTCTGGAAGCGAGTTTTCATACCGCGCTGACCGAGTACTACACGTGCGTCGCGATAGAAAGAACTCACAAAACAACCGCCTAGCTCGTATGCAAGTCGTACGGGCTTCTTTCCCAACTTCTATTCGAGCCCTGTCAGTCCGTACGTGGCATGTATGCAAAAAACTGGACTTCGCGCGACCCCCAGTGGAGGCCTTCGTTGGGCGAGTGCGATGTAGCATTCGCAAGATGCTGCCAACAAAGCGAGCTTGCAGCGGTCGCGCGTCGCCCTTGCACGGCTGGGCGGCACGCAGCGCTCTCTCTATTTGCATGAATGAGGGAAGACGGCAGTCATTAACGCCAGGCAGCGCCCCCCCCCCCCCCCCCCTTAAGTCGTCCCGTTCTTCTGTCTTCGGGCTTCTTATGAGAGGCCTGAAGACTAAGACCGCAGTTCACACGGCTGTTTGGCAAAAGAAAATGACAGCATACCACAGGCTAGACATCGCAATCGCGACCTCTTTGAGTATCATCTGCACTTCTCCCCTGCGAACCCCGGTGGTGAGGCCTGCATTCGCTACTTTTTTTCTCACGTGTTTATGCGCGTATGTGATAAGAGCCAGCCTTGAGAGTAGTATGCACGGAGAGCTCTTTCCTTCGCTAGATTAGAATCGGTCCGTGACGGTTGCGGTTAGCGGACCTCACATAGCCCCAGTGCTGGTTTTCTCACTGTGCCGTAGCTGGTATGCTGCAGTCCTTCCAACGTACCGTTAGACAAAACTACAGTGCCTTGCTCGCAAAGTTCCCCAGGGAACTTCTGTAGGAAATGCTGTGAGCGACAAAATGGATTCCTCCAACTTTTCAGACATCCCGGTCAAAATTACCCCGCTTTACTCTCCCTGAACTTTTCCGGAGAGGAGGATCAAGGTGAGCGGTGGAATGAGGCCTCCTGCTTCCCACCTCACTGCTCTTTACAAAGCTCTTATGTCTACTTGTATTCCCAGTGTTAAAGTTCATGGCGCCGACAAGCATCGTCGTCAACGCACGCACGCACGCGCGCGCGCGCACGCACGCACGCACGCACGCACGCACGCACGCGCGCACGCGCGCACGCGCACACGCGCGCACGCACACACACACACACACACACACACACACACACACACACACACACACACACACACACACACACACACACACACACACACACACACACACACACACACACACACACACACACACACACACACACACACACACACACACACACACACACACACACACACACACACACACACACACACACACACACACACACACACACACACACACACACACACACACACACACACACACACACACACACACACACACACACACACACACACACACACACACACACACACACACACACACACACACACACACACACACACACACACACACACACACACACACACACACACACACACACACACACACACACACACACACACACACACACACACACACACACACACACACACACACACACACACACACACACACACACACACACACACACACACACACACACACACACACACACACACACACACACACACACACACACACACACACACACACACACACACACACACACACACACACACACACACACACACACACACACACACACACACACACACACACACACACACACACACACACACACACACACACACACACACACACACACACACACACACACACACACACACACACACACACACACACACACACACACACACACACACACACACACACACACACACACACACACACACACACACACACACACACACACACACACACACACACACACACACACACACACACACACACACACACACACACACACACACACACACACACACACACACACACACACACACACACACACACACACACACACACACACACACACACACACACACACACACACACACACACACACACACACACACACACACACACACACACACACACACACACACACACACACACACACACACACACACACACACACACACACACACACACACACACACACACACACACACACACACACACACACACACACACACACACACACACACACACACACACACACACACACACACACACACACACACACACACACACACACACACACACACACACACACACACACACACACACACACACACACACACACACACACACACACACACACACACACACACACACACACACACACACACACACACACACACACACACACACACACACACACACACACACACACACACACACACACACACACACACACACACACACACACACACACACACACACACACACACACACACACACACACACACACACACACACACACACACACACACACACACACACACACACACACACACACACACACACACACACACACACACACACACACACACACACACACACACACACACACACACACACACACACACACACACACACACACACACACACACACACACACACACACACACACACACACACACACACACACACACACACACACACACACACACACACACACACACACACACACACACACACACACACACACACACACACACACACACACACACAGAGGCATGTGCGCGCGTCAGTTTCTGGTTAGCGAGAAATACAAGAAAAACATACAGTTCAAAAATAGAAAGACACAAATAGGATGGACAGACATGCAAGACAGCTTGCTTGGTTAATTAGAAACAAAGTCATATCCAGTACAAAGGAACCCAGACTCGTCTTAAACGGTCGTAGAATGCCTCCTTCAGCATCCGTTCTGCGACAAGCACAGGGAAGTATTAGGTTTCAATAAATGTTTTTTTCTTCGTCATGTTCCTCTGGCGAGAAGCGATGCGTCGTGGCTCCGTAAGCCGAAAGAGCGCCTATTCGCACTGAAATATGCTGATTCGAAACAAGAGCTTTGTACATTGATCTGTTTTGATTTCTGGGGTTTAACGTCCCAAAGGGACTCAGGCTATGAGAGACGCCGTAGTGGAGGACTCCGGAAATTTCGACCACCTGGGGTTCTTTAACGTGCACTGACATCGCACGTGCACACGGGCGCCTTGCTTTTCGCCTCCATCGAAAAGCGGCCGCCGAGGCCGGGATTCGATCCCGCGTCCTTGGGAACAGTAGTCGAGTGCCGTAACCACTGCGCCACCCCGGCGGGGCAGGAGCTTTGTAGCTGTCTTTTGTTAGTTTTTCACTGTTCTCCAAGTCTGTAGAAACCGAAAAAAATTTTAGTAATGTTCCCACTCTCGTGTAAAAAATAAGCAGTATAGAAATGCAGCATCATGAGATGGCAGCCAAGGGGTCCGCGCTTGAATCGGTATGCCTGCAAGTTCTAGCTTCTCGGCGAATTCACGCGCTGTTTTCGGTCCAGCCCTTGGTGTAATGTGAGCACGACTGGCGGCCAAGGCATCTTCCTCGGAAACTGCGGAGGCAGGCTTCCGGGTGCGCCATTTAGCTCGGTGTCACGCGCTTCCCGCTGCGATGTCCTTGTCGCGAGCCGCCCAAGACAAGGCAACTTCACACAGAGCGGGATCTGTGCATCGTCAACTCGTCTAGCCAAAACTGCACACAGACCAAGAGAAACGAGGAATTTCAGCGCGCGTTCAAGTTTCTCACTTTGTCCGGACCCAAACGCGGAAGAGACGGCTCTGCTGTCTCGTATGGCGCTGTCGGCCCCTGCCGCGCGTCAGACATACCACAGGCATACCGAGCTCGTCGAAATTTCGTTCACTGATAAGAGTAGCAGGCATGTCACGACCAGTTTGCTGAAAGCTGAACAAAGTTTAGGCGATTTTCTCCCTGGTTTTTTGTTCAGTTGTTCTTCGGTTCCTAAAGATAGAAATTCAGGTCAAGAATAGCTCGTTCTAGAATATATTCTCAGAACAAAGAAGCCGCCGTGCATCCAACTTTATGAAAAAGGGAGAGAAAAACTTCAGTGAGATAGCTTTTTGCCTTCGAGGCTGGGCCTCTACGTGCGCTGGCTGCAATGTATACCGCGGATCAGCATTAACTGATGGTAGCACAGCATCGCTACAAACTTGCAAAATTAAGTACATTTACAATCGCGGCACGGAGATACAACAGGCAAACGAGCTAACAATAAGTGGAAAGAAAGCAAGAGGCAAACACACTTTACGCCTTATAGCCCCTGCAAAATTCTTGTTCTAAAGCAGTTTTACACGATACAGGACATAGCTCAAGAAAAGGTTCATACGCAGGCACAACTATAGCTTGTATTTGTTCATAGTTAATTTTACCGCTGTTAGTTCAGCCCGTAGGTGAACATGCTACCTAGTGCCCTATTTTTTGTGAAGTCACACAAAAGTTAGGATTTCGCTTATATACCGTAACACAACGCAAGCTAAATTCCACTCGAGCCATACTTCACTGACAGCGACCATGTTTGACGTTTTTCGTTGTATGTGCGTGCTTGAGTTTTAAGTGCGATTTTTTTGTTTTTGCTCACGCATATGGACAGCGTCTGCGCTTTGCAACTGAAAATTCTCTTTTTTTTTTTTTTTCCCCAACCGGAAATGCGCTTTTCACTGAGGTTCGGGTTTTGCTACTGCTTCGTGGGAGCGTGTGTAATGGGACGGCAATCGCGTTCAGCGCGACCTGACGCTCTGCGGCGCTCCCTCGTGACTTGTCGCGAGGCCCGCCTGGATTCTTTCGCACTCATTACGGAACTGTCATCGCGCTGTTGGCAAGCCGCGATCGCCGCACTGGGGAGCTCGTTGTTCGCATTCAAACGTCAGAACGAGTGTCGTAACGGCTTGATGAATTGCTGCCGCAAGCACCCGGCTGGTATAAGCGGCATAATAACTGCTTCTGTTGTATCCGCGTTCTACGTGGTGGCACTTGATACGCATGTGCTTCTCAAAGCCCTTGTTGCTCGAGGGGTTCCTCTTGGTTTTCTTTTTTCTTTTCTTTTTTGTATGGTTGGGCAATACGCATACATGCATAGCGATGCCGAAGAAGGCTACAAGCCGAGCGGGAATCATTCATGACGAGTGTGAGAAAGACAACACGTGTGAATTGCGAAACGCGTTAATGAACGTTTGTGTAAGCCAGTAAACTACTTCCCTGACGACCGAAGACGAGCTGTCGTCCTCGATCCGCTGTCAAATGCTCACGTATTGGATCACGACTAGCTTTCCGAATATCTTCCTCGTCAGCGTTTGTTGTCTTCATTTTGTGTTTGACTGGGCACGTATCGTATCGGCAACCCGCGAAGACTTCGAATAAGACCGTATTTGGCGCGATAGTTTTGAAGGCCCAGTCTCCCAAAACTTCGGCGCCAACATAGTGTGCGTTGTCAGCTTAGGCGTTGTGAGCGAAAATTCACATGCACGGCTCTGGCAGTTATGGCCGACATTGTTTGGTCGTAGGGTTGCCTGAAGTCGCGCGGCTACATGACATAGGTTACATGGCTTATTTGGCAGGAGTTGCCAAGTCGGGCAACCAATATCTCGCATGGGGCGCGACGGGCCTCTCAGTTCGCCAAATGGCGCAGCCTCTCGAATCGGCTGATCTGTTCGCCACGATGAAAAGTTCAGCAGCAGACGACTACACTTTCTCGCCGATTCTGGGAAATGGAGGAAAGTTCAGATGGTAAATTACATTACCCGAAAAAAGTAGACCGTCACAAGTTACCTTGTGGTCGGCGTTCGAGCCAAAACAGTCCAATAGTTCAAGCAGGGGAATTTTTCACAACTCGTACAAATAAAAACGGAACATGCTGTACTTTTCATCGCGTACAGACAGTCCTCTGTGCCCGTACTTCTGTGACAGCGCTTGGCTTCTTTTTTTTTTTTTTTTTTTATAGTGAAAGCAATACTACTCGCACTTTCAAGCCTTCGCGTGACCCGGCCGCAGTTACGTCTTGCCCACGTGACACTGTGACGTCACATCCCACGTGACACACGGGCTGGCAGGAGCTGCAAACTTGGGTCTCTCATTTCACAGGGGACGGTTATGTCAGAATCAGCCTGCCAGGACCCTGGCATTCACGTTACCCCTATAGGCCACTAAGGCACGTTCATACGGGTTGGTTAAAGCGGGGATTTATATGTGGGCTGAGGAAGAAGAAAAAGAGAAGAAGAAGGACGCTCGGTCACCCGCAGCTAATGCTTTGACTCAATATTTGATTCAGCAGCGTTGAACCCTTGTAATTTTTTATATTTTTTTGCTTTTCAGTTCCTTTGTCTGATATGAGGCTAACAGATCACTGTTTCAAGTAACACTAAGGACTGAAGTTCGACATGTGTGGACAGATTGTATGGTACTCTCAACAATAGATAGGCCCTGCTCACCGCAAGCGGAGATTAAACAAGCTAGCAAAGACCCCATAAAATGGCGAGCGATTTAACGTGCTTCGGTTCTCGCTTCGTTTTCCGCGGCAGCACGCGCGCATTGGCATACAGTCGTATTCTACCGCAGTGTGTGAAAGATTATTTGGCATAGATAAGAAGCCCCGCTTTAACAAAGACGTACGAATGTGTCTGCGTGGCCTATACGAGTAGAATGCCTTAGTCAGGATCCAATGGTGCCGCTGGCTTCCATTCCCATCTCAAAAGTGCTGCAAAGTGAGCAGCTCATGCCACTTGGGCCATGACATGTGGTCCCGTGACATCACGCAAACCGCGGACAAGGACACGAGCCTGTATTCTTGCAGACACCACACAACGGCTGTAAAACTATGTGGATAGAAGCTGCAATGTTATGCATTCAAATGAAATGCAGATGTCACCGGCTGATTACTCCAATGAACAACTATAGTGTCAGCGCCCAATTTGAGGCGCGTATCCCACACGACACTATACTGTTCGCAAAGGTCGAAACCTGCCCATTATGTAATGACGTCATGAGTTTCAAATGTCCAATGGAAAAGCTTAAAAATTTGTATTCTTTTCTTTTATTCTTGGCGAGGGGGGGGGAGGGTAAATGCATATATTGCTGCGCATTTGTCACAAGAGCCACGAAATAAATTTCTTCAGAGAATAATACCAAGTGCTCTTGGGGAGGGCCCTGTTCTCGTGTCTTTGCGAAAGGAAAAAAAGCTTCTAGGCTGGGGCTCTATCCAAATCCTTTTTGGGCTCATTTCTCCAAGTTATTCTTTCAGTGCAGTCTACGTAAGTAACAGGGGTGACGTTCTCTTAACAAGTCAATAATGTATGCTGTGAACCCTACGCTTCAACTGCACCGGGCGATTGTATATATGGCGTGTTGTTCTACTGAAAGTGAGCTCGGACCTGTGCTCTTGTCCAGGAGGGGTTGGGTTGTTCCCAGGTACGCCCATGTATTTGTTGCTGTCATTGCTTGCCCCTGCTGGAATGGCACATACTAGGAGGACAGCAGCAGATTAAGACCTCAGGACTGTCCAGTAGGAGGTAATACGAAGAGTGAGTGGTGGAAATAGATACTTCTCCAGCCAAATCCTACCGACGCAGACGATGCTCACCGGTGGGGCCAGGGCCCCTGAAGTCGCGATTCGTCTCTCTTTTTTTCTTTTTCGACTCCATAAAGTACGCTCATCACCACCATCATCAGCATAATCATTTTTTTTTTTTTTTACTGCTTCATCTGCTTTACCTTCCGTGCGCTTCTGAACATCATAACTATTCATCTTTATCACCTGCATGGCTGCGTATACAGCGTGCACTTAGGATATGTACGCTCTTCGTTGTCAATCGCAGTGACCTTGAAGCCGATTGATATTAAGGTCATATTTTTTGTATCAAGACGAAATGGGGTGTGTTCGCAGACGACAGACAGAAATCTGCGACCAGAGAGAAAACGGGCGTGGTGCATATGCTGGAAAGGGACAGTCGACCACGGGGAAGTGAGCATGCTTGTATTAAGCAATAAATGTGAGCATTCGTCTCATAGGGCCGCCTCTAAGCCCCAAATATGGAAAGGCACAGAGGTTCTTCCTTTTTCTTTGGCTCTCTGCTAATTACTTCCTGGAAATCGCGTGAATGTAATTGAATTAAAGTGTCAATTGCTGGTCACCAAATTAATGGCGTTTCGTTGGAATAACTTAATAATAATAATAATAATAATAATAATAATAATAATAATAATAATAATAATAATAATAATAATAATAATAATAATAATTATAATAATAATAATAATAATAATAATAATAATAATAATAATAATAATTTATTTTTCCTTTACTACAAGGAAAGGAGCAGCCGCTAAAAAGCTGCTTCGAAGAGCAGTTTGACGGGGCGGCTGCCCCTGCATATGACGGCATTTCACAGGAAACTTAAGGAGTGTCGTGCAATAATTTTTAAGTTACGTTCAGTTTTTCCAACCAATTCAGGCTTCTCCACTTTCTTTCACAGCTGCGGTGGCTGGGATCTACACGGCTTTTTTTTTTTTTTTTTTTTTTTTTTTTTTTTTTTTTTAGCGAAGGGACGACCTTATAGGGGCGCTGTGAAATCAGAAAAGTAGTTAAAAAAATTGTTTGTATGCATTCTTCTTGGTCGTAATCCTATAGCTGCTACCAACCCAAAAGAACTCAGCGGCGCCGTCGAATCTCGCTGACATTTCATATTAGTGTTGGCCTACACACACACACAAAAAAAAATAATAAAATAAAATAAACAACTCGCATTGTCGTATACGATTCAGTGAACATCTGTGGTGGGCGGAGTTCGACACTAACTTAACTAGGCCAGACACTGACTATCTCTGGGCCTAAAACCGTGCCCATGCGCCATACCGGCTGCAGCGGCCGTGTGCACGGTGTGTGCGTCCAGGAAGTATATAACAGTACGCAAAACATCAGCCTGACGAGGTGGCTTCGCAAAGCCTGCTCCACGCCCCGTCGTCAAAAGAAAGGTTCGCGAGAGGTGCTCTTATCCACTAAATTAGCGTATAGTGAAGACATCTCAATCATCGAGGCTTCTCGAGCGCAGTGAAGCAGACGAGGCTTTTCAGGTTGCTCCTATACAGACTCGGCGTGGCGATGCCTGTAATTACTGAGCAGGCGTGCGGACGACTTACCGGTGTAGCGCGTCCAGCTTTGGACTCCTTTTGTGTGCACTGGAGCTGCGAGGAAACGCGGTCAACGCTGCAGCGCACAGGCACGTGTTTTGGAAGCTGCCCGTCGAAGCGCGTCTCGGCGGTCGCGTACGTATAGTGCTGCGATTGAGTAAAGCGTTCTTCGTGTTCAAACATGCACATACATACATACATACTTTCGTCTATACCCTGAAAGGAGGCCATATGTGTTTTGTCTGGTTGGCATGGAATGAGTGTCTTGCCATTTGCTTCTCCATTCGAGCTGAAGATATTTCGCAGTCGAGTGCATATGGCAGCTGAATTTATAAGTTACTGCTGGGTGAGACACGCTTTCTGGCGATCACGTCTCTCGTCAGAGAGTAAGCAGTACTCGCGTACATGGCTGTTCTACCTCCAGGGAGCACTGTACTGGCGGACACGCCGGCCACGTGCATCACAGAAGGCACGCTTCATGTCAGCTGCCCGATGGCCGGGTCACCAGATTCATGATCTAAGGAGCTATAGACAAGCACCAACAACAAGACGTGCCGTAACATTTCTACCTCACTCCAGAGGCTGGCAATTCCCGGGCGGCAGCTCCGAGACGCAGCTCCGAGACGCGGAAAGAGTGGCGCGCAGTATATAGAGGCGTTGCTGTAAGAAAGAAAACCAAATTGTCTCCGCAACTCGCCGTCGTCGCGCTGGTGACATCATACGCGGCTCGACGCTGACTGAAGAGTCCACTGTCCAAAGCACGCATACACTTGCTGTCCGCATCTCTTCTTTTTAAAATTTTTTCTTCTTTTTTCTCGCATTCCGGTGGCCGAGTGGTGCACGGTTATTATTACGGCCGTGCTGTCGACGCCCAGAAGCTGCTCTCCTTCTTTCTCGCGCAGCAACCATACAGCTTCTCTCAATGTGAGAATTTCGCTTCGCTTGCGGCCAACCGATGCAGGAACGAGCTCTTTTCTTTCTTTCGTTTCTCCTTTTTCATCTTTCTTGCGTTAGTTTTTTTTTTCTTTTCCTTCTTATTTATCTTCCTTTCTGGAAGTTCCGTGCTGAGACGTGTATCTACGCTGCAGTCGCGTCTCGAAATGGGTCACGTTTTCGGTGTCTCTTCCAGCACCGCCAAAATGAATTGGATACAAACGCGGTGCCCCCCGCACCCCGTCTTTGACGCCGCTCACTCGGTATGGAACGACGCCCAACACCCTGCAGCCCAGCAAGGAATATAAGCTTAAACCAGCGTGGCATTACAGGGTCCGCGCGATTCCATATATAGCAGACCAGAATTGGGGAGACAGCAATTTTCTGAAAAACGCACGCCCTGTTTCTTCCTCCTTGCTCGAGTAGGGGTACTCGCGCAGGCTACAATGGCGAGTTGATTGTACCTATAGAGCTCCTGAGGCCCACCTTGCAACAGCTTGTAAAGCCGGTGCACCTACTGTTTACTTGCGCTTTGACTAATTTTATAGCTTTCCTTTCTTTTTTTTTTTTTTTGCGGTTTTGTGCCTCAGCGCCCCACTGAAGTGGAAAACCAAGAAAAAAAAAAAAAAAAAAGGAGCGTCATAAAATCCCGTATCCCGTGCAAATCAGCACCTTTGGAATTTTGTTTAAGACGTGCGCGAGACAGCCATTGTTTCGAAACCGGCGAGCCTATCGTCACGACCAGTGGACTCCGCGTATAACGAACGGTTTTCTTTGATCGAATCGCATCCCAGCAGCGATGAATTCGCCGGATGGCTGATTCGCAGTGTTTTGCATTTTATGGCGAGGACACGTGCTTGAACTCAAGGGGAGCATTCATGGCAGTGGCCATGGCCTCCACCAGTCCAATGCGTCTAAAGTGTAGCGGCACTTTTGGCTCGGAAACACAGCGATAGGTTGGCAGCTGCAAATCGAGCCTGGCATACGTTTTCTTTTCTACGAGGGTCTTACTCCCTGTACTGTTTGATACATCAAAAGAGCGTCATTGATGTCAGCCCAGTGTCACATTTGAAACTTTGCTCGATGTTACCTCTGCTCGGTGTCCAGCAAAGGTGCCTCGATCTCACGTATCGTCAGCATCCCTGTCACATGAAATGCGATGCGTCGGGACCCTGCTAAGAAAAAAATAAAAGCCTCTACGTTAATTGTTATGATTGCGATTCTTTATGTCGAATTTACTGCGTGAGTGGGTGGCATCTATGTCTGACTGCTGATTCTGGAATATTGCCATCCAGCACATAAAATGAGTCCACGTGAAAGTTTTGATGCAAGTGGGCAGTGACCCCATAATTGTGGTGATGCACTACTAGCTTGCCGCGCTGGCTTAGTGGACTTCTGAACCCAGGGACGTGGGATCGAATCTTGGCCGCGGCGGCAGCTTTTCGACGGAGGCGGAAAGCAAGGCTTCCGTGCGCTGTGAGATATCAGTGCACGTTAGACAACCCCAAGAGTCGAAACTTCTGGAGCCGGCTTCCCTGATAGTCTGAGTCACTTTGGAACTTTCAACCACATAAACAGCAAACCGACTGCTTGCTTCTTGCCACTAGGCCTGTTTTTGTATATATTCGTGTATTTTTTCTTAAGACAGACCATTCTGTGGGGTAGTCAGTATTGAAAAGAAAGAGAAGCATTTTTAAATTGCATGACGGAAGATTAAGTAAATGCACTCGCTAGATAATTAAATCGATGAAAATTATTAGAGAGGATAGGCTAATAATAGGTGTGGAAAACCAGTTTCCTCCCCCATTGCCGCGACCGATCACCACCACCCCAACGAGCTTCATGGCAGCGCCGGCTGGGAGAGGAGGTAAATACCTCCCCTTGGGGGAAGGAGCCCCAGCGATGGGTGCGCCACCAAGAGGTCTACGCGGGTTCCCGCGAGAAGACGAGAGGGAAGATTCTGGATCCAGCCGGCAAAGCGAGCGGTCGTCTCCCGCCGCCTCTCCCGGCAAATGCCGGGGGATAGCGGGCACGGAGTACGCTGCGCACACGGGAGGACCCGTCGTGCACGACCGCCCATCTTCTGGTTCCCAACGGCGAAGCGACCGGTAAATAACGCACGCTCTCGCCGCCTCCCGCGGCAAACGCCGTGGTATGGCTTCGTCCGAAGAATGCGGCGCGCACGGGAGATCCCGGCCGCCATATTCACGGCGCGTTCAAATGTCCGCCGCCGAAATCGCACCCCCATTTCCCAGCCGGTGAGTCAAAAGCCCTTCTTACGTAGCCTTGCCCTTCCAAGGAAAACCTTGTTGATGTATAGCTAGCCGGCATGCTCTGTATTATTTGCAAGTGCAATAAATAGCATTGGAGTATTAACTATGTGTCGTGCACGTCCTTTGTCCCCTTTGTTCCCTCCGCGGGTCGCCAGCGAGGACGCAGCACCTGCGGAGTAGGAGCGGGGCGGGAGATCGTCCCCCTTTAAACCTCACATGGGTCAGCATGTATATTAGCAAATATGAGCACCTGTTCCTGGATTTGTATCCAGTCGCTAGTATATTTGTTTTCTCCGTATTACTCGCGCATTCTCTCAGCCATCCAGCCAGCTGAGAACTGACTTTGCCTTCCGGCAATTTCACTTCCAACACAAAAGAAACTATCTTAAGCGCTGTAATTTTCCCCTTGAAGGGTCGTCCGAAATAAAGGATAGCAAAAATCAGATAACGTTTTTGGGACTGCACCAAACCAACGCCAATTCCACATTGTGGGAATGCGGCATTTCTACAGAGGCAAACAACTGCACATGGAATGATAGACAGACCCTGTATGTTTATGGATTCAGACAAGGAAAATGTGTATGGCATACGAAGCTGATATCATTTTTTTTCCTCTTAGTCCTTGGGCATAGGTTAGAAAAAAAAAAAAAGAAAAGTTAGGGAGACTCTTAAACTCTGCCTTAGGGTACGATGCGGTAGTGGCCAGTGGCCCACTCTAATTGCACGTATAGTCATTACCATAATGCTGCAATATACTACTTAAAGAGAAAGGCTATACGACACACCTAAAAATGACTGCTTGTTCCCAAGCACTGTGCTAGCTTGCCTTCCATGGCCTAGTAGGCAGCGTCACTGGCTCGTAAAACAAATATTGTGGGCATGATTCCGGCCTCAAACCTTAGATTCTCGGCTTTTTACTTTATAAAGTGATATAATTTGACATGCGCGGTGGCTTTTAATTCGCATTGCACATCTTGTTTTCACCACTTTCATTCCAGGCATGTCATCTCGTTTATCCCAAGCATTGTGAGGTGTATGCAATTCCTAGGTCTTGTGGCACTGACGTCATGCCGTGGTTCTGTCGAGCAATTAGGATTCTTTGCTCAAGGCCGTTACCAACTACGCCGTATTCTCTGTAAAGTGGGACCCTTATACACAAGCGCATTGCTAAGGAGCCCAGTCTTTCAATTCCACAACCATTACGCCATCAAAAGCAACCGTTAACCCTTTAGTGAGTCATCGCAGAGGAACATCAACCGTTGTTAACCGGCCTCTCCGCGGGCAAAACGTTTCTCTCGACAGCTAGGAGATTAAGGTAGTCCTATCTTACCCATTTTGGCATCAAGTGTAGGCACCGTCCGTTAATCGCAAGCGACATGACGTCATCTTCCGTCTGTGTTCTCCATGCTGTATGCCTTGCTAAGCACTGCCGATTTTAGCGCCCCTCCCGAAGAGTGTTTGTTTACACTTCGAGAGGAAGCACACAACGCCATTCTCGGCGCATCCGCTTATCCAAACGAGGCGCAAAGTGAGCGCGGCTACACGCTGCCGTGGACCTTGCGTCTGTACACTTTTTCGCACGTATACACACACACGCACGGAAACTGCGTGCAACGGTGTTGGCTGGTCGCGGTCGCTTCCTCCAGGGCCGTTTGGGTTTCCTCGGGAGGATCCGGTGCTCACGCATCGGCGGGCAGCCACGTCGTTAGCTCGGTGCGCCGAGGCGGCCGTGGGCTGTTTAGATGCATGGCCGTGGGACGCTGAGCTCGGCGGAGGGAAAGAAGATCAGGTGTGTGTGCATTTGCGTGCGTGGTCGGGAAACGTGGCGAAAGCGTGCATACGAAAGGACACGCAGGCCAACCGTTCGTTTCCTGATGGATGTCCGTGAGGATGAGAGATGGGCCCCCGGCGGACAGGAAATGCAGCAGTCCACCACGCGAAGACACGATGGCGATCTGATGGTACCCGTGCGATCTGTCGAAATGGCTCCACTGTAACTGCATGAGCAATTAGCTGCAAGACGCTGAGAAGTATGAACACGTCAGAATTACAGCATTAATTTGTGGAATCAAGACCTTTCACATCTCGAGTCAAACCATGTGCGCTTAGGAGCAATAGGACTTCTTTTTTAAATGGAAAGTCCTAGTTTATAGCGCCCAGTGTTGGCGCGCCATTGGGGAGAACGCGTCACCGAACTGGAAGAGAGCACGGAGGCGAAACCCAGGAGAGCCAAAAGCTAAGCGAACTGTCGTGTGTCACCAAGCCTATAGTGTAGTGTCTAGGTGCTGCGCTGGCGCCGGAGCAGCGCATACGTCAACGCGTGTCTCCCTACGCAGGTTCCGTGGCGCAAAGCTAAGGAGGTGCAAATCATTCTTATTTCTCAGAGGGTAAATCCGTGACGACGAAGGTGAACCTAAAGGATTTTCGCAAACCAAATAAAGCGCTAAACTATCTCGCTCCTCGTCGGGCACCTCAAACGTGTGATCAGAAGAGATGCGAACGAAAACTGAAATGAGATGCCGTCGAGCGCGGTATGCGTTTAAGTCGGAGCTGCTATCTCTGCCGCACCTCATCAGCACTGAGCGTCCATCACCGTTCCTGGCGCCGAAGTCAGCGTGAAGAAACAGCCAGGGCAGCAGGGCTCTATGCACGAAGCAAGTCTCCATTGGCGTGAGTTTCGATTCGGCGATGGGCGTGTAAATAATAAGCCCCCGTTGATTTAGGCTCCCTCTCTCCGTTAACAACATATTCAGAGATATTACAGCATTTGCGCCTTGAAAGGCAGACGTTCCCGAAGCCCGCTAAGGGTCTTAGTAAGTCAGAAGAGTGTCATCTTCGAAGGTTACAAACTATGTCATTTAATAACCCAATAACACTTCACGCTATTGAGCCCGAATCCTTTTCGGCGCAGTGCAAATTTTCTGGCCAGAAGGCAAACTTATACCAGCGCTATGTTTGTGTCCTTCTGATCTTCGTCCTCGTCCTTCGCGCTGTTATTCCAAAATGTATTACCAACTAGCCGGCACCTCAACGCTTAATACCATATGGTATGGGCTTGTCAACAAAATACCAGTATTGATATAATAAATCAGCCAACGTGGGAAGGTTGGGAGGCGGTCCTGTTGTTACGACCAAGCATCCGCATTTGCGCGCTCTATTGTTCGCCTGTGGGCATGGAAAAGTTTTGTGAATATGTGGTGATGGTCCAATGGCTCTAAGTGAGCCTGTTTCCAGGAATCCTGTTTTGTAAGCCTGTTTTGCTTTGTGGACACTCTGCAAATGCCAAATTGACCCTGTCAAGAGAACGTCTGGAAAAACACAAAGAAACGTCCCCCTGCGGGAAATAGCAGGAAGTGCTTTCTTTTGTTCACCCTTCCAGTCGAGAAGGGCTATCCTCCAGTGATGAATGCCTCCTATCCAAAGGAGACGACAGAGTGACATGTCCGCTGACGTGCAGGACAAGAAAGGAGCATGACTCATACGGCCATTAAGTGATTTCCTGGGAATGCAGGAAAGATTTGCAATTGTCGAAAAGGGACAATGTTGGGAGCCCTATGCGGCGCCACGTGCACTCGGGTTTCTGAGAAGTAAAACCACTTGTCAGAACCAGCCTGTGGTTTCTTTGCTGAAGAATAGAAATGTACCTCCTCTCCTCGCCGTTCCCAAGCTTTTCCCGCCAACAAGTGATCACGCCCAACGAATTAATGCCGGACCAGTCAGTGCTTCAGACCATCAGTGCAGTGATGTGTTCGGTTGGATGCCGATACCTGAGGGGCGTGCCCTGGATTTGGTTGGTCAGCATCTTCAGAGAGGGGCTGGACATAGGGGGTTTTTAAGGACGCTGCAGAGCACGAAATGTCGCTCTGAGCCCTGGGTAAACGGCTCATCCAGTCGCTTCTCGCTATGAACTCTTAACGCTTGCCATTTTGCTGATGTACCCTTCTTTTTCGTGTAAATAATCTTGTAAATAAGTTTCTCAAAGTGCCATTAAACCTGATTGTACATATTTCACCAACTTCGAAGATTCAATCCTACTTCAACCCCGAGTCTCTGCACGCTACCAAGTGAAGGCCGGGTCGACGTAGCCCCAGCGTCACGACAACTGGTGGCAGCGGTGGGATCTGAATCTACAAGCCCCAACACTGGTGACCAGCGTTGGGATCTGAATCTACAAGCCACAACATCTGATGACTGGAGGTGGGATCTGGATCTACAAGCTACAACATCTGGTGATTTGAGGTGGATCAGAATCTACAAGCCTCATCTTGTGATCGGAGGTGGCATCTCAAGCAACAAGCAGGCGCAACAATCGGCCAACAAGAGAGCAGCTCGGAACATCGATCGCATGTGTGGGTGAGTGCTTGGCTTTTCTTCTGATGTGGACCAGGTTCTAGAACAGGGTTAGATTTTAGAACTGGTAAAAAGTGTTGAAACGCCTTTAGGTTTGGTAGTTTGCACTGTTGTTTTGGAAGTAGCCGACACTCGGAGCGATCATGGACCTACAAAAGCTGCAGAAACCGGAACTGTTGCAATTGTGTGAGGAATTGGGAATTGATACAAGAGGTTTGGCACGAAAACCTTTGATTATAAAGGCAATCACAGATTTGGGAGCCGATGATGAGGAGCTCAGTGAAGCATGGAACCTCATCGCCCAAAAAAAGGAGGAGCAGCTCAGACAGCAGAAAGAGCGGGAAAAAGAGGAAAAGAGGCGTGAGCGCGAACGTCAGAGGGAAAAAGAGGAAAGGGAGCGTGAACTTGAGAGGGAAAAAGAGGAAAGGGAGCACGAACGTGAGAAGCTTGAAAGAGAAGCAAAAAAGCTGGACCAAGAAATTGAGCTCCGGAAATTAGAACTAGAGTTGAGCAAGAGGTCGGGCGATTGTCCCCAGCTAGCGGTACCTCATCTCAACAAGGAGGCAGATTTCAAGATGTCAAAGTACATGCAGCCATATGTGATAACAGGGGATATCGGTCTGTATCTGGCTAACTTTGAGCGAACCTGCGAAAAACTGTCCTTCCAGCGAGACACTTGGTCTCAGAGATTATTGACGGTTCTGCCCTGCGAGGCAGCGGAGGTTGTCGCGCGGCTAAGCAAGGAGGACGCGGACAACTACGAGAAGGTCAAAGCTTGCCTTCTGAGAAAGTATAGGCTTAGCGCCGAGGCGTTCAGACAACGTTTTCGGAACGCTACTAAGTCCATGGACGAGAGTTACCCTGAATTCCTGTACAATTTAAGAGTTAATTTGGGCGAGTGGCTAAAGAGCACTGATTCCTACAGTGATAGGGACGCTGTAGTCGAGCGAATTCTTTTGGAGCAGTTTTATAACTGCCTCCCAGAAAAAGAAAGAAATTGGTTACAGGACCGAGGCGAAATTAAGTCGGCAACTGAAGCTGCCGAACTTATTGAGGAGTATGCTTCGCGCCGACAATTCAGCAACCCAGCAGTGGATAGGCCCCGCAATCCCAAGTTCAGTGTAAATAACCGTCAGAAAAGGCACTTTGCTAGATTTGCAAACGAAGAAAGGAAGGCTTCTTCAGGCAAACGCCCTAGAAAGGACGGCAGTGAGAAAAGTGGGGAAGTGACCAACGCGCAGAACACAAAGAAAAAGCTTGAGGCTAGGAAGCCGCTCACATGCTTTAGGTGTAATGAGCAGGGTCACATTGCCGTCAACTGCCGGAAAGAAAAGATTGCTTTCTCGTATGTCAGTGACTGCGATGAAAATATGCAGCTTTTGGAACCCTACCTGCATGACCTAGTAGTCAACGGGAAGCCTTGCAAGGTACTGCGCGATTCGGCCGCAACGATGGATGTTGTCCATCCGGCGTATGTGTCGCCTTCCGACTATACCGGGCAGTGTGCATGGATTCGCCAGGTAGTGGAGGAACAGAGTGTGTGCTTGCCAATCGCGAACGTGGTCATCGAGGGCCCTTTCGGCAAGTTAACAACCGAGGCTGCCGTTTCAGGAAAGCTTCCTAAGTGCTATCCGTATTTGTTCTCCAACAAATCGGACATGCTACTGCGAAAGAGGGGCATCCTTTTCGGAGACAGAGTTGTGCCAGCCTTAACACGTTCAAAGGCGCGAGAACTAGCTACACTGCTCATTCCAGAAAAATCCACAGCGGAGGAAACGGCAGTTAAAACAGTGGTAAATGCGGAAGATGGCAGGTCAGAAAACTTTGAGAGCGAGGCATCTCAGATATGTCAACTTGAAAGGGAGCTTGATGAGACGCGGAATGAGGACGTTCTTGAGAGTAACCTCTTGCCGCCAGTGTCTGGTAATCTCACGAGACTTTTAAGTGGAACCCGAGAGGACTTAGTTATAGAGCAAGCCAATGATCCCAAGATACAGGAGATAAGGGAGCGCCACCGCGCCACTAAGACAGCAAACAATATTTCTTTCGAGATGAGAAAGGGAGTGCTGTATCGCTTATTCAAGGATAAGAGCGGAGTAGAGCGGGACCAATTAGTCGTTCCCCAAAAGTACCGCGGAGACTTACTGCGACTTTCCCATGGCAGCTCGTGGTCATGTCACCTTGGAATAAGGAAAACAAAGCAGAGGCTGTTGCAAGAATACTATTGGCCTGGATGTTTTAAGGACACGGAAAATTTTGTACGGTCATGCGACACGTGCCAGCGGGTTGGAAAGGCGCAAGATAAGTGGAAAGCTCCGATGGTGTTAGTACCAATCATTACCGAGCCGTTTCACCGGTTAGTAATAGATGTAGTTGGGCCACTTCCTGTGACAGAGTCAGGGTACCGTTATATCCTCACTATGTTATGCCCAGCCACAAAGTTTCCAGAGGCTGTTCCGCTGCGCGAGGTGACGTCCGAGAGTGTAGTGGATTCGCTGCTGTCAGTGTTTGCACGAGTTGGATTCCCTTCCGAGGTCCAAAGTGATCAGGGTAGCGTTTTCACGAGTGTCCTCACCACCTCATTTCTCGAGCGATGCGGCATTAAGGTAGTGCATAGCTCGATCCATCATCCGCAGAGCAACAGCGTAGAAAGATGGCACTCTGTTCTCAAACGAGTCCTGAGGGGACTGTGCTATGAAAACAAGCGCGAATGGGATACCTGCCTGCCTGCAGCGCTTTTCGCTTTGCGGTCAGTGCCGCACGAATCCACTGGATTTAGCCCAGCGGAGTTGGTGTACGGAAGGTCACTGCGCTCACCTTTGCGAATGGTGCGCGAAGCCTGGGAGGGGCGCGGAGAAGACCCAACAGTAGTAGAATTCATTCTGAACCTCTTGAATCGCTTACATAACACTAAGGAACTCGTTGAGGCCAGCATGAAGTCAGCCCAGGCTCGTTCCAAGGTGTACTATGATAAGACAGCCCGTCAAAGGACGTTTTGTATCGGGGACCAGGTGATGTTGCTGAGAAGTTCAAGGCAGAATAAGCTCGAAGTACAGTGGGAAGGACCGGCTGAAGTCGTTGCAAAGCTTTCTAACACTAACTACGCAGTGAAAATTCCCGGTAGGCGTAAAGAAGTGCGCATTTATCATTGCAATCTTATGAAGCCTTATGTGCAGAGGGAAGCCGTGGTAAATCTAACGTTAAACCTTCCCGAGGAGATGGGGGACAACTTGATTTGCCTCAGCGGAAAAGGAAGCAACGCTCAGGAGCTTCTCAAAAAGACGGAGCAGAGAGGAGAACTAAAGAAATCCCAGCTGTCCGATCTGGGCGAGATAATAACAGAGTTTGAGGCCTGCTTCGTGGACAGGCCAGGCAAAACTGATTTGACTGAGCACGATATTGAGCTGACTTCAGACGTGCCAGTGCGATCAAGGTGCTACCGATTTTCTCCAAGGCAAAGAGAAATTCTGGATAGGGAAGTAACTCGCATGCTGGAATTGGGAGTAATAAAACCCTCGGAAAGCGATTATGCTTCGCCTATGATCTTAGTAGAAGCTCCAGGTAAAGACCCTAGGCCTGTGGTAGACTACCGAAAGCTAAATTCTCTCACCAGGGATCAAGTGTATCCTATTCCGAATATTGAGGAGAGAGTAGAACAGGTCAGTAGAGCGGCATATGTGACTACGCTGGACCTTACTCGAGGATACTGGCAAGTACCGCTCACTGAACGCGCCAGCAGATACGCGGCTTTCGTCACTCCGACGGGCAGCTACCAGCCAACAATGATGAGTTTCGGGCTCAAAAATGCTCCATTTTGTTTTTCCCGACTCATGGATAGGGTTTTAAAGGGGTGTGAAACATTCGCGGTGCCTTATTTAGACGACATTGCGGTTTTTTCCGACTCATGGGCGGACCATATGGTACATCTAAGAGCTGTACTGAGCCTTTTGCGTCAAGCTGGACTAACCGTAAAGGCCGAGAAATGTTGCCTGGCAAGGGCGACCGTGGACTACTTGGGTCACAATGTAGGTCAAGGTTTCAGGAAACCCAGCGAGATTAAGATTTCTGCGGTAGCAGACTACCCGCGGCCGAGCACGAAGACGGAAATTCGAGCATTCCTGGGTCTGACTGGGTACTACAATCACTACATCCCTAACTATTCAGCTTTGGCTAGCCCTCTGACCGACGCTCTCCGCAAGACAGAACCGACAAATGTAGTCTGGGACGAACAAAAGGAAGCCTCCTTCGTAAACCTGAAGGCTGTGCTGATTAGCCGTCCGGTATTGCGAGCTCCAGACTATGACCGAGAATTCACGGTCCAGTGTGATGCCAGTGATCGAGGGTTAGGTGCTGTTCTCTGCCAGAGAGATGACGACGGTAATGAGCACCCCGTAATCTACTTGAGCAGAAAACTGAGTTCTAGAGAGAGGGCTTATTGCGCGTCAGAGAAAGAATGCGCTTGCATTGTATGGGCCATTCAAAAATTGCAGTGCTATCTTGGAGGGGCCAAATTCACCGTAGAGACGGACCATTGTCCCCTGGCTTGGCTGCAAACTGCGACATCGAAGAACAGTCGCCTTCTTAGGTGGAGCTTGATTTTACAGCAGTACAATTTTGAAATAAGATACAAAAAGGGGAAGTTAAATGGGAATGCGGACGCGCTTAGCCGCTCTTTCTAAGCGGTCCGAGATGTTCCTCACCATGTATCCAAATTGATAATCAGGTTTTTTTTTTTTCGTGCGCTTGTATATGTGTGACTATGTAAAGCAGCACGTTTGGTTTTCTAGGAATACGTGGGTCCTGAACGTCTTGAGAGTGGGCTTTTCTCGAACAACAATGGCAGTTTTCTTTTGACCTGGTCTCTTCAGACGGGAGCCGAGTGCTTGCTTCGACATGTGGTTGAGTTTCAGACAGCTCGAGCAATTTGGCCTACAACAATCAAGACAACGCGACAAGCAACAGCGAGCTTCAAGCGTTCACGTGCAGGCCATTAAGTCGTCTCTTCATGCAGCAGCTGGGACTGCTGCCCTCCGAGTCTCTTCTGGCGGGGGAGGAGGCTGTTACGACCAAGCATCCGCATTTGCGCGCTCTATTGTTCGCCTGTGGGCATGGAAAAGTTTTGTGAATATGTGGTGATGGTCCAATGGCTCTAAGTGAGCCTGTTTCCAGGAATCCTGTTTTGTAAGCCTGTTTTGCTTTGTGGACACTCTGCAAATGCCAAATTGACCCTGTCAAGAGAACGTCTGGAAAAACACAAAGAAACGTCCCCCTGCGGGAAATAGCAGGAAGTGCTTTCTTTTGTTCACCCTTCCAGTCGAGAAGGGCTATCCTCCAGTGATGAATGCCTCCTATCCAAAGGAGACGACAGAGTGACATGTCCGCTGACGTGCAGGACAAGAAAGGAGCATGACTCATACGGCCATTAAGTGATTTCCTGGGAATGCAGGAAAGATTTGCAATTGTCGAAAAGGGACAATGTTGGGAGCCCTATGCGGCGCCACGTGCACTCGGGTTTCTGAGAAGTAAAACCACTTGTCAGAACCAGCCTGTGGTTTCTTTGCTGAAGAATAGAAATGTACCTCCTCTCCTCGCCGTTCCCAAGCTTTTCCCGCCAACAAGTGATCACGCCCAACGAATTAATGCCGGACCAGTCAGTGCTTCAGACCATCAGTGCAGTGATGTGTTCGGTTGGATGCCGATACCTGAGGGGCGTGCCCTGGATTTGGTTGGTCAGCATCTTCAGAGAGGGGCTGGACATAGGGGGTTTTTAAGGACGCTGCAGAGCACGAAATGTCGCTCTGAGCCCTGGGTAAACGGCTCATCCAGTCGCTTCTCGCTATGAACTCTTAACGCTTGCCATTTTGCTGATGTACCCTTCTTTTTCGTGTAAATAATCTTGTAAATAAGTTTCTCAAAGTGCCATTAAACCTGATTGTACATATTTCACCAACTTCGAAGATTCAATCCTACTTCAACCCCGAGTCTCTGCACGCTACCAAGTGAAGGCCGGGTCGACGTAGCCCCAGCGTCACGACACTGTCCAGCTCGGGCCTCGAGGAACAACGAGCCCTCGTCGAAAGTGCACGGGCAGCAGCTTTTACCAATGGTGTCAGGGGACTAGGGACCGAACCAGACTTCCCTTAATCTAAGCCAATGTCAATAAATGTTTTCATCATCATCCCCCTTTCATTGCGCTTCTCTATAGCGTTCTATCGTCACGTGCCGATGTATCATTGCTGCAACGCTATAGTCTCTCAATTACGGGAAGCACGTGTGTGTGTGTGTGTGTGTGTGTGTGTGTGTGTGTGTGTGTGTGTGTGTGTGTGTGTGTGTGTGTGTGTGTGTGTGTGTGTGTGTGTGTGTGTGTGTGTGTGTGTGTGTGTGTGTGTGTGTGTGTGTGTGTGTGTGTGTGTGTGGCTTTTTATATAATGTATTCCTAATTTTATCTCGGATTTTGTGTGCTGTGTGTAACTGTTTTGTGCGCGGAGGCTTTATGCAGCGTGATTCAAAGAGCGCGTACTTAACCCCTACACGGTCATCCCTCTCGTGCCTCACTTTCTGCTTGTTTGCATGCTCTGCCTTTGGCGACATCGGTTTCATGCACAGAGCCCTGCTAGCCTGCTTGTTCGTTCATGCTCACGGCACACGCAGTTTATACTTTCCTGACAAATACTTTAATGAATGCCTCCGTTTCGGTGAGTGCCAAGCGCTCTTCCACATCTTGTGGGTTTGGGATATAAACGGCCACAAGCATCGTTCCAGCAGTGGCAGGCACTGTCCTTACAGACATACGGAAGATGAACGCAAGTGCTTCGAATGTTTCCGTGACTGGCTAAAGCTGTCCTGCCACGAATACGTCTGTGCATGTGCTGTTGTTTGCCGGGTTTCAAGCAAGCGATAAGTTTTTGCAGTATTCATGAAATTTGTGAAACAAGACGAGCTATCTGTAACCCTCTCGCAGCGGTAGTTCGGCCTACCAAGGGTTAAATTTTATGGGGTCTCATAAAAACGTGCGAACGGTCTTCGCTGAACTCTTCTCAGAGCCAGTGAGACCTTGTGTCCACGCTGGTTTCAATTAACCTACGCACTTCATATCGCAAGTTGGTCCATCGAAGTTAATTCGGCAAGTTGTGCATCCTATAGCTGCGCTTAATCTTAGAATACCGTTGACCTGAACTATACCACAGAATGAAAAACTGTGGGGAACGCTGCAGTTCCGTCTTTAAGGGTACGACACGACAGTGTTGCACCCGCAACACAACAATGAAATTGGGTTTCGTACGATTTTCCTACGTAAAATTTTGCCGAGCTCTCATTCCAGGACGCTAAAAGGAAGGCACGTGCGAAATGTTTCCGTTTTGAGAGGTAATCGCAAGTACAAGCGCGTTATCTGAATTATCTGTATACAGAAGAAACGTTGGGCAAGGTAAACAACTGTGGCCGAATTTCAGAGAACGTCCACTTAGTATCAACGCAAGGAAACAATCCGGCCCCAGAAAGGCGAAAAGGAAATCGTTTGCTTGAGAGCTTCAGTAGCAGTGATTTCTGGCGTCGCCAATCTAATTCTCCTTTAACGAAGGATCTCTTGACAGTGCACACAGTAAGCGGCGGCGCTACATTCTCTCGCCGCAGGGAAAGTGAGCTGAACGACCTCGGAGGGGTTCGTTCGTAGACAATGCGAGAGGGCCTTGCTCCACAAGAAGAGAAATCTGAACCAATAAGGAAAGCGGCACCTTGGCGAAAGCAGCCCAGAGCTGCGCTGCTCTCTGAGCCACTGATCGTCCTATCGATTCCAGCCCTCGAGCGCCGCATTCCAACGGGAACGAAAAACAGAAAAAAAGTACCCCCAACTTGTAGACTAGACATTTCCCCGCCCCTTTCACAAACCGTACCAGAAAAAGAACCCCTTTTTGCCCTACATATACTCCACGCAGGCCTCTTTTTAACCGCCCGCAGCCACACATTTCCAGCTTTTCGTCCTCACTCGTCATTACAGCACATTATTTCCGGAACGCCCAGGGCACCGCACCGCCCCGCCGTCGGATGCCTCCGGCGCGCGCTCGGAGAAGATGGAGGAGAGCGAGGAAGGCAAAATCGCCGCCGAGCGCGCGAACGCGAGGGCGCCAAGGCAAAGCTCCGCGTCGGTCGCGGGCTCCCTTCTCTCCTCCTAGGCCCCGCCGCCGCCAACGGGACAACGCGTGCCGGTCGCAGAGCCTGGCAGAGCCTGGCTCTGGCGGCCGCCGCGCCAGAACCACCCGCACCGGCTGCAGCGCGGCCGTCCTCTCCTCCCTCGCCGTCAGGCCTCGGCGAAGAGCGCGTGCACATGCCGCGCGCTGCTCGGCGCTCGCAGCACCGTGGCCCAAGCTGTTGTGTGTTAGATCCGCCACCGGCTGCGGCGACAACGTCTGTTCGAGAGCAGTGATAGTCGCTGTTGTGCGCCAGCGTGTCGTGAATCACGTGCCGCGGGCGTCACCCGGACGGAGTGCCAGTGTTTTGCGTTGGACAACGGCCAACTCGCATCTGTGTTTCGTGCTCTCTGTTCGATCGACGGCCAGTTCTGCTCCTGCAATGTGATGTGGTGTTTTGCTTTGGGTGGTGGCCTCTTTAAGAACGTCGGCGAAGTGGTGTTCGCATCAAGAGGCGGTGAAACTGGATGCCTGGTTTGATTCCTTGCTTGGCACCGGGACTGCATCCAGTGTACGACGGCACTGACGTGATGTGTGTGTGAAACAGCGGCAGCACCCGTGTCACCATCATCTCGAGTGAGCCATGTAACTTCGGTGCCGGACAGCGGTGCGGCTACGGCGTCTTAGCTCGTGCCGTGCCTTCTCTTATGAGAAGTGATCCCGGTGTGAACAGAGGGGAAATCGGAAGAACCTTGTGTTCCCTCATTGCGCATGAAACCCTTCGTGTCATCAACATAGCGTCGGTTCCTACGGACATAGTTTCGAAAGCACCGGTGGAGATCCGTACGGTGCTTACTGTGTGACGCGAAGCGGTGTGGACTTCCAACATCATTTCATCATTCAAAACAGCACATGGCGCTCTGTCTTCTGTCGCAGACACTGGGCTTCCGGTCGCCATTCGTCGTTGTCTCTCATTCACAGCAATAGGTGACGCGACTCCGTCACTCGATATCGCCTGTGGGGTCAAACCAAAGTTCTTGTTACCAATGTCGCTGCGACCAGGAAGTTCGCGTCTTGTGCTTTGAGGAGTCGTCCTCCGCTGATGCCGCCGAATAGTCTTCAACGCTGTCACACAGTGTCTCGTCGGCGTGTGAAGCTGGGAAAAAGAAAGAACGCCTGTTCGCTTTCGTGTCGTCGTTGCTGCTGCTGCCTGTGCGAGTTTGGGGAGGTGAAACCGGGTTGTTGTGGTCTGGTCTACTGTCACGCCGTGACAACAAGTGCGCTCGTTCTCCGGTGCTGACGCGCAGGTCTCGCCTGCACTTCGCCGGCTGGTGTTGTATTTCAGCGAAGGTCGTGACAGACACCGCCATTTCTGCCACTCAGTCAATGTGTGTGAAGCCGTTTGTGTCAATACACTGCCCGCGGTTCGAGCCCCAATCTGTGGACTTATCAGCTACGAGAGACAGAGAGAACCGGGCTAATTTACGCGCTTATTCTTCAGTGCCTAACGTCCGACTTAGTGGGGTCGTAGCCTTCTCTAATGGGGGAGCTGTATTTCGGAGCAGCGTTATATTAGGGACCTTATCGGAACAGAATCCTTTGGGCAATGGGGTAACGTGCGCGCTTCGTCTAGTGAAGTAGTACTAGGTTTGTGCACAGTTTCATTTCAGGGCCTGTGCGCTCGAACCGCGGGCGCGTTGAAGTCTACCCGAGCTATCTTCATCGTCGCAACCGACGGGGGCATCTCCTCGTTCCCGACCCCTCGGCTGCCCGTGCAATAGCAGCAGCGCAACAATGGGCAACGTGTGCTTCGGCCACGTGCGACCGAGGACGCCGGCACCGCCATGCATCGCGTGCGGGTAAGTGGGAACAACCGATTCGTCCTTCGACCAGAGCGGTTCTCGATGGGCACGCGCTATCGGGGGGTCGCCGGGCATCATTCACACTTGCTGCTGCGATCTACATCGGCCGCCTTCGCCGCTGCAGACCGATTTCGTCACTGCCGCGTCACTTTGCAACGCCGTGTCCTCGCGCTGTGGAAAACAAAACGCGAGAGACTGACTCGCTCTTTCCCACCTCACGAATTTGCATCGTACGAGTCGCTAGCTCGTGCACAAACAGGAAATTTCCTTCTCAATTCAGGTAGTAGTGTGGCATGCCTGAGCCAACAACTCGTGTGTGGCAACCGATTATTATTACTCCTTTATTTTGTGCAGTCATGGTTTCGTTACCATGCAGTTCCGCACTGCGGGACGTGCTTTCTCGAGCAACGAGCGCTCGAATAATGCATTGCGCATTCCGTGTGTTGTCCATATGCGTGACTGCGTACCTAGCGCGTAAGCGCAGTGTGGGAAAACAACCGTTTTCCATCATTCGAGACATCATCTTCGGTTGTATGCAATGCTACGACAAGCTAACGCATGACAGACCCAACATCGGCCTTGGTTCCGTCTGCTCAATGCGATTCGCGCATTCGTCTGCATAGAGTAAACGCGTGTCACTTTCGTACGCTGAAGTGCTCCCTACTGTGCGATTTTACTTTGTTTGCATTGCGCAATGCGAGCGAGGTACTTACCAGTGAAAAAGGCGAGAACAAAGGAAAAAAAAGAGGGATGTGAAAACGCAGGAAGCGTGAATAAAAACATATAAAACGCTTAATGGCGTTGAATTCATTGTCTTACCGACAATGGCGGCTCGTTATATTTTGCCCGCTTGAATACTGAGGCGTAATCTCTCTGAACGACGTTTACAGTATCAGTGTGAATTATGCGAGTATGAGTGACGCTAGGACACCTGCGCGACATGCACCGACGGCTGCACCGTAAAACTGTGTAATCAGCATCTGCGGAACGTTAGAGATCTGAGCGCTGCTGGACACTCGCCTCATTAAGCACTTCTCTGAAGCGACTCGGTCGTAAAATCTGTCATTGTCGCCGCTGTTTTCGAGGCGGCCAGCCATAAAGCAGATTGAGACGGGACAGAGGGCGCACTGGCCCAGTGCAGTGTAGGGCGCCGATGGCGGCGCTTACATCGAGGCGCCCTAGTGCAGTGTTTCGATGACTCGTTGTTGAAGAGCTGCCAGCTTAGAACGCGCTTGTTGTCTTGCGAAAACGCCAAATGTTTTGCTTAGAGAGATTTTATATTTCGTTTGGGGTGTGGAAAGCAAGTAATTAAGACAGAATAAGTGCACTGTGAACGTTGTAATATTGTTATGCGCTATTATTACTGGTAATGCCTTTCCAGCTGAAACGCTGTCTTAATTATGTTCTATCTTTAACGGAAGGCAGAAATGTAATTCGGCGGGACTAACGATCCGTAGACTCTAGCAGGGGGCAGAATGTATCCTATTGCGGTCTGGACGCTAGTGTGAAAGGCTTGCAGTCTGGAGTGCGACAGGAGCCGCAGATGGGTAAGAATAGTAAAACATCGAAAAAACTCGGCGGAATTTTTTCTCGACTGGGCGTAATAATAATTACTCGGCTGATGGTAATTGTGAAGATGGGGATAAAAGTGGAGGCGCGGAAAAGAGGAACCTCTAGCAAGATCAATTTATGTAATGCTGCCGTACCGCTTACAAATGGAATCATTTAAGGGTGTGAAATAAGACGTACTTATCATATCAACTAAATGGTTCGTAAATGTAATTTCCTAAGCCGCTTTAGCCGCACGTCGGTGCGAGGTGGTTAAAAAATAGGCGGCGACTTGTGCGTAATAGAACTAAGGAGGCGAAGCAATATGTCGTCGTTGTTGGGATTTGGGCCGTACGCTGTGTGTTCATCAGCTGCGCTTGCAGGCTTGATTTTTTTTTTGTCTCCTTTTTTTCTTTATTTGCTGTTCAGTGACACAAAATGGCTTTGGCAAAGCTAGAAACGCCCCAGTCCTGCTTTAATCGCTGGCTTGAGGACTGGTGTGCTTATGTACAGTCAGTGTCCTTAGTCCGCATGAACACACGTGAGATGCTACTGTCAACTGTGAGCAGAAAATTACACCTCTGCAGATTGCAAACATATCGTCGTACAACAGGAAACGGGCAACGCAAGCCTTTCCGAACGCCTATAGCACAACGCGAGGCGCCTTTGCGCGGGTATGCATTCTGGCACCTTGTTATTAACCGCGGGCGTCGCGTCACGCGCGGTCAGGGTTTCTGGCATACGCTCCATTCTCATGGTGCGAATGCCAGTGCGACTAACGAGGGCCGCTGAGAGCTTCTCGAGCGAAAGTAATAATTCTTTTGTTAGCGCTTTAATGCATCTAAGAACTCACTCTCGAGTTTGACCCAAGCCTCTGAGAGCATAAATGGTTAATTGCCATACTGTTTCATATCTCTCTCTCTCCCCCCCCCCCCCCCCCACACACACACTCGCTCTCTCTCTCCCTCTTTTTTTTTTTTTTTTTTCTATGCATTACACACTCAGCATCGTTGCGTTTTTGGGCGAGTTGGTTGTACATAGCTTATGGAACCTGTTGCGGACACAACAGGTTCCATAAGCTATGGCACATTCAGTGTTGCTTGTACGAGATTTAGTCGGAGAGAATGATTATTTCATTCTTTTCTGATTTCGGCGGCTGGAGGTAGGGCAACGCTTCTAAGTTAAAGCCGAGCTTAAGATGTATGTTGACAGGAGGGAAACGGCAGCTGTTGTTCCATGCCGCGAGAAAGAAGGTAAAAAAATTAAAAAAAGATTAATTTGGAGTTGAACTCATAAGAAGCTGTGGCGCTTCGCAAATTAATAACGCGAGCCACGAATATTACCAGCATCGGGAATCTCAGAAATGGACAGAGTCGCCGCGGTCTCTGCACGCGAATGCCTTCGCGTGACCCCATCGCTCCGTTCTAACGGTGCAGGCCATTAGCCGAGGGCAAGTCTCAAGTTCATAGTGCCGTCCACAGGGAGTAGCCGAGACGTATTGTACTCTGCACTTCCTCGTTGCCTCCAAGGCATTTCCAACAGCAGGCATCAAGCGATGCATGAGTATTCCAGAACTTGGATACAAGCAAAAAGAAAAAAAGAATTAAAAGCGTTTGAACAGAAACAGGGTAGGGGGTGACAAACGAACCAGGGGGACGAAAGTTCAAGGCACCTTCGTCCCAATGAAAAGCGCAGCATCTGTCCGCCGACCATTTTGAGTTTTTTTTTTTAATTTTAGTGCGCCCCACTATTTCCGCATACCGCTCTTTCGGAAGGGCTATATTCAGCCCCATCCGAAAATTGCGGTGATGAAGAAGGAGTGTCGGCGTAGGATAATAGAGAGAGAGAGTGAGGGAGCACCGTATGCACAAACAATGATGAGCGCTTCTCCAACGTGGCATGCACGGCGTTCCGAAGCCGCGCTCAGGAATGGTCGTTCGCGGAGCATCTTTGTCATTTCGCATTCTGTGCTCGCGCCTGTTCCTGCGCAATGGTTTCACCTCCTTTTTTATATATATATTTTCTCTTCGCTTTTTCTTTCGTACCTTTTTTCTGGTTTCCCTCCTCCAACTGCTGGAAACATCGTTCCGGGCCAGAAACAAGCGTTCGCTTCGCGTGGTCTCGGCGCCAGGCAGAGGCGGCGGTACGCCCATCCCAGCGCATTCAAGGGCAGAGCCCACACGCGTGCGCGCCGCCGAGCTCCTCTGCGCTGCCGCCCCGTTATGCACTCCTCGTCGACGGAGCGCCCCTTTTGTAATCGCGTTACGGCGCCCCGCTTTCGAGATGCTCTCTCTCGTGCTTTCTTCTTTCTCTTTCGTCCTGTCAACAGCGAAGTATGAGGACGTGCATCATTTCTTTGTTCACCACTCGCAAGCGCGGCTGGAGCCCATCCACGGAACTCGCTTCGTAAAACCCACATGAACTGAAGATGGCGGAGAAACCGAAGAAGTTGTGAAACCCCTCTTTCCGGGCTCATCGGAGAGCTCGTTTTGCTTCTTCGATTGCTGCGGCGGATTCTTTGACGAGACACTCTGGGAGCAGCGAGCCCACGTACTGTTGCTGCAGCTGTTACTGCTGTTCTTGCTGCTGTTTCTGTGTCCTGACCAAAGGAAGGCTCGGAGTGTCTCACAAAAGAATGACTGACCGTGCGCGCCCCCTGTAGCCGGCCCGAAATAGTTTCTGCCCGCAACGCCCCCCCCCCCCCCCCTCCCCCTTTCTGCGAACAGTTTTGAGAGGCCACTGTGGGAAGAAACGGCTGTCAGACATCCGGGTCTCGAAACAAAAGTGCATGTGAGCCGGATGGGTCGAAAAAATAAAAAATTGCCGGGCGGAGGAGTATGCGCTTCGAGACGAGCAGCCTAGAAGATAACTATGCTCAGCGCTGAGCCTTCATCTGTTATGTCTAGAGGCTGGATTATTGGCACAGAAAAGTATGTCTTTGGAACTAAAATTAAATGGTTATATAAGTGCTTTATAGGTTCCGAATGGCAAAAAATAAGCACGATAAATTTTCGGAGATTCAGGTAATTCCAGATCTGAACACCTGAGCACCATATTTGCCGCAATATGTAGAAATAAAAAAAAGAGGGGGGGGGGGGGAGGGGGGGATAAAGAGAGATCATCAAAAAGGATCAAACCTTCGGCGCAGATTCTGTATCCGTAACAGATGTGATGAATGATTATCATCTTCATCAAGGCAAAGAAGGTGGCCTGTTTCTGCCACTGGAAAATTTCGGAATATATACCGTCACCAGCTCCTTTAAAGGAGTATAGACACCAAATTTTTTGGTTCGTGTTCTACCCTTTGTAATGTTGCCTTAGACATTACTGTACACGGATCTCCACATCATATTCACCTATGACTGCTGAATAATGTATAATCGAATTTCTTTTCTCACCTGTTTCGGTTTCAACAGCCGAGCGATGGCCGTGACGTCACAATCAAGTCTAGATACGCGAGGGATGACAATGCAGCGATATAGTCATTCCTGCTTTGTTTGAATTCATCACTGTAATAAAGCCAGCCTTCCTCAAGAACAGGAATCAGTAGAAGTGAAGAATCAGCGATTATATCGCTGTTTTCTCATGCCGCGCGTCAAGACTTGATTGTGACGTCACAGCCATCTCTCGACTGCTGAAACAGAAACTGATGAAAAATGAAAATTCTGTTATAAATCGCTTAGCGGTCGTAGGGGAAGACGTATACGCGTGGATGAATTACTGGAATCATTTACGCATCATTAAGAAGAAGAAAAATGCAACCGAAATTTGATGTCTATACTCCTTTAAAAACTGTTTTGAAGGGCCTGGCAACAAGCAATAAAATAAATACATTTGTTAAAAAACTTTTGGCATGCTTACATATATTTAAAGACGAGTTGTTCTACGTTTACAACCTGAAAAATGGCTGCAATGCTGCAAAATTACTAGGAAACAGAGAACACGCCGTCGGGAGTCCATTCGCATTCAAACGCTTATCGTTAATTCAGAGGCAATGATCATACGAATTGAATGTCTTCATTCTTACCAACCAATCTTACAGGAATCAGACATATATTTTGGCACTACACGATGGTTCAACGTTAATAGACACGCGACGCGGCCTTTTATGTAGATACTGGTTTGCAGTTGGTATCTGAGGACACGCCGCCTTCTAGCATAGTTCTTGACTTTTAGACGGGTCCACACGGCAGCAAGGCCAAACGAGATAATGCACCCACGTCATGCTGTTTAACGCTGAATATGCCGATAAGAATCAAAGCATACCTGTCCATGCCTGAGTACGCCTGAATAGGGTCCATGATAAATATCTTCCATCTAGAAATCACCGTGCAAACTGTGAAAGCAGCATAGCGCACGTCACCTCTTGTTCGGTGGAGGTTCGATTCCGGGTGGAGACAGGGTCATTAAGGATGCCTCATCATTGTCGACAGAAGGTTGTCAGCAGAGGTGTCATGCTTTCGAGAGCGAGGGCTAAAAATAAATTAATATACCTTGTCTCCACCGGGAATTGAACCTCCATTCCTTGGATACCTAGCCCTGCGCTTTACCAACTGCGCCACGCCTTTTTTTTTCTTTATTGCCGGTCATCACCAACACAAAACAAAACCAACAAAAACGCGTTACAAACAGAATGCTCACAGCAGAGCGGTTACCACAAGCATGACACTGTTAATACAGAAGCCGGCAGGCTCATACGAGTTGCCTATGTCAAGTTAAAATTCCTTCAGCTCGCATAGTGGTTCGACTCTTGAAATCCAGTCTGGCACAGTGGTCTTCCCACGCCCCGGATCGTGAAACGCTCTTCATAATTCGCCGTCTACAGTGAGGATCATAGCGAGATTCGGCGATTGATAGATACTGCGCCTTTCCTTTCTTGTAAACGAATTATAGTTGTTGTTGCGGCTGTAGGAAGAAAGAAAAGAAATTGCACGGGCTTACTACTGACTCAGTAGCTGAGCCACCTCCGCTGCCTCGTGCGGACAGAAGAGAAATGAAAATAGACAAGAAAGAAAAAAAGAAGAGGGAGAGGAAGACGCGCGCATGGACGCGCGCCGCAACGACAGCCGTCGTCCACTACCGCCGAAGTGGTGGCGGGTGCAATGACGGCCTACAACAGATATAAAAAACGGTGGCTGGCTAGCGCGCGCCGCAAGCGGCATTGACTTCTGTCCCCGCCCTGTAGGGCCAGGAACTGCCACCCTTCACCACCTCCCTCCACTCATCAGGGGAATCCGAATTATAGAACGCCGGGGAACTTTGATGCCTTCAATGAAATGCTGGTTTGTATTTTGTTGCGACTGAAGGAAGAAGGAAAAGAAAATGCACGGGCCTGCTACTGGCTCTGTAGCTGAGCCACCCCCGCTGCCTCGTGTGGACAGAAGAGAAAATAAAGAAAGGAAAAGAAAAGGAAGAGGGCGAGAAAGATGCGCGCCGTAACAACAGCCGTCGTCCACCATCGAAGCCGTGGCGGGTGCAATGACGGCCTACTTCGCTGGCAGGCTAGCCCCCGCCGCAAGCGGCGTTGACATACCGGTCCCAGCCCCATCAGGGGAAAGCTTGGAAAGCTTCAGAGTACGAGGTGCGTTAAGATCCCCAGGTGATCGAAAATACTACGCTGCCTTCCACTACGGCACCTCCTTCTCACTTCCACTTGCACTCCGTCTTTCCTGTATCCCTTACGGTGCGGTTCAGGTGTCCACGGAACAAGTGTGACAGATAGGCTGCGCCTTTCATTTCCTGCGAACCAGTTATAAGAAAAATTATGAGAAGACCGCGGATTGAAAAGCGGTGTTACAGAGGCTATCGCTGCAACACTCAAAGCTTTCGCTCTATCACTGTAGGTTCAGGCCATGCTTAAACCCCCACAATTTTTTCTTTGCTCTTATTTGTAATCATACTTGGTTCACTCTGCAATACCAGAACTTGCATTCTTTTTGCATCAGTTGTTTCGCATTTAGGCCCCTGATTCTGCTTCACGGTAGCAACGTGAATGAAATATCCGTCGCGAACAGTGTCGTCGGGTCTGTGAATTATGCACGCAAAGCGTGCCAGTCCACAAGCATGCAAACCACGCCGTGTTTCCATCCAGCAGTGGAGCGCAAGCAAGCGGAACCGATAAAAGCGCGCGGAATTCCGACCAATCAAAGACAGCGAAATGGATGCATGCGGGACATTTTGCCACGGCCATAATGGATGGAGTTCAACGGGAAAGGAGGGGGCGTTACTTGTTTACACAGCAGCACCAGTCTCCAGTTTTGTTCGTGTATATTCGAATAGACGTCGCTCCGGGCTCTCAGGTCTGCCTCGTGCGCTTAGGCCCAACGTGACGGGGGCCAAGAAGAAGGGAAATGCGCACGAGCTCGCACAATGTGCTACGAAACGCCGCTGCGCGAAAGCAATCAGTCTGCGCGCATTCAGGGCGGGGCCCACCTAGTGTAGCGTGCCAATGTCTCTTTAGTTGTTTATTTCGGCCTCGATTTTTTTTTTTTTCGTTCTTACTTTTAAGCTTCCAGCGATGTTTGTGCTGCGTCGACACGCCTCGCCAGTCGAGTCAGAAAAGCAAGCGATGCATGGTCTAAATTGTTTCCTCGTTTTCTGCGGCCGCCACCGATCCTGTTTCTGCTTCTGGTACTTCGGCTGATGATGAGTGAGGACGCTCCGGCCGCAATCTGGATCAATGGCCGCGGCGCGCGCGCATCTCCTGACACGGTTGCAGTTTAACCACCCGGCCAACATATGTGGTTGAGGCAGATCGCGAGGAAGGCGGCACTCGCTAGCAAGCTATGCCCTGCTTCCATTTTGGGGTGTGTTTCGACGCCCGGCGGAGAAACAACTGTATGCAGCACGTCTGCCGTTGCATATGCCACGCCTACCCACCTATCCGTTGGTGGCAAAGCGACTGACATCGCTTCCTTGCATGCCTTGCGATTGAAGCCTCAATCAGAACATAATCGCGTATGTATAGCCCTAAAGACACAACATGGTAGTCGGCCTTACCGCTGCTGGCACGCGAGTAAAATGACCCCCCACCCCCCCTTGCTTATTTCAAAGTCCTTGCGTGACCGAGTCCCCGGAATGCCGTCATGATGAATGGGTTGTCAGCACAGGGACAACTTCAGTCTCAGTGTGCGACTCGATCTCAGGCGTCATCCTTTGCTGCATACGTAATGTGCGTAACAGGGCACCACTACTTCTTCGTTAATTTGATTACTACTTTCCGAAAGTGGGTTGCGCATTCCAGGATCTGATACTCTACCGGGCAGAAATTGATAACAGCAGATCTAGTGTAAATATTTTCTTCGTTGGTAGGTGCGAGAAAAAGTACAGGGCGCTTACCGCTTTTCGCCCCGCCGGGGTGGTGCAGTGGTAAGACGCCCGACTACTGTGCCGGAGTTCCCGGGTTCGAACCCGACCACGGCGGCTGCGTTTCGATGGAGGCGAAACGAAGTGGCGTCCGTGTGCTGTGCGATGTCAGCGCACGTTAAAGATCCCCAGGTGGTCGAAATTACTCCGTAGCCCTCCACTACGGCTCCCCTTTCTCTCTATCCACTTTCACTCCCACCTTCATCCCTTCCCTTACGGCGCGGTTCAGGTGTCCACAGAGCAAGTGTGACAGATACTGCGCCTTTCCCTTCCCATGAATCAACCAACCAACCAACCAACCGCTTTACTTTCGTCTCTTACTATACATTGTAAATGCCCTTCCGCGGTGGCTGAGTGGGTGCGGCTCTCTGCTGCCCGAGGACGTGGCCGCGTTTCGATGGAGGTGGAACGCAAGGCGGCCGTGTGCAATGCGATATCAGTCCACGTTAATGAAATCCTTGGCCGCGTCGGGACATTACGCCTCACCAACCAAACCTAAATCAAACTAAATGAGTTGTAAATCAACTACTTGGGTTGCGCAAATTGAGAAAGATAAGGCGTTGCGAAAAAAGTGCAAATAATATTTGATTCTATGCATTAGGCTCATTGCTGCTTAAATACCAATACTCTTCTGGTACGGCATAATAAGGCATGGTGTGATGTTGTAGATACATTTCCTAGTTATTTTGGATCACCTAGAGTTCTTTTAGTGCTCTGACATCGAACAGTACAAGGGAGCGCCGCATTTTCCCTGCATCTTCCCCTGCATTTCTGCTGAAAAAAAAAAAAAAAAAAAAAAAGGAACGGTAACAATCTTAACAGTGGTTTGAGTTTAACGTCCCAAAGACGCCTTGCTTTGGCCTCCATTCAAACATGGCCGGGATTCGATCCCGCACCTGTGGGCACAGTTGTCGATCCTAACCACCTAACCTGACCTAACCTAACCACCGCACCACCACGGCGGGGCCCTCCTATTTTAGCGCTTAGATATAAGCGCTGTTTCCTACGCGGTTCCAGCCGAAGGGGCCGCCTCCGATGAAGAGATCTCTATCACTGACCTCCAGTCTATATATATGGTGTCCCAGCTAACTTGCACCAAACTTAAAAAAATACGGTTAGCCCTAGCACCAATTCTAAGCTGTTCAGAGCCAACCTCCAGTATTTTTTTGATCACTAAAGTTAACTAACTTAGTGAATATTGATCAACCTTTTTGTGATTATTAGCTTGACAGCAAAAGTGTTAAAGCAAAATTGTATACATTCTCGAAAAACAGGTAGCAACGTTGTTTCTGTCAAACTAGCGTTTACGCAAAGTGATATTTTCACCAGCCGAAAACGATGCCTGGCGCAAAAAGAAAAAAAAAAAAACTTCTTTGTGACTGCGGTGTCAAATAGCCCCCCCCTCGAGTCGCGCCCTAGATAACAATATCTCTTTTTCTGGGCCGTGCTTTCTACGATGAAGCTGGTTGTACGCACTTGGCGAATGATTTAGAGTAACAGCTGGTCACGTGACAGCATTGATTTTTTTGAAGGCTTATAAATAGGGCGGCGTAAGTCGTAGCCTGATGGAAACAACGTGGCTACCTGTTTTTCAAAATCTCCAACTTTTGCTTTGACCCTTTTCTCTCAAGCCAATGATTACAAAAATAGCTAATTAGTCTTCACTTTTTAATTATATTTAGTGAACGAAAAAAAAAATACTCAAAATTAGCATAGGCGACTGAACAGTTCTGAATTGGTTTTACTGTGCTAGGGCTAACAATATTTATAATCTTGGCCCAAGTTAGCTGGGACACGCTATATATATATATATATATATATATATATATATATATATATATATATATATATATATATATATTGTGTTTCATAAAAGTCTTCCAGGATCTAGAAATATGTTTAAGATGAGGTAGGGGGCGCACAAACGAAAGCAATGGTTTATTTTCGACGTATGTATATATATATATATATATATATATATATATATATATATATATATATATATATATATATATATACTTGTATACTTGGCCTCAGCATTCTTAACGCAGTCTCATGTCTGGCATTCTGCCGCTGATCCTTTCGGATGCGGCGATCTATTAACATCATTTGCAAATCACTTTTCATGAGTAAGTGCTAAAACATTTTCTCAATAAACAAGCAAACCACAAAAAAAAAAAAGAACCGCTCCTTTACCTGCTTAATCAGTACTGATGTGATGGCTGTACGAGCATAATTCATGGTCGAGTTTTGCAACAATACTGCTTAACAAATAGGGCAGAAAACTTATTTCTTATTCAAGATTTCGAATTTATCTGGAACAAGGACGGTTAGACGCGCTGGAAGGTCCATTTAACTGTTTTTCCTTTGTTTTGTTGCATTTATTTGTAACCTAGTGCTTTCATTTCTTTCTGTTTGTTTTTGCTCTTGATCTGGCTTCCATTTATCGAGCATAATTAGCGCAGTTTTTATATAATACCCTCTCAAAAAAAAAGCGTTTAGTATTCGATAACAATCATTACATGCATTGCGAATTTCGCGCCATAGGCAGGAGTACTAAACTTTTTCCGAAAGCTTGCGGCCGGATTCTGAGCCAGCTCCTTCGTGTATGGCTATGATTATCCTCCGAAGGCTGTAGTGTACACAGAAGCGTCTCAGAATAAGGCATGTTTACCATCGCTTCTGTTTATGCTGCTTGTTTCAGGACGTCAACGCCTCCTTCGCATCTAACTACGTCAAACACTGCCTCCAGTGAATATTTCCCCCTCATTCTTTCTTTATTGTCATTTTGTCGTGCTCGACGATCAGCTTACTCTGGCTGCTGGTTTTCCCCACCGTTCCTTTCACCTCCTGCACTGCTCCCCCCCCCCCCCCCCCCCCCTTCTTTTCTTTTCATCAAGAAAAAAAGAAAATGGCGGTTGCCGCCGATGACCCCGAAAGCACAAAAATTCGCCGCTTTCTTCTTGTCGATCACGAAGCCGCACCTTCGGTGTTGCTTGGGAAGAGGAGAAAGATTGAGGGGGGGCGTCTTGTTGGCGTGATTGTTTGCGGTGCTTGGCTGCTGGTGGTGTGGTCAGTGGCTCGCCAGGCGCCCGTCAGCCGCGCGGACGGACGAAGGAGTCTCTTCCTTCCCCCTCTTTCTCTCTCTCGCACTTGACGGCGACCACTCAAAATGGGTCAGGCCCCATTGTTACCTTCGGACCGGCTTTTGTTCCGGCCCCGCGCTGTGGCTGCCTTTGCGCGCCGAACTCGGATGGCGCGCGAGCAATTCGTTCGGCTGCCCAGCTGTCCTGGCGGCGGCGACGATGCCTTTGCAGAGGTTCCCCTTCCCGCATGTGTGCGCGCCTTCTCTGGAATTCTTGTTTGCCCTCTCTTTCGCTCTCTATTTGCGTGCCGCTCTGTTTCTACCTCCTTTTACTCTTGGCGGAGGTTTGGTATGACAAGTATTCGAGCCTCACTGTGTGTCATCAAAGAGGTTTCTTTTTTTTTTCTTTTATGTACCCATATTACTTCTACACTTTCCGTTGTTTGAACCTCATGTTCTCACACGAAAATGTGACGGGAGAGATAGGTTTGGTTGAAGAGCGTGCAATGCTGATTGACAGTGTGATGGTTTATGCACTGCGAACTCCACTCTTCGTCTCGCCCTCGCCAAGATTTACATCTGCCCGGAGAGGGACTTGGACTAGCAGTGGTATGTGCATGCGTGTACACTGCTACGACGATGCCGCGCGCTGTCATGGTGGTCCCTAACCGCAAGGCGTCGTGCAAACACACTTGACCAAAACCGATCCACAGCGGCAGCCACGCTGGCGACGAAGGCCGCGGTACGTTGTTGATCGTTTCTATGGCGGATTACACAACAGGCAGGACAATGGATGAGGCGATAGAGCATTGGCCGAGTTGAAAGAGCAGCCAAATGGAATTGGACGTTGAGCGCTGAGCTGCGAGCGCTTGGAAATCGCGAGAAAATGAAGTGGCGATGCAGGGAATGACAAGTGGCGGGTGATAGAGCGAAGTGTTGCTGCAGCGGAGTTGTGTATTTAGCCTAGATTTGACGCGTCGGCAGTAGATCGGTCGAGAAAGGTGTTGATGCGGTGCCGGCCGATGAAAGAAGAATTCCTTGAGCTCACGGCCAGCACTTATAAATGCCCTGGGCGCATATGAGAGTCATTCCAATTGCGCCATTCGATGGACCGTCGGACGTTAAGCGCGTGGCGGCACGAAGGCATAACGACAGAAGTAGTCTAATACACGTTTGTGCGCCTTCACGACGTAGTTGTTTTAGTTGCTTCTTTTATGTTTTGAAGTTCTTTTTTTTTTGTATTCCGCATCGTTTCGTGATTTACTGCGTCTTTATCGCTTTGTAAAGTTATCTCATTTAATTTTGAGTCAGCACTGATGCGTTTCATTGGTCGGCACGAGTGTGACACAAATCGGCATTTTGCCACTGGATTAAGTGTTCTCGGAGAAACGTGCGACAGAAGTGTTCCACTGTACGTCTAGCGATAAACCATGGCAGAGCACCCCGTCATTTTATACATGGCTGGTGTGGGAAAGGTTTGGAATAAATAACGGAGCCGCTTCGCTTTCGCTGGGGACGTTTTCTCACTTTAACTTTGCGAGGTTGAAAAAAAAAAAAAAAAAGCTGGCAGTGGCTGAACTCAGCTAAGCCAGGATATACACAGCGAAAGCGGTAGTAGTCGTGTATGAGAACGAATCGTTTCTCTGTTGTTCTTATCACACTTTCTCCGCCGCCTTGCGTCGTTGCTCTTCTCGCTCTGCGGAAGTTTTCATCGCTCGGCTCTCTCAGATTCTATTTTCCTACGTGCCGCTTCTCCACGGCGATGTAGGCAGGATGAGTAGAATCGGCTATTAGGCTGGCGTAGCGAACACTCGCACTAAGCGTCTTTGCCTCATCCATAGCACGACAAACTCGCTGCAATCCTCAACGTATATATTATATGCCTTTTCAAGAGAGCGGCTGCTGCGGCTCAGCAGCTGGAGAGCGCCGCGCATGCGCAGTGAGGTGCATAGCGAAGTGATGACGTCACGTACGGCGCTCCGCGGAGGCCAGCGATATGTACTGGTATGAATGAACTGGTACGAATGAAGTTTGTCAGGTGTGTGAAGAAGTAGGTATGCGATGTCGAAGAAGCGAGACAGCATGCAGGAGAAGTATGGAGCGCCGCCCGCTCTATTCACCACACGTGTGAAGTAAAGGGCGGCGAGCTTGTCGCGCGTCCCTAGGCAAAGGTCGGCTGAAGGTCAAGCTGCGGCGTACGCGAAGCGCGCCGCAGCTAGCCCAGTGAAGCTTTCGCTTGGGGAAAAAAAAAATATCTATATTTGGGATGTTCTCCGCCGAGGTGGTTTAGGGATTCGGGAACTCGGCTGTTAACCAAGAAGGTGCGGGTTCGATTCTGGCCGCGGCGGTCGTGTAATGTGCAATTTCAGTGCACGTAAAAAAACCCCAAGAAGCGGAATTTACCCGGAGCCCTCCACTCTGACGTCCCTAATAAGACGTTGTTTCATAGAAGTTGTTTCAGGGCACACAGTTCTATCACCCCGGTTTTGCAACTGATGTACATGCATTAGCTCACCACCATCCCTCCTTCTCCACACACTCAAAAAACAAATAAAAAGAACTAAGAAGGGCCCAGCAGGTTGTTATGAAGGCTATTGTTGGGTAGGCGTTACAGTTTCTTGTTACTTGCATGGTGTGTGGATTATGCTGGTTGATTAATTTGCTTTTAGGTAAAACGCCCTCATTCAAGAACAGCCTTCGCTTTAATATAAGTGAAATGGACACCTTAACAAAAGTTTTTGCTGGGAACAAGAGGTACCCTGTCAAGGGAGAGCGAACACAAAAGCGCTCAAGACAGGTCAAGAAAGAACGCGGACAAGCCCGTTCTTGTCCCCGTCTTCAGCGCTTCTGTGAGAACTAGACTAAACCCTCAGCGCTTTTGTGCTCGCTATATGTTTTACGAACTAGATCAAACCCACATCGTGCTAAAAGCGAGCAGTTGAAGGCAAGAGCGTATCATTTCAGGCATTCACCAGCCACGTTGAGTTGCAGGTCCGCTCACTGTGCTGCCTACGCATTCATTTGGTTTACTTCGGAGCTTTTTGTCGATGCTGCTTTATCTCGCCCGTTCTGCAATGCATGTCCACAACGAGCTACAGCACGCAGCGCATTCTGGTTATGATTGACAGCTGGCCCGATATAGCGCCGATATATGGAAAACTGGAGCAAGGGCTGTAACTACTCGCTGCCAAAAGTGGGACCACGCAGGTGGCTGGCTTAGGCATCGGTAAACTGTAGAACGCACTGGACTGGTCGACGGATGGCCTAGACCAGTGATCCTGACGTTGCTCCATCAAACTTTTTATTCGGGGTCAATGAACAAAATCATCTCGAAAGCGCTGGGCTACGTAAGCACGCATGAACACAGTTATTTGAATTTTTTTTTTATTCCCTGGCCATTCGCTTAAAGTTTTCAATGCAGATCGAACTGGTCTGTCTCAGGTGGCATTAGCGGAAACTTCACACCAGGCTTGCGACACGATTATAAATTCCGATCGAATATTTAGGAGAATCCCTCAAGGTGGGATAGATTTGTAGTAAGGGAGCAATTACTATAAATTCTCAACCTAGTAGCCTAAGATGGCCGCTTGACTCAGAAACTAAAGCAGTTGGCTCAAAAATGGCACCCGAATATGCAAATTAAAAATGTCACTTCACAGTTCCAGGCGTAGGTGCAGGGGACTGTCGGCTGTATCTTGACTTGTGACCGCTGCCCAAACAGAACAATGACGAAGGCATGTCTTACCTTCGCGTAATTTCTGCTTCCTTATGCCCAGTATTCGGCACAGCTGAGGCGGTGAGTATAAAACTTGCATTCTCCGATTATGCTCTGTTCTATTTTCGTCCGCCACCTAATGGGGGCCACCAGCGACACCGAGGGCATGGCTTTTGATTCGTAATAGAACAGCTACACTAATTTTGCCCCCTTTTGGGATAGCGTGCCAGTATTCTACTTCATTTCAGATGCGTTGCTTCCTTTATTCTCCCCTTCCTTCTTCATTAGATAAAACGACGCTAAGCTCCGCCATCGTCGGTAGGAGTGCGATGGACATCAGAAAAAGAATGCCTGTGTACAGTTACACTATAGTTCTGGTTGATTTCGCCAATACCGTGCATTACGTCGTCGACGCTGTGGAGATCGAGGTCGTCAACTAATAAGAAATTGGTGTGGCAGTGGTGTTCCCATACTACAAGCAGACCGTGTCGAGGCGTCTATCGAAGATGAAGCATCCTTTCAGGCGAGAAGCTTGGCGACTTCTGCCTCAGCTATCTGCCGTCAGTTGTAGCTTCATCGCGGCGTTGCACGGTTTCAGTGGGACAAAGTGCGGCGGAGAGCATCGGCACCTTTCTGTCGGGTGATGTGCGTCACGCTGTATGACAAATGCGTAGCGCATATCGCGTGAGTGCGCACTGGGCGTTCTTAAAAGAACACCGTCTGAAAACAAAAGGCAGGAGTGAAGGTGCATGCGCCAGACCGGCTGCGGGCGACTTGAAATCAGGGCTAATGATCGGCAGCATCATGGACGGCACACCGTGACCCCCCCTCCCCTCTGCCGGGACGAAGCTGGAGCGAGCGTGGCATTGCGAGGCCGCAGATGTTTGTCTCGGCCCATGCTATGTAGGCTGCGCAGTCTCCACTGCGTATGGTATAGGCGGCTATTGTAAATATGCGAGAAAACACAGGTGGCTTTAATGAATCCCAGTTTCGCCATCGAGCGGTTTGAAGGGAGATGGATACCGGATCGGCTGGCCAGTCGAGTGATGACCTCCAAGATCATCTGAAACTTGTGACGAATGGCAGACGTAACAATTCGACACCGAGGCGTTATGGGCCAAAGTCAGTAAGTGGGCGCCCAGGCAGTCAGCAATACTGAATGTTCTCGGCGCAATCTTTGGGACTGCAGTGGTCAAAGTTTGCGTTGGTCAACGTGGTCAAACATTATAACGTGCAGCTCAAGAAGAGAGAAAAAGAGAGAAGGTTGATAGAGTCTCTCTCGATTCATTATAGTCTCCGCCGAAATGGAGGAGGAGGAGGAGCCGAAATGGATGTGAAGTGCGTCTGGCGCCTGCAGCGAGTCACCTTGACCACTGGGCCACTGCGCTGCAAGTCGACAAAGGTGTTAACAGTTGCCCAAGTGACCCCTCGCTGCATAAGGAGCTTCGGCAGGTCAGCTCTGTGAGAATTCTGCCAGCCGGTTCTGCCAAACGTGCTCGAAGCAGCCATGTGATCGCCTCTTCGGCTTTGCAGGCAGCATCTTTTGACATCGACCTCGATGGCATTCCGATCTCTTCGAAACTAAGTCCTTTTCGGCGCACTCATCCGAGTACTAGTACTAGGGAGTGGGTTTTATTAAATAAAACAAAAACGGAAGTAAAAAGATGTTTGCCAGCCAGCCCCGGTATCTGCCATCTAATCAGAATCACGTACCTGAACTGGGGCGGCGAAAGTAAATGGATGGTAAGGAAGAGGGGGAGAAAATCAAAGAGGTGAGCACCGGGAAGAAAGGACAGGGTATACGTTGGATTAAAATGGTGCGTATACTAAGTTACAGGGGATAGAGTAAAAGGCATGGGGCCCGCCCGAAAATTGTCTTAATCCACTGAAGCACCCGGCACAGTGAGCAGGCCTCCGCAATAAGTTTGTTGCGACCCCATCAGTTTGCTATCGCAGTCTTGTTTTGGTTTCCTCCCCATACCTTGGAAAGCGACCGAGGGACGCGCCCCGGAGAGGAGGCGACGATGATGTGTCGTCAGGGTTTTTCTTTCTTTCTTTCATTTTTTTTTTATTAGTGATCAACTATGCATTGCGTTAAGAACATGTCGGGATCATCAACTATAAGTGTATATTACTGGGCGTGCACATAGCAGATAATTTAACACGAAAAGTACGCATTATCTAGTAAATAATGCTAATTGTACTTTAATATATATATACGAGAAGAAACTTCGCATTCGCCTACTCGCCTGTATACATAAAACATTAGGGTCAAACTATGGCTCGCAGCTTTGAAATGGGACCCTAACCACTGCACATCAATTCATAAGCAAGAAATTGTTCAAAATAATTCAACGCGTTTCATCCTTTCGAACTATACTCAGAGTACCAGTATATGTCCTCAGTAAAATCAGATCTTAATGTGCCTAACGTGGAGGCTCGTAGAAGAGCCTTCCATTCTTGTCTCATTTAATGAATGTTTTAATAAATAAATTTAATAAAAAAATAATTAAAATAAATAATAAACCGGACATTAACTGAAACGATGTCTATGTACACTCTTTGTCAAAAGTGTAGCGCCCGGGGGGTCTACTTCTGAGCTAATTCGTGCGGCTTGTAATGCATTTCATGCGTTCCCGAATCTTTTGTTGGTAAGAAGATTTTTTGTCCTACCCTCTCCAATAGGAAGGACCTCCACTAAGGCTAAATTAGCGCCACTATACAGCTCAGAAGCAGACCCCCTGGGCTCTACACTTTTGAAAAAGGCTGTACGTTTCTGATGACCACCGCGACTGGGACATAACGCTGCCATTTGTGACATTTGCATACAATTCGTCGCGTCACGACACTACCGGCTACTCCCCCTTCTATCGTCTATACGGCCGTGAACCTCTGCTTGACGCTGCTGTGTTTCTGTGTGCGGTGACATCTTGGACTAATCTCTTCATCTTACCTTGCCACGTATCAATATTATCCATCCTGCTCCAGCAAAAAAGTATAACTAATTGCCAGCTCACGTATCCTCTCGCATTGACCACCAACTTAAAGTAGTTGTTCCAGCATGCTACACAACCTCATTTTCACGTCGTTTGTTTCCGAGATACCACATGACTTGAGCCATCTTTCCGCATCGGCAGTAAGCATTGCCCTGCCGGAGTGGTGCAGTGGTAAGACGCCCGACTACTGTCCGGAGTTCCCGGGTTCGAACCCGACCACAACGCCTGCGTTTCGATAGAGGCGAAACGAAGTGTGGCGTCCGTGTGCTGTGCGATGTCAGCGCACGTTAAAGGTCAACTCCGGTGGTTTTTTCATCATTTTGTGTTTTTGGTTGAATTACATTCCTCGGCACGTCCTGACTCCAACACAAAAAACCGTTTTTCGAAATGCCAATCAGAAGTATTTTTAAAAAAGAAAAACGGGAAATCGAAACCGAAACTGCTTTCACGGCCAGAAACGACGTCCCACTTGACGAAATGGTGACGTCACACTCAGTATTAGAAAAACACACGTACGCGCGTTGGATGGTGAAAATAACGTATGGAAATCATGAAGCATTGCATAAAATGTCTGAGGTAGTTCAATATGAGCCTCACATTTTCATAATCATGCGGGAAGGGGACAGTAACGCCGGACTGTTTGTGACGTCAGAAACTTAGTGTTGCCGGCAGAAATAGTCTCAAATTAAGCCATGAAAACAGCATATTTTAAAGTCGTGTTGCGCGTGAACGGATTATTGTACGGCGCCCAAATTTTGTAGAATGCGTCAAGACGGAGAGGAGAATCTACAGTAAAATTTTTATTTGAATATTCGAATGTCAAAAAACCTCCGGAGTTGCCCTTTAAAGATCCCCAGGTGGTCGAAATTACTCCGTAGCCCTCCACTACGGCTCCCCTTTCTCTCTTGCCACTTTCACTCCTACCTCCATCCCTTCCCTTGCGGCGTGGTTCAGGTGTCCACAGAGCAAGTGTGACAGATACTGCGCCTTTCCCTGTGAACCAATTATTATTATTATTATTATTATTATTATTATTATTATTATTATTATTATTATTATTATTATTATTATTATTATTATTATTATTATTATTATTATTATTAAGCATTGGTAACAATTACCTGCCCTTCAGCTGTAATTAACGAAACTATACTCTATAGGACTGTATAACGTTTTCTCTATATCCTGCTTTGTTGTTATTCTACTATTTGACCCACTCCCTTTTATAATGGTTCAGTCGTGAAGTATATGTCAATAAATAAACATTAGATGAGCCAAATACTATGCAGTTAACATGGATACGCGCCCGTAGTGATCCATTCGCGCTTTTTGTCCACAAGCGATATTTTAAACCAGGAATTCTAAGGATTTGGAACGTTAATTTCTTCCTATTTGAAACCGTTATCGTCTTTTTCTTTTTTTAATGATGCCATGGCGAAGCAAAAATTTGTCGTATATCGCTTGACTATACTGTACAGTAGAATGCACAGTTAAAGCAGCACAGATGGCCTATAGAAATGATTGCTGGGCACATCTTAAGCATTTGCCTCATTGTTACTTACCCACCTTTACTTTTTTATTTGAGATGCCGAGGTTCACTAGTGAGGGCGACGCGGCCGCCACTTTCTCCCGTCGTGCCTCGCTGTGGGTCGCGGAATGAATGCTTTGTCACGGCACGTCCGAGCACGTTTCCGGGGTCAGCCTCATTTTTCTTTAAGGGTCTCAACGAGGGTGAGAGGTCTCAAATTCAGTCTGCTGCCGGCTGCACCAACGCCGCCTAGAAGACTTTACTCCTGGAAGCAGCTTAAAGAGCCATTTAGACAGCCTATAGCAAACGACTTAAGCGGGGAATAAGTTTGGGCATGTTGGGGGTTCATACGCAGAGATAACGCCGTACGAATGCCATAAGAGCGAGTGGACACGTACAGGCGCCAACGACCGGTTCTTATCGAAACAAGGAAGTTCGCGATTTTAAAATGGTGGCCATCACCCATCAGTCATTGAAACTAAGGAAATCAGCCATATGTATACGTAGATATATAGCTTATATGCTCCGAAGCGAGGGATTGTGACCAGCATGCATCACACGAAATGCGTTCACGAATAAAAGAAAAAAAGAAAGAAACGCGCCAACTTAGATTCCTGCACCAGGAGGAATAAAGCAGTGACAAGAGCAGCCTATTGCAAGTCACAGTTAGGCACGATGATTAGAAACCAAAAGCTTAGCACCTTCATGTACCCGCGTGATTGCAGACTTCCTCCATAATTCGCAACTTTACACTTGTGTAATTTGCTTGAGAACTGGCCCCTCATTTATATCTGATTAGAGTCGTACATATACGGACATTCTTAAACCTGCCAGAGCTCAGCGTTTCCTCTCTTGTATCATTTGCCACTGCAATTGCGATATAATACCGTAAAAAGATATGACCCAAGGGCCGACATTTCAGGAACGTGCACCATGCACCATGCACGTGCATCATGGAGGATACGCGACATGTCGTGTATCCTCCGGTTATGTATTCTCTTCGTTCCTTTGTCGGAGCCATTTCACGGTGATATTCCAAGTATCAAACGAGCCAAGCTATACCTTTGCATGCATTTTCCTTCCCTATCTCTTTTCTACTTTTTTATTTAGTAGCTTATCTAGTCATCGCAGCGCGTGTGCTCCTTGCAAGGCAGCAAAAATGTTAGCAATGCATGGGTAGGGGGCAGGTGTATACGTTTGATCTTTCAATGGGAACCAGCATGGAAGGATTTTACAAAAGCAGCAAAAAGTATATGTACCGCAGCGCGAACAAAGGGACTAGAAAGGGCCCAACTTCACGTCTTTGTTATAAGGGATATTCCAGACTCGATATAACAGAGAACAGGTGAATCAGAAGAAAGGCGCATACGAGCATACCATGATATTGGTGCAAGCGTGGCGCCAAGATGATAGAATTAGCCGCTCGCACTCATAAAAGAGCGTGTGGCATTGTTTTCCTTTCACCATTCGCTTTCCTTCCCGCTCTTCTACTTGAATCCAAATGAAGAAATTCATCGTTCAAACATCCTATGTGCACCGCGCACATTTCCTGCCAATCTGGCGAGACATTTTTGCGGCAAACCATCGGTGTGTAAGCCACCTCTCTACTCGCCTAGCCTGTATCAATCCGTGCACCGCGGAGGGACACTGCATGGCGCTCTTTTCCGGCCTAATGAGTGCTTCCGCATTTAGTAAGTGCGCTCGTTACGAGGAGGACAAGCGACGCCGGACTGGGAAGAGAGGAGCCGCCTCAGCGTGGTGGGCTGCAAAGGAGGCCGCCTGTCCGTGACTAACACGTGAGGCACGTTCTCCCGTGAACCGTGCTGACGATGCTGGAGATGCAGGACCGCACACGCGCTGGTCCTTCCGCGAGTATCTCATTGTAGAGGTACCGACACGGGCGTATCCAGCAAGTTCGATTCAGCCAAAGACGCGATATTGCGGACGGCGCAGCTTAATTCGCGCCTGTTCTATCCTGTTTCCCTTCCGATGTCCTGCTTTTTCCCCCCTCTTATCTCTCGCCGAGTTTATCCCTCTGGATGCATCATAGCCACCGGGAAGCACGAACCGAGAACTCTGAAGGCCCCTATCGTGGAAAGTTGTCCGATCTACGAGCGATAAACTTCCTATACGCCTTTTAGTGTGGACGCAATAGTGGCGGCGCGGAACTTTATCGTCCATAGAATTCGTCGTAGTCAGTCCGCGTGCGTCCAGCGAAAGCGTCTCGTCCGTAAGTATTATAGCGAATGAGCTCGAAGAAGAATCTGTATTTATGTCAACTCTCTCGTTGAATGCGGGTGAGGCCTAGAAAAAGGACTCAGCATGAACCCGGACGGGATGCCGTTCTTTGGATGTCTCAAGTCAGCCTCACACCGTCGTGCCGTTTAGTCAATGACCGCCCACGTTGAAACCCAATAGTTAATGCGTTGTGCCTGCCATGACCTACAGCTATCCGACATAGTAAACAAGATATTTCCCTTCACATAATGGAATTCATTAATAAACGATACAGTGAAGGATTTTAAGTGTGGCATTTTGCGTCTAGTATGTGTTCCTTGTTCGAGACGCAGTACTAAGTGTATGTGTCTATGCGTGTGAAAAATAGGGCGCTCGTCTCGGCGCGTACACTGCCTCGCGGATATCGAATGGTAGGCACTTTCACCGAGTGGTGGATGCTGTTTGCAAGGGTCCCATTTGCAACTAGAGCAGAAAGATAGCACAGTTACGTCTCCGTCCAATCATGCATGCAGGATTTTTCAAGCTCGGTGTTGATAGGATCAACGAAGTGGTTTAGACAAACCGGAATTTCGAATTAAGTAAGTTTGAATTAGCGAATCCTTCCCGCATTCACAGCTGTGTTCCTAGATTCTCAGTTATAAAGGGACACGAATTTAGTACCGCGTTCTAAGGTAAGAGAGAGAGAGAGAAGACCTCTTTCACTGAAAGCGAAGTTGTCACTGCGAAAAAAAAAAAACAGAAAAAGAAAACGAAGAGCAAACGCGAGTTCCACCATCAGGAGTGGATTTCGCTAGCATGCATTGATACCGTTTCTTTTGTTTTAATTTTTTGGGTCGGGTGTCAGGGGCTATGCTACATCGCCATTAGCTTTCGAAACAACGGCAACCCGTCCTTTCCGGCTGCGAAGGTCATGGGCTTTGAACCGGGAGGGTGGGAAGAATTTTCAATTAGTTTTTCTCGTCGATAAATGGGCCTTTTGCTGCAGTGCAAGCATCAACGTAGCTCAAAAGAGTCATAGCCATTATTGTTTTCGCTAAAAACAATAATTAGGCGGTGTTATTCTCTGTGCCCATTTATTGTAGTCAATGCAACCCTTTAATTCATCGTTGAGACTTGTAGATTCCAATCGTGTTCACCGGAATGGCAGTCTGATGCTCGGCTTGTTTGGGGCTGCGGGCCAAGCGCGTCTCGCATCAGGGCCTCCCGCCGGAACCGCACTCTTCACCGTGCCCCTTTCCCCTCGCTTCGCGTGAGGTGCGTGCACATACTCGCGCCTCCCTTCAGAAGCTATTTCTATTTTCCTCGCTTTCTCCCGCGTGTTTCCCCCTTTTTTTTTCGTTGGCTTCGTCGTCACGCGCTCAGCTCGGCCGGGCGGCCGGTGGTCCGTGGTTCCGATCTATGCGGCGCCTGCCTTGTATGCGTGCGCGCTCACGGCGTTGTCTTCCGGTGGAGCCGGGGCCAGTGCGCGCTGCCGGTCGACTCCCATCCGCCGTCGACGCAAGGGTGACGCCCGCCAACACCTGTGCGAGGGAAGGGGAGAGAAGGGGAAGGGGCTTTGGGGTTGAAATGATTTATAGCAGTTCTCTTAAACTGAAGGAATATGAACACATCAACCCCTGCCTGAATACAACAGACAGCTACAAAAACTTGCAGGATGCAGGCTTAGAAGAAAAAAATATATATATATATATATATATATATGTCGTCGCCGTTATGTGAGTCAGTCTTGTGAAGGGGAGATATGAGGAGATCTGCTTGCTATGAGGACATATGAGGAGATATGCTTCACCCACTGCGTGGTGTATCAGCACCACACGAGCTTTCTCGCGAAACCGCGGAATTTACTTCCGAGCATACACATCCCTGGGGCGTTTGCTACCTTAATGTGCCCGGCTTTTTCAAATGTTCGTACTTGAAGAAAAACATGCGCGTATTTGGTGCTAAAATTCAGGACGCGTTTGTTACACCAAATAAGCTACGCAGGAGAACCAGCAGTCAGCGGGGCGAAACTCAATTAATCAACTCGGTGCGGGTGCAGTGTTAGTCCAGTGATCTTAAAGGAATAATCCTCAAAGAGGAATGTAGTTTAAATTGTATTATTTGTGGGTGATAATTTTGCAATACCATAGCGATTTTTCCATTTGAATTCCGCTTCTATACTTTGAGTTAAGCGCCTGAACGCACTGAAAACATCAGACCAAAACTTCTCTTCGCGCAAGTGTGATTCGTGATGGGACAACCCTTTCTTGGAACCGGTGTCTGGCCAGGAAGTTGTCTGCCTTATTTAATACCAAGCAAAATTGCCACTTCTTTGCTGAGGCTCTCAAAGTTGTCTGTAGCAAGGTGAACTTATAAACGAACCTCAGTGATGCTGCAGTCCCGGTTTGTTATAGCCGTAAAAAAAGCTGTCAATCCGTTATTATACACGCATGCCTCTGAGCCACACTGTAGTCATTTTTATTTACGTCTGTACTCTTCCAGTAAAGCCAAGTCAGGCGTGGAGTGAAACAAACGCGTACAACGGAGAACACGCAGTCGCCGACTTCGGCCGACCGCTTCGTTGAGGCCGTCGGCCGAGAAACAGTCGTGGCGTGTATGTGGGTACTCCCTTCACGACTCTGTGTGTGCTCGTCTCGTTCTTCTCCGATGCTGATATATTCCACGAAACCTCGAGTACGATGTGAACGCTGCAACGACTTTGGTTGCTTTATCCGCGCATTTGATGTGAGGTCCTTCCCTTGTATTGGCTGCCTCCATGCAGCTTCTGCATCTGTTATCGACATGTCAATAATTGAAAATACGCGTTCTCGTCTGTCCACGGCAACGAATGTAAGTTGCAACGACGGCAATGCAACGACGGCAATAATGTAAGTTGCAGGTTCAGTTAGTGTAGGCAAAATGTGTACAAAATTAAAGGTTGAAGGCGCCGTATACACGAATACCTCAAAGCTACGGAGCTAAGGAAGAGGCGGAAACGTTATGGGGCGATATATGGATAGACATATATTCACATAAAAAGACAAGAAAGTGAAAGAAATTAAGTTAAATAACTTCACTGCTAGAGCCGCAGTTGCTTCTGCGGCATAAAAAGAAGAAAAAAAAAAGGCTATTTGAAGAGAGGTCTGCATGTAGTGAATTACGTTGGAAGATCAGACACTAAGTGCACTTCATGTACTCAAAGGTATACACTGTACTGCAGGTAGTGAAAACCGTGAGACGGTTTGACTTCGCCATCCAGATTAATATCGTCCAAACCTCGACTGGCTATTCACTTTAAGGAGCCTAATTTTGTGGGTGAGACATTTTTATTTTAGGGGCGAGCCAATAGTCGGTTTGTGGGGCGATTCAATTTTCGAATTGAGCGAAGTCAAATTCGAGGGTGCTCCACACCCTCGAATTTGACTTCGCTACAAATCGAGGTGCGACAAATCGATTAGTCAAACCGTCTCTCCCTTTTTTTTTTCTTTTTTTTTTTTTTGGCAGTGCGAAAGCGGTGTGTTTGATCCACTACGCACCGATGGAAGTCTATGAAGGCGACATGCAACGTACCCTTTCCACGGGTTCTTTTTTCCCCGGCAGAGGCCATTGCTATGCTATAAGTTAACTAATACCAACCTAAGTCATGTAAGCCGCAAAATTCTTGCTTGGGTTTAAGCGTAATAAGTAGTGCTTTCGCCCTTAAACAGCGACACCCGAAAAGTATATATGCGCAGCAACTTCCCCTTCTTTTTGTGCTTGCATACTTTGCGGTTCCTGTTTTTCAGATTACCTAGGCTCGAAGGTGCTTGTATACATCCGTCACCACCTGCGTGGAACCGTTTGTTAGCCATTATTTTTCTCTTTTTGTTTGTTTTCGCCCGTTTGTTGTGGGTAACCAACGATACGGGTTGTCCGTCGTATTTTTGTGCCCTCAGGTCATCAGGGAGCGCCGGCGCTAAAGGTGCTTCCCGCAAGGGTCTGCATACCGCGGCGAGGAACGCAGCGGCCCCGCTTACCCGCAGGGACAGACAGCCTAATGACGGGCAATTCCTCATCACACACCGACCGCGACGGCCACCGTCAGGGAGCGCTGCGTGGGTAAATTGCCCTCTTGTCTAGGCCCGAGAAAAACTAAATGTCCTTCTGTAGTCCTCGATCTTCTAAGCTGTCACGATTTACGGTCAAGGTGGCGAACGAACCGTCTTACGACGGAGCTGAGCGCTCTTATCGCGGAAATTCCTTAGTGCGTATACACACACGCACTCGGGGAGTGCTAGCGCAGTTCGCCGTTTTACTACCGTCACGTGACGTGCTCGCCTCCAAACGGGTATGTCTGTCGCGCTCCTAACCTAACCGGAATATGTGCGTGTCAATACGGCGCTGACTAATTCCGGCTCTAAAGTACGCTGCGTGCCCCACGAGTCCAAAGCATTCGATCTTATCTCGCGCTGGACGTTTATACCTTCACGTGATCTGCATGCACTAGCTCATCGATATGCTCAGGTTTGCCTCGTGGTCTCGCAAGCTGCCGCGTGCACCTGGTCTTCCGCGAGAGTCTCATTCTTTTGTGACGAGGCGACAGCCGCGGCGCGCAGTTGACATCCTTAAGAACCAGTCATCCTCAACTTGCGTGAGGGGCCGCAGTGCTTTGAGTCGGGGTCAGTTTTTTCATCGACGCCGCCTCGATCGCTTCGCACGCCTTTTGGCGGCGCTGCTTCGTGTGTTCGGCCGGTAAATGCCGGCGGCTTTTCGCCCCGGCCTGACAGAAAGCGACGACGGCAACTACGACGACGCTCAATGCGCTGCCTCCTCCTTGCCCACGGTCTTGACGGCGTTTCCTCTAGTCCTCGTGAGGGTCGAATCAAACGCGGCCCCGTCACGCATCTCATTGTCGGCCGCGCTGGCCTACCAGGTACACATTCTCAAGCTGGCGTGTATAATTTCCCAGGCGTACCGGACGTGAGCGGAAGAAGAGCTGAGCGCAGTGTTTCTTTGCCCGGCGCCGCTGCAAGTCAGCTGTCCGCTCGCTACAGCGTGTAGCAGCGGCGACTCAACGTGAAAGGAGTGAGGCCGCGCGGCATGGGGCCGCATCGTTCAAGCTGTTGTGAGATAATGGCGAGTTTGCCGCCACCCGACGTCGCGGGCCTTTAAAGAAAACTGTCAGTCGTATAGTGCATGGTGGGACGGCCTGAGGAAGGAACGGTCTCCTCCACGCTTTCGTCCGAGACCGTCGTTGGAGTTACGTTCGCGAGCGAAGTCGAAGACCCCAATTAGTGCCCCCCACCCCACCTCGCACGCGCACACACACGCACACCTTCTTTCATTTAGGGAGTTTTAGTGAAGAGAGTGGCTGGCTGCCTGACCTCGATCGCCGGCAGTGAAACAGGGCGGGGCGCCGCATTGCGCACTTCACGTCGCCCGATTAAGGCCGCGTAAGCTTAGCGCGTACGCAAACCTTCTCCTCGCATGCCCTCCAACGTTCACCGGACTGCGCGCAATCGTGCGGCACACCGTTCGGAACGCGCTTTGGCGCAGATCCGCGTGGCACCCTGGTACTAGCCACTGTAACCGGGGGCCATATGTCGCTTCGCACCGCTAGCTGCTCGAGCTAAGAGCTCCCTTCAACGAGGGCGCTGCGGTGCAGACCGGAGTGGGCGGCGGAAAAACTTTCAGCCACGCGCGACGTCTATATGAAAGGTGCGGGGCCTGCTGCAAGTAGGACGAATCTTTCTGTTCTTTCGTGGCTGGAACGCGCATGCAAATAGGACCGGAAGGAGCCTAATTTGGACCTTAGGGCCGTACTTATTCGGCAAGACTTGTGCTTTTTTTTATATATATATATACGTAGAAGCTATAACGGAACAACTGCTTCGCGTTTTCTGGCAATAGCTCGGCAAACAAGACAGGAAAAGGGGGTACGGGGTATTACAGGATGTACATGCATGTTAAGTGCTATTCAATGAGAGAACCTAGTCTTACGAAGAGTAGTATCCACACCCTGGGTGCCCCATCTGCAAATCCAGAAATACAGAAGCTGACATCCATCACCTGCTGTGGGAATGCCCAGCACTCAAGCCAACGCGGATCCGGCATCTGGTGGCAGCTGGCCTCTCCCCCCGTAATCCGCAATCATATATGCGGCTTGGACGCAGGGACTACATCATCGCTCACTCCTCGACTTCATTGCATCAGCCAACCTTTATTCATTTATTTAACCACACCCTTCGTCCTTCATAGCATTTTTATGCCCTGAGGCAATAAATATCACAAAAAAAAAACAAGAAGTAGTTTAAGAAAAAAAGAAGCACAGCGGGTCGCATCTGTAGAAGTAAAATGTATTTCATTTGTGTAAAATGAACGTCTTCCAGTTTGTTTTTTATTGATACTGTTAATCCTCGCTTGAGGGTCGATACAGGGAGGGTATACACTACAATACATGAAAGATTTTAATAACGTTAAGTTGAACGTACTCGACGCAAAATATATGAATGGATCGTTCGAATTTGTGTACAATAACCTCAGCTGGCAAAGCATTCCAATATTCTATCACATCAGGAAAAAAAAAAAAAAAGAGTTCCGAGAAACACCAATACGTGTGTCATAAGGCTTGATTGCTCTAGTGTGACTTACTCTGGCGCTCCGTTTTCCCGGGGAGTGAATGTATCTATCTTTTCTTATATTTAAATGCCCTTGGAGTATCTCACTATGGGGCTGAAACGTGGAGGCTAACCAAGAGGGTTCTACTTAAGTTGAGGACAACTCAGAGGGCTATGGAACGAAAAACGGTAGGGGTAACATTAAGAGATATGAAGCGTGCAGAGTGGGTCAGAGAAATAACTCAAGTCACTGACATTCTAGTGGAAATTAAGAAGAAGAAATGGGCATGGGCAGGACGTGTAGTGCGAAGAGAGGATAACCGATGGTCGCTTAGGGTAACAAACTGGTTTCCAAGGAAAGGAAAGCGTAGCAGGGGGCGGCAGAAAGTTAGGTGGGCGGATGAGGTTAAGAAGTTCTCAGGGGTCAAGTGGATGCAGCTGGCACAGAACCGGGTTAATTGGAGAAATATGGGAGAGGCCTTCGCCCTGCAGTGGGTATAGTCAGGCTGAAAAAAAACTGATGTAACTTGATCTTCTGTTACAGGGCTTAGGAAAGTCGAGAAATTATTTCTAACTGGCATAAAATTGTAAAAATCTTCAAGTACACCGTGGTCAGAATAATAAAGTAAATAATTAAAAGAATCTGCAAGGGCACAACCAGACACTTCACAGTCATTTATTGACGATTTATTGACAATTGATTTATCGATTAAAAGGCTAGTGGTCCCGTCGTTTTTGCAGCGCAGTCTACTGACCATGGCACTGCGCTACCAAAACGACGGGGCCTTTAAATCGCCTGTGTCAGCAGCCAGATACTAGAGATCATTGCTTTGTGTATTGCCGGGATGCAGTGTTTTTTTTTTTTTTTTTTTTTTTGGGGGGGGGGGGGGGGGACATTCTTCAACGGACTGTCAAAAAAGACATTGATATTACGCCCTATACTATAAGGTGTTTGCCTACAAAAGAAGCTTCTGAGGCGCCATGTGACCTTTTTGTGCTCATGGGACTTTTTAGCCTCTGGAAGAGCCGCATGACAGATCGCCACGCAGAGCCACCACGTTCATCGAAGTCTCTGTTCAGAGAACAATGTGCTATGATGAGCGGAGTATATGCTGCGTAGGATCGACCTCCTGCCTGGTTACATTTACTGGATGCATGTATATGTCTCCCGGAATTTTGATGTGTGATCAAAGTGAGAGCTGAATGCTGGTGTAACTGTGTATTGACAGGTTGCTGAATACGACCAAGTTCAGTACAGTCGTTCAGTCGTGTCCGACTCTTCGTGACCCTATGGACCATGTCACGCCACGCTTTCCGGTCTGTCACTATCTTTTTAACATCACAACTTCATCTGCAGTGCCTCGAGGATGCCATCTAACCATCGCGTTCGCTGCCTACCCCTTCTCCGGCGACCCTCAACCTTTCCCAACATCAAATCTTTCTCCAGCGACTCCTCTCTTCTCATCAGATGACCAAAGTAGCTGAGCTTTAACTTTAGAATTTGACCCTCCAATGAGCAGTCAGGGATTATGGTTGACAATATCGACTGATTTGATCTTCTGGCAGTCCAAGGAACTCCCAAGAGTCTTCACCAGCACCACAATTCAAACGCGTCAATTCTTCGGCGGTCAGCCTTTTTCACAGTCCAACTCTCGCATCCATACATCACAACTGGAAAGACCATAGCACGAGTTATACGGATCTTGGTTGGCAGACTAATGTCTCTGCTCTTTACTAGGCGGTCAAGGCTAGCCATGGCTCTCTTTCCCAGAAGCAGGCGTCTCCTAATTTCATGGCTGCAGTCTCCTTCCGAGGTAATCTTGGAGCCCAAGAAGAGAAAATCTGTCACAGCTTCCATCTTGTCCATTGATGCTCCAGGAGTTGATAGGGCAAGACGCCATGATCTTTGTCTTTTTAATGTTCAGTTTAAGCCCAAACTTCTCACTCTCTTCTTGTACGCGCATCAGAAGTCTCGCATCGGCTGTGTTTGGACAGCGGAGCGACTCCACCGCCTTCGCCGCACCGGACTTCCGTCATGCAGTGACTGTGGTGCTGTGGAGTCTCTCGATCACCTACTTGTGTATTGTCCGGCCTACGATGGGCAAAGACTTGAACTCTGTGCCGCCTATCGCAAGTTGGGGTTCCCGTCAGCTACCTGCGCCGACCTGCTGTTCCCACGCGGCCCCCGTCATAAAGTCCAGCGTGCGTTCTTTGCACTTCTGGACTACCTGGAGTCCACCAACCTTATCACGCGCCTATGACATTTTGGCGCTTCGCCTCACCTGTGCCACAGTGCATATGTGTTCTGTGTTCAATCTGTGGCTACCTCGCCTTGTGCTGTGCGCGTAAGTTTGCGTTCCTCTCCGTGCTCTCATGTTGTGATCTCACTGACTGTGCCTTTGCACATTATCCCCTTGCCGACTCGTTACTGTGTTCACTGGCTGTGTTGTGTCTGTGCTCACTTCAGACAATGTGCCTCCGTGTGTTGTGCCGTCCCTCACCATCCTTTTGTTCCCTGTGTCCAAGTGTGACTTACTGACTGTGCCTTCGCACATTATCCCCTTGCTGACTCGTTACTGTGTTCAGTGGCTGTGTTGCTCTGTGCTCACAAACATCTGTGCCTCCAAGTGTTGTGCCCAAACTGTGACCGCAATCTCACTTAGTGACTCCTCTGCGGGACCTTGTGCCATCATCGGTACGAACCCCTCCGCCAGCACCGCTCTTCCGGGCGCTGCTCTCGTATCGTCCGCCCATGCAACAATGGGCCGACTTTCAACGATCCCCGTCTTCAAGCCTCGCGCTATGCCGACACTCATGGATCACTATTCTCTTGCCCTTTCCCTTCCTTCCTTACCACCGTTCCAGTCATCCTCCCTCCCCTTTACCCTCCTCCCCCTTAAATCGGCGCAACGGCGGTGATCCCTCATACCTGAGGAGACAGTTGAACGCGCCGATCCCCCTTTCCATCTTCCTCATAAGAACCACTTCTTCTTCTTCTTGAGTTCCACTTCACTTTCTGCCATTAAAGTGGTATCATCCGCATATCTAAGGTTGTTGATACGTATTCCAGCAATCTTCACTCCAGCTGAAGACTCGTCCAGACCGGCCTTCCTCATGATGCACCCTGCATATAGGTTAAATAGGCAGGGCGACAGTATGCAGCCTTGCCTCACTCCTTTCTCAATCGGAAACCAATCAGTAAGACCATGCCCAGTTCTGACTGTTAAATTGCTCGAAATACTTCCATGCAATAAAGAAAAAAAGGTTTTTGTAGAGCAATGTATTAACACTACTCATCTTAGCACTTATGCCATTGAAACATCTGTTCGAATTCTGTATTACAATTTTTTCTGAATATTTTTTTTATTCACAACGTGCAAAAACAGTTATCAACAACAATTCTGGGGTGTATTCTCCTTTAGGTTGAATTATGTGATATTTTTGGTGCTAAATAGCAGAAAAGCCAGTCGTCAACAGAGCCACGGATACGGTATGACAGCGGTTACACTGAACAGTTACCTTCGCCGTAATTTGCGTTCAGAGACACCTTTCATCAACAATCGCCGTTTAAACCGCTGAAAAGGTCGTCTGCTCGAGTGCTCCTCCGGGATATGGTTTGGAAATACGCGCCGTGGCCATATCACCGCTTCTTGAGTCAGACTGGACATCCACATAAAGGCATGGTGTGCGACACGTGTTGATGGTGATGCACGCCTTATATTCCACAAAAGAGCAAGAGAAACAAAAACACGCAATAAATAAATACAAAGCTGCCCATCGCTCCTCGCAAGACGCCTGTCCCTTATCTAGTGGGTCACAATTTTCCCTGTCTCGACTCTTGTCCTTGAAATGCGTATACACTGAGATATAGCCCTACAATGTAATCTCTCAAGGTGCTACACCTGACAGGCTTTATACGCGCTATTCGCACAGTGGGCGTTTATTTCGAATGTTTGGCGAAGCGCGAAAGTTTTCCCGTCCGAGGTACCCGCTTCGCTGCGCTGCCGAGCCACCGTGCTGACACGGCGAGGAAAAAAGAGGCAGTCGTTCCAGCGCCAGCGAAGAGCGGAGCGCAGTCAAACAGGTGGTGGCCGATAAAGCGAGAGGTGGTTCTCAGCGAGCAACAGTAGTCGGCGTGCGACTTCCGCATGGGCCGCCGTTCGCGTCCACTCGCTCCGTCCCAGGCTGGCCTCGTCGTCGTTGCTGTCGCCAGCTTGAACAGAAACAGTCAACGAAGAAAGCCTAAAGTAGCAAACGCGAACGAAGAGGGCGGGGACGGGCGTAAAGAAGAGAAAACGTTTATTTGTTTTGTCTTCTTTCTTTTTTTTTTTTTCTCCGAGCCCCTTTCGCAGGCGGTCCGGACCAGAACGGGGCCGGTATTTTGGGGCGAGCGTACCCCTCCGACCTCCGACCCCGCACGCCGAGACGCCCCTCGAGTCCTCTCTCTGCATCGCAGCGAGCAGTGCGCATGGGAAAACAATGGGCGCGCCGAATGGACACTTTCGCTGGTCGCTCAGCAGCGCCGTTACCCCTGCAGCCCTCTTCTAACGGCCTTCCATCCGCTGCTGACGCAGCTGCTGCCTTCCACTGTGCAGGTGTTTGTGTGTGGATATAATGCCGCAGAGCGGTCTTCGTGTGTACATACGGTCTGCCCTAATTTTGAGATTGGAGCGAATGGTCGTCGCCGCGTCCTCTTCCCGCGGCCTTCTTGTTCCTTCCTCGTTATTCACAGGCTTCTGTCCGAGCCGGTTGCCCTTTCGCCTTTGCCTCTCCTCTTTTCGAATTCGCTCTGCGCCTCAATCCATCAACGCAGCGTTGTTAATCGCGTGTGTGGTCCCTGGAGCTTCTGTGGTGGGATTTTTATGGGGGCATTTTCGGCTCGAAAGAGTCACGAATAAAGCAGCGCGGTTTGGAGAGCAAATTAGACTTGAGGACATTTAGGCTGCAATTAAGAAACAAAAATAGATCAAGACTCGAAATGCAATTCGCAAACTGTCAACCGGTGGTTTATTTCAGAGTGGATGCCGACGGTAGTAGAGCGCATACTGGGCAGGCGGAGACCAGCTGGAGTAAATTGCTTGGAAAATGTGATTAGGCTACCTGGCCACTGCAGGCGCTGAAAGGGGTTAACTGGAGGTTAATGTGTGAAGCCTATGTCCGGCACAGGACTCAAGTGTAATTAAGATGGTGGAGGCGCGTTCTTCCTGAAACAAAGCGTTGTCTTAGAAAATGGTGCCGCTAATGTCGTTCAAGTTAAACTTCGCATTTTCTCTCGACCTGTGGCGATGCTTGGGTGTTGCCTTCAATCCTGTGCTTCGCCTTGGAAATTGGAAGTTACTTACACTGATTTGTAATCTGCATTTGGTGTCAGGAAAACAGATTGAATTTTCACAGATGTTCTTTAGTTAGGACGGAGCATGGTACTTTAGCACGTATGTGATACCGTAGATTTTTCTCCCGACACCACGACAGTGACGGCCGCAAGCTAGGCATGAACCGTTCTTCCGTTGTGAAGAATGCCCTGGTACTCAGACCCCTATTGTGCCCAAGGCAGTTCTGGGATCCGCTTTACAAACCCTAAACTCTGAGACAACGTGTAAGTGGTAAAATCGCCTCAACAGCACATTCTTTCCAATTCTCTTTGTGCGCTTCTCTTCTTTTCCCTTTTTATTGACAGTGATCAAACGTGTAAAAATGTGCTGAAAGTAAATAATATGAATTGTACGATCAGTTCGCGTTTTATATCAAAAGTAGTTTCCACTCCCATGAACAGTGTAAAATACTTTGTTCTCCTTGTTTGCATCCGCATTGCCTGTAGTCGCGAACTAGGACCTTGCAAGAACGGTTCTGGTGCCCGAGCATTATAATTTCGCTCCACCGGGCCTTAGTTTGTAGACCTCGTGGCATGAATGGTAGCTATATTTTGATTGATAACACAAGCCTTAGAAAAATGGAGGGCTTTCATCTTTTCAATTTACAAACAACATAATTAAAATGCAAGAAACATTCCCTTATGATTTCCTTAGTTTCGGCGACCGTTAGTTTGTTTCCATATATACGCACACAATAAAAAGCCCCTCATTTTCCTCCCCTTGTCTGCTCAATCGCTCAGTGTAATAACTCCACATAGAGGATTTTCGCGCGGAAGGTATTCGCCGCGCGAGAACATGTTCGACGTTAGATCATGTTCCACGTGGCGGTAATACAACATATACTACGCCCACCGCTTCGGTCTAAGGTGGCGCTGGTGAGCACTCTCAACGTTATGTTATACGCAGGCCAAATACATTATAAAGGTGGTTGGACAGCTACCGATGCGAATTTTAGTTGCTTTTCTTCTGCTTCCCAATAAATATTTCTCTGCAATTAAATGATTACGCCCATACACTTCTCACAGATAAATAACACTATTAATTGTTACTACGAAGGAACATTCACCCTATGCTTTTCTTGGTTTGAGTGGCTGCTTCCTTCCTTCGTAACACCCCCGTCTCTCTGTTTCTCTTGCTCGTACTTTTCGTAAAATTCAAATCAACGCACTCATTGCACTTGCAAAACTGTACCTGTGCCGTTTCCGCTCTGATCTGTCGTGCCCCAACTGCCCTGAGCTTTTTACGCGGACTTTGTCTTTTGTATTGCCCTGTCGCGGTCAACCTCATTTATCAGCTACGTATGAATGGTAGCTGCTGTGAACGAGCGGTTTTCATGCCACCGCATTTGGAAAGATTTCGTCATAGATTGCGGCATGCAATCGCGAAAAAGTATGCTCACTCCTTAGGGTTTTAAATGCTGAGATTATAAGGACGGGGAGAAAGTGAAGGCCTAAAAGAAAATACGAGCAATGTTCTCGAACCACAATTAGACGTCCGACATAACCGCTAGGCCCACAAGGATACTTAGTATGCTCTATACAACTGTTCGTATATTTGTTTACTTACTTCAGAATGCGGTTTTACATCGCAACACTTGATTATACTCTGTGCAGAAACGGCAGAACTGCATTTTGTTTGCTTCAAGCAGGAAATAGTAATCTTTTTATAACTATGCTCAGTAAGCTAGTGGATAATAACTAATCATGGCTGATCTTTAGAACCATACGAATATTTTTTGCACGTACATCACCGCATTTGAACTTGAAGCAACACAACGATTCCCTGTAGAGATCAGTTTGAAAGCCCGTTGCCTTTATATGCTATATCCGAACATATCATATAGACCTTTGCATCAGGCGAGGAGGAGGTCAAAACATCTCCTTTCTGGGCTGTTGCTGTCGCTTCCACCGTGTTGACGTCAGGCGCACACAACAGCCCAGCGAACATGGAGACGCCCAGGGAGCCCTCGTTGCAAATATACATTTAGTCAAAAATATTCAGGCCAGACGTTTTCATGTTTGCCTATACAGGCCATGTACGGGATCATTTATTGGCCCCTTTAAACTTCATGCCTCTGCAGGATAAGTGCAACCGTGGCGCTGCAGCAATATGGCGATCTGCGCGACCAGGACGTCGTTCACTGTGTCATACGTCACTTCTGCGCTTGTCTCTTTTCGCGCTTCCTTCCCAAGATCAGCAACTCTAGCCTTCACCTATAAAACCTTCGCTGCCATGCGGTTGCTCTCATAGGCGACTAAAAGGCACACCATGTGGCCCGAAGACTTTTGAGCGAGGCTGTAGGGCGTAATTATTATTCCTTCTACAAGAGGTCCTGCACATCTGCGTTGCAAAAAAGCGACAGAAAAGTGTGGCGACCGCGAGAACGACCTACATCTCTCATCGTCTCATTTCCAGTTCAGTCGGGGGCCGAAGCGTGAGCGGCAGCACAAGAGAATGTCGTCGCCGTCGCCCTTTCGTGTCGCGCGAGCACGAATTCAGCTCCCATTAGGCGGCCGCTTTCCGTCTCGCCCCCGTGCCTTCTTGCTGATCTGTGCGCTCTCCCATTAGCGACACGCAACTGACGGCTTCCGCCTGTTGGAGATCCACGCACCCGGCGTAGCCCCTCCTGGCCGTCAGCCTGCACGAGAATCTCTTAATGCGAGAGGCCGCGATACGATCAATTTCTAAACTTAGGGACATAAGGTCGCGGGGTTATGGCGGAATACCACTTCTGTATCGGAGCTCAACAGTGCAGTATAGCTCTAATTATTTTGTTTATTTTCTGGTTCCTCTGTTTCTTCTTCTTTTCGCTTTTTCCCCCCATGGTGGATATGTTGTGTGTGAAACGTAGAGCTCCCCCAACATCCGCTGTCTGGGTGATGTTGCTGCCACGTGTCCGACTCTTGGCAAATAAGGTGGGGTGAGAAAAAAACTATGCCATTCGTACGGAGTTGACCATTACAAGTGTGGCGGTCCCATGCACCCCTTCGTTGTGCCCATGCCATTGATCACGCTTTGTTCGCGTCTTTAGCTGCGTAGAGGAACAGCTAGGGGGAAGCATGGAGCCGTGCAAGGAAATGAGGAAGAAGCCATTCGGGTCCTCTCGCCGAACGGTCAGGTTCTATTGTGTTCGCAGCGGCATTCCATCTCTGGCTGCACGGCTGCGACTCAGCAGCGGTTATCGGCGACCCGCATCTGTCGTTACGCGCGCGACGCCGGCAACCTTGAGGCTCAGCGTCGGCGTTCCGACCGACTGGTGGCTGCCGAGAACTGCCGGGATGCGCTCTGGTGCCCGGGCGGCTGCAGCGGTGCCGGCCGACTACTGCACTGTGGCGTGTACGCTACAGTCGTCGGGCTTGGTCTTCCCCGGAACGGAAAACGCTCTAGACTCGGCAAATGGCCCCGGCGTGAGAATGCCTACGGGCGCTTATAACGACGACAAGAGCATCGAAGACCGGTGCAGCGGCGGGCGTGACGGCCCCATCGTGTTCGCCGCTCGTCGATAATAGCGTTGCCTAAAAACAACCCGAATCTTACCCACAACGCTGACGCTAATGGCAATGCGGCGTCGACTCCTTAGGGTACTTATGCAAGGAAGAACAAAAGACGAAAAGAAGAAAAAAAGCGACCAACGAATCCGGGGAGGAGGGGGGATGAGAAAATGGGTTGTCCGAAAACAAGTAAAAACTGCAAAAGTGGGGCGTCCTGCGACCACAGAGCGATCTGCGGGAGTCGCGAACCTTCTCATTTACTACATTCAAGAGCAGGCAAACTACATGTCGCTCTGTTCTAAAAGGCAGCGTTACTGGAAGGAAAAATAAATAATAAAAAGGAAAGCCACTGCACTATTTTGGCCGCACTTCTCGAAGGCGTCTTATGCGTTGGACACTTTTCTTAGCGTCAGCGAACTTTGACGCGACTACGTGTACATCAAATGATGGTCGCCTCAACGCCAACGGGGGGCTTTTATATTGTTCATGCGTATTCTTCTAAATATTGCAGTAAGGCCAGTAAAAATAAAATTAAGAGGCGATGCATTCAGAGGTCATGGTTATATCTATCTTTCTCTACATTCGGACATCGCGTTATATTCGTGTCTTTCATTGTATCCCCACCTTTTCTTATATCCCGGTGTTTCGTTATACATAAGTTTCTCTTTATATCCGTACGTCTCGTTATATTCAGTCATTCGTTATATCATCACATTTTATTACATCCAGCTTTGTCATTATATTCGAGTGGTCCTTTATATCCGCGTTTTTCATTATAATATTTTTTTATATCCCAATTTGTTACTGTTATCGACTCGTTTCGCGAGAAATTCGTTACGGTATATCTAAGTTCTTATACCCAAAAGTTATTTCTCTCTCATGCGAGTCTTTCGTTATTAGGCTGTCCACGACAAAGGCTTCAAAATCACGACGCTGTATTTCTTGTTCGCTTGTTCGTCTTATTACTTGTGCAATAAATTATTACTTGATATGCTGCACTATATAGAACTGCGGATATTTTATCCTCAATCTAAAGTTACATCTAATTTGTTTGTCCTGTTATCGAGGAACACATGCCGCGGGCAGAAAGCGCAAAATCCCGGTAAAAATAAAAACATTTCGTGTTCTGGATCATCAGCATCCGCAGAACCATCGTTCGACGGCCACTGAAGGGCAAATGCTTCTCAATATCCATGTCATATCTCTAATATGTATTCTGTATATTGACTTCCGAATGTAGAGTTTTTTCAAGATGCTTGACTGCATACGTAATGAGTACCCCTCTGATACGATGTGTAATATGTCACCTTCAGTGCTTAATAAAGTCTGGCTCCGTCGGAGGGGCTCTCTACTTATTCCAGCATAGGCGGAAAGGGGAATAAAGAGAGAGAGAGAGATTGAGAGAGAGATAAAGCGGCTGGTGGCCTGCTTCACGCATCGTTTTATACAAATGGGAAAAATGATTTTCCTCCATCGCGAATTATAGAAGATATATGTTAATGGCTCTTATTAAAGCTCATTGCCAAATTGCCGAAACAACAGAAATGTTCTAACAATCAATGACAGGATTAAAATATGACAGCCTGCTTCGTAATCATGCAGTCCATATACCTTCGAGCGCGGGGGGTCTCAGGCCCCTCTTAAATACTGGCGGGGCGTCTCGGACCCCCGAATTTCCCCTGACTTTAAGCCCTGGTCACCTGTCGCTTGTATCAATTAGTGAATTAAACTCCAAGCAGGACGTATCCCGAAACAGATGTAACAGTTTTACTTCCACCCTGGATAAATTAAAATATTTTTCTCGCATTCCTTCAAGACATGACCAAATTTATTTTGCTGAAATCAACTTTGCTAAGGCTGGTCATCATTTGTTGTTCTTAAATCCTCTTTATCGAATCCCCGTATAGTAACATCATTTGCAGGGGTTTGGAGGGGGCGCGCGTAAGAATATTCTATATCACCTCCCTCTCTTGCGTACAGCAACAGCATATGATTGTGTATTGCGTTCGTATACTATTTCGTCTTTATGTTCCTAATTCGGGCTTCGAAAAGTAAAAGCGAGGAGAGAGCGATATCTGGTAATGGAGCTATATGCTTAACGTCAATGGGTGCTCTGGATTCGATAGCCGCGTCTTCAGCCTTTCAGTGTTAAAACGACGTGGATCAAGTCTGCTTGCCTAAAGCGCAGGCGATTTCTGTTCAGCGATTCCTCCGCCAAAGTCCCTGATATGTCCTTGGAAAGTATTCATCCCTTAGTTACGGTGCGGTTAAGGTGTTGCCGGCGAGCGAGGCTGCGACGTGCCGATGAAAGGAACTCTGATTGTTTATAGTGGCTCAATTCAGCTTAGGTGTTAACCGCTGCAAATTGACGACGTGAGAAGTAGATTGTCACTCATAGCTTGGTAATGCATCTGATGTGGCTTAGAAAAGTGGCTAATATATGAGATAGCCGGCGCCAGCCTAAATTGGTGTTTAATTTTGACTTGCAGCCCGCCGTTAAGCGCGCTGGGTGGCGGAGCGTCTGCAGGTGCGAGTTGGTTCTTATCAGGAATACCATACACGCAGTCCGCTTCTGGCACGCTCACATTAGCGAGTTGGCGCGGTGCTTGCAGTAAATTGCGAGACGAAAGCGAGAAATGCAGCCCCCACGACGCGCCCGAACGGGAGCGGTTCGGGGCCAGCAGCATACATATTCAGCCGAGCGCACGCGCCATTTGCATGGATGCCCAGAACATCAGAACTGCTGGCGCGAAAGCCGGTCGATGTGTTTAACCTGAAACGCTTTCGAGGACACACCGCAGAGCTCGTGCCATACGAGTGCACACTGTATTGCCTGGAATTCCTCTAAATGCTTAATTATGCTTGCGTCGAGACCTGTGCTGGAACGGAGGAGGGCCTGTGGGCGTCGGCAGGAGACAGGGCAAGATGGGTCGTGCTGCGCGGAGTGGCTTCCTGCGTTTTATCATAGGCACGAGCCCGGGCGGCTTTCGTGTTGCTCTCCATATCTCTTACAGAAATGACTCATTCGCCTTAGCTATATGATCACGATTTTCAGAATAAAAGCGCTTTTCAAAACAGTGACAGCGTCGACACTTTTGGAGAATTCTTATTCGGGAGACCAGCTGCGGACCTGCACACAATTTCTACTTTTGTGGTGCAGGAATGTTCCATCATTGTAGCTAATCTGCGGATGTTCGGTGGAGTTTGGAATGAGTCAAACTGCACCCGCCGTGGCTCTGGAATGAGAACTCTGGACCTCGTATCCTAAAACAGGCCGTTAGGTGGCGCCTCATCACAGTGAGGCATGATAGCAACTGCTACCACTCGGTTTCAAAGGGGACGCTCCTATATTTCATCCATCCATCCAACATAAAAATAAGTTATGTGCTGTAGTTCATTTGAACACTTTCTTTTTTTGCGATTACACATCCGCAATGCTGTCTCGATTCAGTGCGTCATTCAGAAACATCGTGAGGTGCACTGCACGGTCTCAGACGACACTCGGCAGCCGCGGGTTATCTCATAATGATTTCGACAAGCTCCACTACAACGCCTTAATTCCTCGCCGAGAAAGTGAAGTCCAGTAGAGTTTCATGTAGCTCCGGTGCTACAGATGCAACGCAGCAGTCGGCGTGGACAGAGATCAGCCCCGCATCGTAGTCGTCCGCCAGTTTCTGGCTCATGCGGCGAGAGCACCCAGCGCGGCCAGGACTCATGGCTTCCTCCTTTGCGCCCCCTTATCTCCTTCCGCATTTACTTTGCGCGGGTGCGGTTTACGACTGCCGCCGCTAACGCAGGCAGGCATCTGGACGTCCGGTCCATTGTACCACCGACGGCAACACGTGGTCTGACGCAGTCTGGAATGCTCGCGCTTGGTGCTGTCGCCGCGCGGGCTGTTGTCGCCGGGCGCGCCGTCCTTGGCCCGGGCGTCTGACGACGGCGCCCTCTCATCAGCGCCCATTTCCCGGTTGGGCTCCCCGCGCCCGCGTTGCACATGCATCCACTTCATGCAAATCAGCCCACGGGCAGCAGCACTTATCAGGTCGTGTGTGCTGCAATGTACCCCTTCCTTTCTCCTTCTGGCGACGACGGCGCGGAATGAGTGCGTGCCACGATGATAAATCGCTCAGCACGCGCTGGCTGGCGCGTTAAGCTTCGTCTTAACATTCGGCTGGCCACCACGTGCACGAGCTTCTCTCGGAGGGAAGTCGTAAAATGCGCTTCGCGTGTTGCAACGAATGCCGATTTGTCGCGGCTTTCTATTGCATAGCACGTGCGCTGACGCCACCTTCGGGTATGATGCGGCAGTTAAGACGTCCCCGTGAGCCTTCTGAAGAAGAAGAAAAAAAGGAAGGGGAGGGGGGGGGGGGGGGGGGAGAAGAGAAAGAAAAAGAAAAAGAAGAAGAGAAAGAAGAAGGAAAAGAAAGAGAAGAGGAAGACAACGTAATTTCCGTTGAGCTTATAATGCTCCGAGTCGTTATGCCAGATATATTCGCTACTGCAGAAAATTTCGTGACTTCTGTTTCGCTATTAACCGACCACTGATGTTTACGGTTATCAGGAACGCTAGTCACGAGCGAAAACTTCTTGTATTCTGTTATTGTCTTCTAAGAGCGCGTTTAAAATACTATGTATAAGAAGTAGTTATGCAGGTGCTCGCGATGGCCCGATAACAAATATGACCTTTCGACTTGGTTTAAATAGAAAGACAAGGACTACAGCAAATGACAGACACACGAGCGCTTACTTCCGGTTGGCAAGTTTTTTGGAAGTTGGAAGTAAGTGCTTGCGTGGCTGTCATTTTCTTTAGCTATTGTCTTTCTTTTCCTCTAACGATCAACATGGTAAATCAACTCGCCCAAAATGCGCCCATTGTTGGTTTTAAATACGGTGTTCTCTTATTGTTAGGAGATCTCAGGCGGGGGTGCTGTGGGCAGTTTGCGTTCGGGTTCGTGGTCTCTTTCCTCTGTCCTCATCCTTATTGCGCTAACTTTTTATTCTAAGAATGTGTCACCAACTAGCCCAGCAAAACATTTGCTAATACCTAATGTCTGTTTAAGGACTAGGGCGGAATTATGAGATACCTAGAAAGGGCGGTTGAGTATAGAGAGGTGGGTTCATTTGAAACCACGTATTTTCTGGACATTTTTGTGGAATAAATTAGGTTAATCATTCCAGTTTTTATAAATAAGGTTTCTCGCTTGGTGATCCTGGGAATCCCCCGTGTATCTTATTTCCCGTTTTCTTTTCCCCTCTTTTCCCGCTATTTGGCATTTTGAATTCCAGTCGTATGGGTATTGGGCCGACACAAAAACATGCGGTTTAGGGCTGAACGCAGTATATAAACAGCCTAAACACAAGCACGCCCTTTTTATCTCGGTAGTGATCCTGGCTCGTCGTTGTGGCTGGCTTTCCTGCAAGCGAGCGGGCACAGCGGTGAAGCCAGCCTGTGTGGAGTGCCGGCGGTGTACGGTGGTGCGTAAAATTATAAACTGATTCGGAATGCCTCTGTTCGTTCATGCATCAGAGGGAAAATGTAGTTGATAGAGGTGATCTTTATAGAAAGGTGCACTTTGCTAAACCAGCACGTTCATGCCAAACTGACTCCAATTCCACACAGGGCACTTTCGATGAAAGCTCTGCGATCGCGCAAAACCGAGCGAAAATTGCAAACACGTTGGCTTCTTTTGTCTTACCGGCTGGCTGGTTTATTCAGGATAAGTTTGAAGCGACATGCGCTTTTTTTTTCTTCTTCTTTCGTGGGCTAGGCGGGGCGAGTGGGAGTGCTTCAGCTCTGTTCCAAGCTGCGCTGCCTGCTTCGCCATTCCGTCATTTCTCGGAATTTAACGAGACTATTGATAGCGTGCACAAAAACCTTTCCCCACCCCCTTCCCACTGATATTACGCCTGCCGACCTCTTTGCTTCTTTGACCGTACACAATAGGGCTGGTGGTCAGCGTGGACTCGATTACCCCACTTTGAAACGCGGCTGATAACGTCACAAAGTTGGTCGGCGGTAAATGCAGGGGCTGGTCTATTTTCACACCCCACTAAGTCGGCCCCGGCTTTTCCATCTCGTTTCAAGGCTAACGTCAAACACGCACTTGGCTGTGCTGCCGTTTCTCTGCGTCGAGTTTGAACAACCTTCCACTGCGACTGCATGGTCAGCAAAAATATTAGAACAAAACGTCAGTTGGGCACGAGGTCAACCTTTTCCACATAATCATGTATTCGAAAAACTGCTAACTAGCACCAGTTCTGGATTTCAGATAACGATGTAACATTTCCATGTTCATGTTTCACAATCCCAACAACAACAACAAAATAATAATAGAGAACATGCATAACTGCAACTATTTTAATATCAAGTTTCAGTTACAAAATAATTCGGAGCTGATCCATTATGCCATGCTTATCTGGTAATTTTTAAAACATATTAAACGACTATTTTGCGCAATTAGAATCTACATTTAAATGGACGAGAGGGGGAATTTAGAAGTTTGTTTTTAATCATCTGCTGTTTCCTCTATGCGGTGTATTGATGCTTAAAAAACATTATTCCCCAAGACTTTTTTAAAAAGAGCTTCATTTTGGTCTTGTGATCAATACCAACGAAAAAGCACCCAAAATTTTCGAAAACTTTGCATCTCTAGGACTCCTCAGACGAAGGCGAAAGCTTGTGCGCGCCTGCTTTTTACCAACGCGAATACCGCTCCCCCGCGCTGGGTTCCCTGAAACCACGTAAACCCACGTGCGCTCTTCCAAAGACGAGGTGCGTCTGTCTCTACTGTTGTGCGGGCAGCACTTTCGTACGCCGCAACGGCGAAGATAAAACGGTTCTCTTTCTTTCTGTCGCCGTGTGACGTCTGAGAGGGTCCCTGACCGAGCGTGGGCCCAATGGGTCGCGGAGACTTGACGCTTGTCTCGAACACGGAGGCAGCGAACCCGCATCCTCGGAAGCTACATGCATGCGAAGCGTTCCGCCGCCGCACTCAAGCCCGCCCAAGCGCGTCGCGGTCTCCCGTTGACGTGCGATGTGTACGCATAGGCCGCCCGCAGCCTTCCGAAGCTGCGGTGCGGGGGCCTCGTCGGTCGCACGGGAAGCGGCCTGCCGGAGAGGCGCTGGCCGCTTTGCGTGCTCGGGAACGGGACTACGCGACAAGTATTTGCAACTCCTTGCTGCGGGAACTGTACTCTGGTTGAGGGTGGACCGGTGGAAAGAACAGAGACAACATAATTACGGCGAAGCTGAAGCACAGAAGAGACGCACGGAGGCAAAATGAACAGCGCAAGACAACAGGACGTGCCGTTTGCGCTGACAAACTGGGCGCGGTATGGAACAAATCATGCGCACAGGCTAGAGAAATAAACTTTTCTTCTTTTTTTATAGTTTTTGAGCTACTGAAAAAACAACAACAAAAAAACAAAAAACATACGGCTGGCGGGCTACACTTTGTAAGGCATGTGCGCTGTTTGGCTAAGAGTGGAATGAGATGATGATGTGTAACAACCTCATAACAACAGCAGTGAAATTGTTAATTCAGCAATCGAAATGAGCTTACGTGAAACCTGTGCCGTGATCCTGTACCTATAGAACACCACCTGCAGCTCAAGACCCCAATCCCTAATCCCTTCCCATTTTGCGGAATAAAGTTTTATACTACTACTACTGAAACCTGTGTCGCGGAAATAACTCGACCTCGAGAGAGCTTTAGACAGTGTTGCATGTCAGATTTTGTTTTCCATTCTAGACCATGGGAACATAGGTTCAGTGAAACGGGAGGGCGTAGCAATGGCGTAGCACGACGAGATGAACTTTTAACAGGTGTTTAGGGGCCCACATAAGCCTTCGGCAGAGTTGCCCCCTCAGCTCTCTTCTGTTTTGTTTGTACATTCATCGTTATATTTCAACATACTCTAAAACTAGTCTGGTCAGCATTTTAGGTTATTTGCGCGCAAAGAAACAACAAAAATTAAGTGGTTTGCGTAAGCTGATGGCGTTGTCTTTACGGTGAACCACGAAAGCACACATGAGGATGTTCAGTGTGTTAAGCAAATCTGCGATATGTCGCGAATAGTCGAGTGAACTGAAAAAAAAAAAAAACCTGGGTTTTTGCATGGATGATGGCTTGGACCCCCGATAGCTCGACAAAATTGTCGTGGGTTACAACTCCGGTGAATTGCTTAGGCGTCCCGTTAGAAAGTTACAGTTGCCGATAACCCCATTGAAGTCAGGTGCAAGATACCCGTGAAAAACCTTACTATATTGGAAATGAGCGCACATCTATTTTTGGCACAGCTACAGTGTACAACCTTAATTTTTATATGCAAACTGTGGTGCGTCACGTATAAGTACTACATCGAGTACAGCCACATAGGATTTTTGCTGGTTTTCTGTGTGCCATATATTAGGAGAGGACGAGACGGACGAATTTATTTAGAAAAGCTAAGGACGGAAGGCTCGGGCTTGGGCATCGTTTTATGCGTCAAATCTTTAACCGATTTTTTTTTTTTTTTTTTGTGCGGCGTAAGTCACGACGTTTTGTATGCTGCGATGTCAGGTCGGGGCGCGCGTAATTACCAGATTGGTTTGTTAGAACTGCAACCTTTTCTGATAGTTATTGCAAGGTATTTCACAGAAGTGATGTCAAGCGTTAGATTTTTTAGCAGTCCGCTTTTCGAAACTATAGTTGGGTACTGCTAAGGGGAACAAAGGTGAACTGTGATTTGGGTGATCATGTTCTCCCAGAACCTTCGTACGGTGTCTTGTATCCTTTCAGTAACGTGCTAAAGCGAGTAAAGAAAATGCAGGTTTCACCGGCAACTAAAACGTTCTTTTTTTTTTTTTTAATTACACACTGAAGTAATACTCATCATATTGTTTTTAGTTGCAGAGGGTCCGTTTCTACCATGTGGATTCCAGTAAGCACGTAACCAAATACGATAGAGCCTTTTTTGTTTTGTTTTGTTTTGCATTCCTCAGAGGGAGTTTATTTTTGGGATCTTTTGGAAACAACAATTAAGGAAGAATTGGCGCTGGACGCTTATGGGATCCAACATCTATTCCTTAGTAACAAGGACGGTGTACCTTTTTACTTAACTATGCTGACGGACCTGCCCAGCCACAGGCGCAGCAACCTTGGCCTATAAAGTTGCGGCGTCTCCTGTCCCTCCAGTCCTGAGCATTACAGAGATATAACGGGAGCCGAGAGTCAGTGACTGACTTCGGGGGATCACTAGCGCAAACGCAGGGGATGTATTAAAAGCGCTATGAAGTTCATGGCAGCAGGGTAAGGTAGGGTAGGGTAAGGTAGGGTAGGGTAGGGTAGGGTATGGTAGGGTATGGTAGGGTATGGTAGGGTATGGTAGGGTAGGGTAAGGTAGGGTAGGGTAGGGTAGGGTATGGTAGGGTATGGTAGGGTATGGTAGGGTATGGTAGGGTATGGTAGGGTAGGGTAGGGTAGGGTAGGGTAGAGTAAGGTAGGGTAGGGTAATATAAGGTAAAGTAGGGTAAAGTAAGGTAGGGTAAGGTAGGGTAGGGTAGGGTAAGGCAAGGTAAGGTAGGGTAAGGTAGGGTAAGGTAGGTGTGTGGGCTAGTAATTGGGGGAAGGAGGGTTCGCATTTTGCGGCCATGCCTCTACTGACAGTCTGGAGCCAGTTATGCAAGTTGCCTACGCTCGTGCATGCCGTCGCAAAGGAAAGCATGGAAGAAGCAAAGGTGTGTTCATTATTTTCGCAATAAACTCGTGAATAGTTGGGTTTACTGCGTGCAATCGCTAATAACAGCACTTTTTTTTTTTTGTACGCAAACTTGCCATAAAGCATATTATATAAACTCGTGTAAATGGTTTTCCGTGAGCACTTCTTTGAAGAGTTCTTATGTGCAAAAGAGGAGTGAAAGCTAGCCTAAAATTTTGGAAACATCACCATATCAGTGGCGTTGCTGGCCTGCACCATGAGTCCTACATTTGTTGAAGTCCTAGACGACGACGTTCTGTACACTATATGGGCAACACCGAAAACAGTGGCCAAAAAGCAGCATAAATTTATTATATGCGTACCTAACAACAGAACCGAATGCACGCTTATCAGACCCCTTTCCTCATACACGAGGGAATGCACAAAAAACGTTATAGCAGCTTGCACCGAATCATAATCAGCCAGACTACATACACCCTCTTTAGATCAAAGGCAGAGAGGCATTTGCCATGCAGTGGGCGTAGCCAGGCTGATGATGATGATGTATGCTAATGAGATTTTTGAGGCAATAGAGACAAACATTAAGTTATCAGTGATTAAGTTGGCTACAAAGTGCATGTACGTGAATCAGGGTCCACAAGGGGACCCACCAGTAACAACGCTGTCGCGTCATACCTTGCAAGGTGAAGTTGAAGTGTCGCGCATTTTTTTTTAATCAGTCCCTATAAATAATCTCTTTTGTAAATGGATTGTCTGCAAGCGAGAGCTAGCTGTTATGACCTTATAGTGCTGCTTTACATAATGATTCGCATGTAGACACGGGGTTGTGGATGTTGGACAAGATGAGGGTGACAATATTCATTCTGCTCATTTTCATTTTTGCCGTGGTGAAGGGGTTACGGCGCTCTGCTACTGTGCGAAAGGATGCGGGATCGACGACTGCTGAGTGCTCACAGCGGCGGCCGCTTTCCGATGGAGGCGAAAAGCAAGACGCCCTTATGCTGTGCGATATGAGTACACGTTAAAGAACCCCAGGTGGTAGAAATTTCCGGAGCCCTGCACTACGGCGTCTGTCTGGGACGTTTCTTTCTTTCTTTCTTTCTTTCTTTCTTTCTTTCTTTCTTTCTTTCTTTCTTTCTTTCTTTCTTTCTTTCTTTCTTTCTTTCTTTCTTTCTTTCTTTCTTTCTTTCTTTCTTTTCTACAGAAACCCCATGAACCAACTAAATCACCCAACGTTCCTTTAGCGCTCGGCTTGACAGCATTTTACGCTTCAGTAGACGGCTTTGACGCCATTTTTTGGTTACTGGGCGAAGACCATATTTTTCACTGATCACTACATGATGTCTATTCAGATAGGAAGGTACAGTCGGCGCATACTCCATCCTCAGTGGAAGCTGTGTGTGGAAAATGAACAACTGTCTTCTCTCAGATGGAATCTTTCGACGTGCTGTACCTTCTTCTTCGAAAGACACATGGTCACGCATTGTTCTATGTATTTTTTTTTCAAAGATGGGGCTTATTTAAACAGGAGACAAATAATTTTGCTATTAAATCTTTACCAAGAATCGCATTCGTGGAGAGGCACCACCTTCGTGAGCTCGGGCTTACTTTAATTGAATTACATGCGCTAGAGAGAATAAGTCCTGGTGCCTACGCAGAATAAATCAATAACGTTAAAGCAGAGCTTCGACTGTTTGCAATCGAGAGAATAAGGGGTGCCTTAAGGATTAGATACAATAGGCTTCTAGACGAACAATTATCTCGGCGGGCCTTGAGCGTGAAAAGCAGATATGATCTTGCAAATGAAATATTGTGAATTCAGAATGGTGGCCGCACGCGCAGTGATGCGCCTGGAATTCTTCATTCTTTCTTTGATTATTATCGGAAGCTCTTCAGGAGCTGTGAGGACTACAATGGGAGATAAGATTGCAGTTGATTGCCAGAAGATTTTCCTCGGCTTGACAATGCGCAGCGTGCTGTACTAGAAGGACTTATCATAGACGAGATTAAATCTGCTATTTCTGAATTGCAGGAACAGAAATCTATTCGCCTGGATGGTATTACTACGGCGTTCTATCAAACATTTTCGTCTCGCCTTGCACTCGTTTTGCTGCAAGTTTTCCAGGCATTGAAAGATATCGTCCAATTTCCTTCCGTAATTTAGATTGCAAACTTTTTGTTAAGGTTCTCTGTGGCCTTATGCAGTTTGTAGCCAAAACTTTAAAATGATTGCACCAGGTCTGTGGAATTATAGAGATGGCAGTATCCAAACCCAGATCCATATTGCTCGTTCGTTATTGGAGACCGTATCGGATGAGATTGGGCAAGTAGTTCTAATTCAGATTGGCCTTGCGAAGGCATTTAATGTTCGTCACGATTTTTTGTTCGCGATCTTGAAGCTTGCCATTATTGGAGATGTTTTGCTCGAGGGAAAAAAGCTGTATTATAAGGAGTCCTATGCAATTTAATTGTTTAACAGTTGTTAATGCACTAGAATCATCATATCGCCAATGTTTTCCATTCTCGCATTTGTTGTCTGCCCCATAGTGTACTGAACACCTTTGCCTCAACATTATTAACAGAACAGATATTCGTGGTTTCTCCCTGGCTCAATATTAAATTAGGAATTTGGCGGATGCGCATGGCTTCATTTTTGTTTCTTTTCAAAAAAAAAAAAAAAAAGGAATGTACTCGAAGTTTTACATTTGATTGAACAGTTGCGAGATATTAGATGGGGCTTTTAATTCAGGCAAATCCAGATGATTTTCGTTGGGTCAATGGGATACGAGGCCGAGTCTTTTGGTGACATAAATTGTGGCCGTGGCCCCCTCTCTACTTAGCAGTGCCTTTGTACCATGTTCGCAACAGTGGAGCATACTGGGGGCTCGGAAACCTAGGCTATGATGAGACAAAATCAGGTTTGGAATGGTTGGCAACTCGCAATGTCAGCTCGGGCACGATTCTACAAAACCGTCTTGTTTGTAAAGCTTGTCCATGTCCTGCAGGTTCTGCATTGTACGAGAAAGGTACAGTTAATACAAAAAAAAAAAAAAAAATATTCGTAACCTTGGTGCGGTGCTCTCAATTGGAGTCCATGAGTCTTGACTACAGAGTCTGGTGAAATAAGTCTTCTTCATTTGTTCCTGCATCAACTTGTTTTCGATATTTTTTTTTTTCTTAATTTGACAGACCACCTCTTTTTAGCAGCTGTGCTTTTAGTAGCTCTGCTTCCCACAAGAAGATCCTTAGTTCGGATCCGCTTCGTTCCACTTTTTGTTTTTTTCCTCAACTTGGCAGAGGCTTTACTTAAGATTCGTGGCTGGGTTATTTACAAACTAGAAGTGCTCTGACTGATTGACCCTTAGAGCTCCGCCGGATCTAGCTTTCTACAGCTGTTGGATCCATCTGTGTGTTTGTTTCGTGACAGCAGTTCTGCGGTGCATGCGTGGCTGTCATCTGTCCCGCATTCGCACTTGCCCACTGTGAGCGGCGAGGATGATGCGGTGAACCCTTCACTGTCATATTTTTGCTTGTGGACGCGCTTCTGAGCCCGCGTGTAGGGCGGTGAACCTGTATGGACGAGTGCCTGCGCACGAAACTGATCCGCCAGCTGTCGGTTGTCTTCGAGCCCTGTGGCAGCGAGGTCAGCTGTGCACGTAACTGGAACGAAGGTCAGACAATGCGGAGGGGTCAAGTGCATGCTGTACTGATACACGCGTCAGTGAGGGAAGTGAAACGAAGGCGATAGAGAAGGTCAATCTAGGGAAAGTTTAGCGGTGGAGGATGGGGAATCGATGCCTGTCGGAGCCTTGCTGTCATACCTCTAGTCTGCTCCCAATTTATGACACTGAGCTCGTTTTTTTCTCTCTATTTTTTTTTTCTGCAGTTCTAGAGCACGAAGTACAAAAGTTAGAAGCCTCGCTCGCATCTCTCGTTTGTAGTTTCATGTGCACTAGCGTTTGGGGACCATTTATGCTTGCATTCTACTGAGACCGATTATAATTATTTTCGTACTGTGAATTCTTGTTTGGCCTTATTTTACAAGGGCTGCTCCTTTTGCTCTGCTGTCCGAATGTTTCTACTCGTTCCAAAACAGAGCAGAAATGGGCGACTTCTGTACACTTGTACCCGGTTATTCTCACATGAACGCCCGGCTTCTTTATCACTTTCTGCTGCATTCGCGGAGGCCCTTTTCAAGTGACAGAGGCTTCGTGGAAAAGTGCTTCTTCGACGCGGTCGGGACGGTTCGAGCAAGAACCGCTGCATATTAGGGAACGGTGAACCGGTAATCATTAGGAGGCCGAGCCGGAAGCTTCTCTGGAGACGAAGACGCCCACAGGCAGCTAGTGTAGAGACAGCGGCCAGCCAGGTAAGCTCGTACGCTCCCCTGCACCCTCCCCTTCGCAATCACTGAGCGAGAGGGAGAACTGGAAAAGCATGCAACGCGACGAGGAGGTGCGGCGGGTGCCGGCATTTCAGCCGCGCTACCGCCATCGCTGTTCAGGTGACCTTTCCAAGGTCAGTTTACGTAGTGCGTGCGCGCCGTGCGGTGGAGCACCGGGAGTTGAAACGGGAGAACAGCGACCGCGTTTCTCTTCACTGCCACGAGATGTCGACACGGCCGCGGGGACGACGGCACTTGTTGCTCGAGTACGATACTGTGGGTCGACACCGTGGGGGTTGCAAACCTTTAAAAAATAGACTTTCGGGGCTTCCTGCTTTCAGAATAGGGCAGAACAACTGAGTCGTCTAGCCTGCGTGATCTAGCCTTTTTCTAGCGCTAAATGAATCTAAAGAAGTTGTCGTGATCATATTCTGCGGAAAAAGTGCGGGAGCAAAGTACTTGTTACTTATTACTCGCAGTAAATGTTGGTATTTATTGTTTTGAGCTGAATATGTAGTACTATTCGGGATGTTAAATGTCCAGAAGGGAATTAGGCAGTGAGCGACACCGTAATGAAGGACTCGGGATTAATTTCAACAAACTGGAAATCTTTAATGTGCACAAGGAAACGCAGGTAGTTATTTATATATTGTACATGTATAATAAATCAAGGCTAAAGAATGGCCAGGTTACTGAGTGATTTTGTGCAACAATCACGGTGGTCCATTCATCTTCGCGTTCAAATGTGGCGCGCTTCTCTTCGCTCGCGCTTACTAAGCTGGCCGTTCGCGGCGCCGAGGTCGCATGTGTCGTCACGTGTTGCGTCCGCGCGCACGCTGCCTCCGCTGCAGCAGCGGCTGCCTTGGCGACCGCGGCAACCGGGAGAAGCAGCTACGAACGAGTGCCGAAGGCGACGGTTTTGTTTTGAACACCAGCGCGCCGGCTTTTTCCTCGGCCACGAAACGACCGCAGGCGCGCGACGTCTACGTCGCGCTGTCGGTGTTTTTGAGCTCTGGATTTTAGAAGACCAGTGGATTTGGTGTGAACAGACGGGAGAGGTCCGCAAGAATCTGCGACGGGCGAAGTCCGACGACTGCCAGAGCGGCAGCCAAGTGCTCTCGCGCCGCTGCGTCTCTTTTGTGGTCGGAATTCTGAGCCGTGGCTGTGCCGACGCCAAACAGGATATCGGGGCATTATGATCACCGGGCGATCACCTTCAAGGATGCTGTTCTCGTTGCTCGGTTTGTTCCACTAGAGCCAATCTAACTTTTTTGGAGGAACCATGGCAGCGGCGGAGACTTCCTGCACGAGCAAGGCAGCTTCGTTAACGGACTCCGTCTCAGCGCCAGCCAAGCAGCAGGACAGGTAAGCCGTCAAACTCTCATCAAACTCGCCGTGTCCGCAAACTTCTCGACGCTGTTGTGGCGAACAAGCCAGTATCGGAGGCTGTTCGCTACTGCTTCTGGAGGGCGGCCTTCGTTGCGCGAAGCACGCCGATCTGGCCTTGAGCGTGTCAAACGGTTTGACATCAGAGTTCACTTTGAGGTCAGCCTGCGTTTGAAAAGGACGCGGCGGTTGACATGTGTACAGCGGCTGGCATTCTTGTGTGCTTTTTACCATTGTATTCCCCTTTTATGTAGGTGCGTGGCGAGTATGTGAGAAATGCCTTCCAGTTCGGTCGTTGTACATACGTGCCATCGAAGAATAATATCCCTGTTTTAGGTTCTTATTTCCGGCTATAAAAGATAGTTTGAATAATCCTATAAGTACTAATTGTGAAATTGCCTGCGGTGGCCTTGATAAAGTAGTTCCTGTTCTCTATACCAATCAAAATGTTCTTGGTCGTGATTTCGTCATGGCTGTCTTCTGAGATATGAAATAAGCTATGCAGCTGTTTCCCGTTGTTGTCGTGAACATGCGCAACGCTTGAGTGAGCCGTCTATGAAGTTGCAGCTTTTAACGACGATCTTGTCAGCACAATGAATGCGGTTTGCATCTGTATTCGTTCCTGGTTCTTAGCGTCATGCTTAATCGGTGCGTGCATGCATGACCCGAATTTGACTTTCGTGTTTGCCCATGTGTCATCGGCACACGTCACTCATCACAGCTGGCATGCGTTCTGTTAGTCATTCTAAAATTGTTCGTGAGCCGGAAGCGCGCCTGCTTCGATTTGGCGACATCTCTTGTAGCACGTAATGATCGCACATGCGTCCTCTGTCTGGGGATGTCTTCTGAAAGTTGGTGCGAAAAACGAAGGGTGAGAACAACGAACGAGTAAAAGTAATACTGGAGGCTTGCAATTTCTCTTTTTGTATGTTTTCAGCTCCGTTGTATTATAGTAAGGCGTAGAGCGTTCGATAGCCGCTGCTGTAGCTTTGAAACGTCACATGTGTGCAGTTCGCGAAAGCCGTCATGAAGAATGCATAATTGGTTGTCGGAGTAGTCGCTCATTTCGTAATTGGCAGTACAACCGTACAGCACGAAATTCACGCGAGATAATGCGGCGGAGTGTTTCAAGCTACTCAGCCGTTACCATTGGGAATAGCATTCGCGTTTATATTAGACGTAAATGTAAAGGTATAAGCATAGCCTTTGGCGTGTACTGGGTGTCTCTTGTGTACGGGTGGATGAGGCAGTGAAAGATGCTAACAAGCTAATTGTGGCCGCAGCTATTCTCCAGAAAGCGATCTTAAAAATAAATGGCGAGGATCATCACGCATTTCATTTGCGGCTAGCGGAGATCTGAGGCATTTGCTGGAACAGAAGCCCTTTATCTAATAATGTGAAGTAATAAAGATAAATGGTGAAATAAAGTAATCTAACTGGCTCTCGACTAAGGCTCAGATTGAACAGAAAAGGATCACGCTGGAGTTGGTGTAGCTGTAAAAATAATTACTTCAGTTGGGGAAGCGAATTACAAAATGCTACTTAAACGCGTGTGACAGCTCGACCTTGTCGTGACTAACCCGCATTAGCAGTGAGCGGCCTCTATACAACTTTACGACAAGGTCGGTCTCGCTCACTGAACAATGCGATGGTTCATATTCTCCTCTGCTGCTTTAGTGCCCTACATGGTCCGGAAACAGCGGCGCGTTGTGGGGCCATTAGGCTCTCCTATATGATGTTGTTTGCGGTTATAAACGCTGCAATACAGCTTGCTCTCCTTTAGAGCGCGGTATTGCGGTTGATTCACCCTGTGTGTCGACGAGGATCCATGGACTGTGTGAGCGAGAATCTAAGACGAAAACGGCTTTGTAGTGGAGCTATGAGCGTTTGGTATCATTGAAGTAAAGAAAGAGATATTAGTTTAATGACAGGAAAAGCGGAGAGGTTGGTGAGCGGTAAGGTGACCAGTAAATGTACCGATACGAAAAGAGCTGCCAATGCATATATGGGTTGTAGATGCAGACCCTGTCGGGAAAGCAGTTCTTGGATCCGCCTTTAGCGTTGCGTTGAGGGAGTTTGGCCAGAAGTTGTTCTCTTGAGCACTTTTCTTTTTGCATACGCTGTAAAAATCGTCCACTTGTAATGACATTGCTAGACGACGTAGCGTCGCTTCTGCACACCTTAAAACAATAATCAGCTATATGCCGCTAACGTTAAGTGGCTCAGTATTCGGTTACCGAGTATTACAGATTGTCGGAGCATCTTAAAACGCATATACGTAGTACTCTGCGTACCGGAATATTAAAAAAATATATATACGCTTCAGCGATCTCAATACATAAGAAAGGTGACGTTAGGACTTGAAAAGCTACTGACCGATAAACTTTAGTCAGTCCGATAATTTAGAGCATCCTAAGACGTCATTCAGCCAGAGGGCCAGGCTTGCTTCTGGAAAGGGTACTCGAGAGCATACCGTATTCACACCATCGTTCTGGTCATAGAAAAACGCGCAGAACGATCAGCCCGTAGCCTGTATATAGCCTTCATAGATTACGAGAAAGAATTTGATTCAGTTCAAACCTTCGCAGTCGGGCGTATACAGTGGAGCCAAGGTGTAGAAGCGTCATATTTATAGGTGTGAAAAATGTATATGGTGGCTGTAAAGCCACCACAGCCCCCATATGGAAATCGATAAAAGCCCCCTAATTAGGAAGGTTGTTAGGAAACAAGGCAAGACCTGTCCAGTATTATTCAGTGCGTGTTTAAAACTGGTATTCAGACAAAAATCTTTATTTAGGAAATGTCAGGAAGAAAAGGTAATGGCAAATATCTGAATAATCTTCTATTGGCTGGTGACACTTATTTTCTAAGCGACACAAGGAAGGGCACATCAGCTTGGATAGGTAGCCAGGCATTGGCAGTTGTCAGGGGATACATCTGGCTGGACCGGCCGGGCCAGGAGGTCGAACTAAGTACGAGGATAACAATGAGGCAGGGTGAATTCGGCAGACAGACGTCATAAATTGAAACGTGCCAGCATACAAACACTATATCTTGGCGTTGTTCACCTATGGGGCGGAAACTTTGGAGGCTGACGAAGAGGCGTGAAATTAACTCGAGGCCAACGCTGGGAGGCAGAATGGTCAGGGAACAGTCGCGAGGGGATGATATCCTGGTATATATCAAGAACAAGGTATAAGCAGGGCATGTAATGCAAAGTCTAAGTAACCGATGAAAACCACGATTCCAGGCAACGGCAAGAGTATAGGGGACGGAGAAGGTGAATGGGGCTGATGATACTGGGGAGTTTACGAGGCTGAGGTGGCCACAGCTGATACAGGGCAGGTTAGTTGGAGGTGTACGGGAGGGGCCGGTTAGGCAAATGAAGAACATGGCGCTCTGTCCCGTTCTTCTTTTCTTGTGTGTGTGCTTGTTGTTTTGGCGCCTTTAACTTATAATGAGCCATTTATTTGCCTGAAGCCCCGAGAAGCGAATGTACCCCTTTTTTGGTACTCTGATTTGTTCCGACTACTTGTATAGTTAATGGAAGGTGAGCCCTCACTCTCTCTTGGGGTTAAGGAAAGCTTCTTCTTCTTGTCCTCTTCCTCCTGCTCCTCATCCTGCTTGTTCTTCTTCACCTCCTCCTGCTCCTCCTCCTCCTGAGTACTTCATATATGGGCTCCAAACGTAACGAGCGAATCTTGGATGCAGTAGACTATTTTACATACATGCCGGGTGACGTATCCACTGTGTCCTATCAGATTTCTTTGGGGGATGTCTAGATTATGTAAGGAGGTTTATGACAGCTCGCACATTTCTTTTTTTTTTTTTTTCTTTTCCCCCAATTGTCTACTGTACAGTATTCATGTGAAATGACTGATCGTTCTTTTCGGTCTTAGAGCAGGCGTTGGCGTCACGAATATTGTTATGGAGCTTGAGGAGCACCGAGGCAAAAAAAAAAAAAAGTGTTGACGTCGGGTTCCAGCGGTTTGTAAAGGCTATCGCATATACTTTTATAATATATGTAGCGATCGTAGCCCCGCGAAATGCAGTAACAAGGCGCTCCAATTCTTGCGTCGATTGGCCGCTCCTTGTGTGGGCGAGTGCCGAAGGTTCGCTTCGGCGGCATTGTTGTGCTTGGAGGAAGTAGTTATCCTCACTCCGGGTCTTCTCTTCCCGGTATCCTACGCATGCTGGCTCCTCTACACGTACGCTGCCAACGCGCAGTAGGTGTTCGACCGATCGGTGCATATCCGCAAACTGTTGCGCCAGCCGCAGCGTTAGGGTTGCAGCTTTATATATAGTGGCAAACGAAGAGTGCGAAAAAGAAAAAGAGCAATAGAACGCCGCGCTCTCCTCCGTTTTCTGGGGTCGCGAGCGGCCGCCCAAGCGGGGGTCTGTCGCGCTTGGACGCCTCCTGGAGGCGCCGAGCGTTTGCTAGAAAAAAGGAAAGAACACTTTGCTTCCGGAACCGAGCGGCCGCTACCTGTGAACTCGCAACATCTCTCGAGTCCGTGCGAAGAGGGGGAGGGTATACGGTGAGGGACGCCTGGGCAAAATGTTTTGAGAAACTGCGTGGCGTACAGAACGCACACTTCGAAATTTGCTCTTAATAGAATACTTGTCAAAGTGTCCGTGGGGACTACTATCGTGCAGGGACCTGACAATTCTTTATTACCATTTTTCCCTTTAGGAGACCTGCATACATCCATTGGGGCCGTCACCCTACCGTTCTTTAGGATCTCGGATTAGGAACCACTAGTTCGAATAGCTTTGAAGGAGCCTTGCGAGCTTGATTGCTTTTTATTGCGCGTGTACGAGCACAACTAAGTGGGAGATGGCGTTTCCTGAACGGCCGTGGCCGGAAGGAAATTGGTTTGGCCCTCAGGCCGGAACGGCCGAGTTAGTTGGTGGCGCAGTGTAACAAACGTGAGTGGAGGCTTGACATGGTGAACGCATAGGCAGTGACGCAAAAGCAAAGTAGAGTCTCTTTATGATAGTGCCCAGCTTTATTCTGAAGCGTCACTAAAATATCAATACATTTGGTTGGATCATGAGATTTAGATGTCTTTTCCTAGTATATCATGTATCGTAGGAGGTAAATAATTCAATTATATCTGGCCATTGTAGTGTGTGTCGTATAGCGTTCATTTTATGTGGGCCGATGGAGTAAATAATAAAAAAAAAAAAAACGGTCTGTTTGTGCGGACGACGTCTGAAAGCGCACCAGTGACCTTATTTATTTTACTTATTTATTTATTAAATACTGCGGACATGTCGCATGTCCAAGTAGGAGGGGGAGGGTACATAAGTGACAGTATATCAGACATCAGCAAGCGCAAAAAGGCCAGCGAGAGCAACCAGTTATACAATCTATGCAATAATGTCGAATAATACAGCGAGTACATAACGCAATGAGACAAAATAACAAAATTTACAACACCAAACAGCTACAGTACATCAATCAAGGAGGGTGAAAGAATTCAGAACTTGGGGGTAGAGCATTCCATTCAAACACTGTTCGTGGAAAAAAAAAAAAGAGTATTTATATGTGTCGGTGCGCGCAAAAATGGGTGCTAGGCAGAAGCTGTGCTTATGGCGTGAGGGTCGCGTGGAATCTTTGGCGATATAGTTTTCGGGTCAAATACCTAGTCGAGAGAAATATAGAGACTGCAAGAATCTGAGACGTGCTTTCTTCCTTCTTTCTACCAGTGGTTCCAATTCTGCAAACTGCAGCCAGGTATAAATAGCCCTTTCTTTCGAATCCCCCCCCCCCCCCCCCCCCCCCTGTTTTTTATCTTTCTTTCTTTCATTTTTTTCTTTTTCTTCGTTAAATTGAACTTACTGGCGGGTCGTTAGCCCTAGCGCACGTATGAAAAAGAATTCGTGCATTCCGATTCATGCTAGTGGGCCCCTGTAATTGTCCATTATTTCCGTTCATCAATCTGCATTCCAATTAGTCGCCGTCACTTAGCAAAGAGAATTCTTGCAGTTCGTTTTCGAGCCTGACTGGACAAATTGGAGCTCAAACGCATCCAGCTTTATTTCTCGCCCATCGTATTCCTCGGTATAATTTGCGCGAGGGACAAATCCGTGTGTCGTTTTCATTTGTCGCAGCAACAACGGAGGCAGATGTTCTATTGTCAGCAGTGGTATTCGCCTTTGACTCGGTAAAAAAAAAAAAAAAAAAAAAAAAAAAAAAAAAAAAAAAAAAAAAAAAAAAAAAAGCGAAGGTCTTCGATCTTTACTCTGACAGGCGCGTCTCGGCCTGCTCAGCGTCGCTTAGACGATTCAGTCAGTGTATAGTGTACATATGAAGCGACCATCTGTGTGTTTCGTTTATATTGTCTCAGTTACGATCGGATGACAACGCGATTAAATTCCTTCGAGTACGGTGACAGTACGTCAAGCAAAAGGCAAACGCAAATATACAGCGGCAGAGGATCGCAGAGAGAAAAGAGGGATTCTCGTGGATGATCTACACAGCAGGGCAATCGGAAGGCGTGTCAACGTAAAGCTACTGTCATGCACTCAGGACACATCTCCTTGACGTGCTGAAAGAGAAAGACCATTGAACTTCAAAGTTGTATAATTTGATGAAGTGTTTTGATGTCGACAGCTGTGTTACGAAAGCCGACCGTTTTGAGGGAAGTATCCCCACTACCTGTGAGCATGAATTGGGTGTTTGTCGCTCTTAGCTGTCTACCGTATGACAGCACAATAGTTTATTTGTGCGGAGACGGGGGCTGCAACAACGTTTAAACGTGGAAATTCCTTACCAGGCCAGCGTACTGAATTTTAAAACGTAGAAAGGGCATCTGCATATGGTGGGGCGGTGTGATCACAGAGGAGGTTTCGGAGGCTTAGCGAACTACTCAACTGGCCCTCGTCACGCGAGCTCAAGAGGTCGTTCCCGACTGGAGGCCACCCTAGACTCGCCCTTGCCCGAAATAATTCCTTTCATTTTGTGGCAATAAAAGTTGTTACCACCACCAGCTTCCGGCACCTGACTGCACTCCCTGTTGAAGCGCGTTGCCGTTGCGGCGAGGAGGATCTGATGAAGGAGAGAACTGGCTGTGTTGAGGAAACAAGACGGACGAATAAAAAACGGGAGATATAAGAAACGGGGAATTGAGTCATCTATTCATCTATGGATGCCATTGAGGGGTGATATACGGCCAACTGGAGAAATATGGGAGAGGCCTTTGCCCTGCAGTGGGTATAGTCAGGCTGATGATGATGATGATACGGCCATGGTAGCCATCCTGTAGCCCACGGCACCAACAACCGTTATTCTTGCGCCTATTTGTTGTTTCCCTTTATTAAAGCGCGCGCCCATGATTCCCGAATCTGATGGTGGTTCCAGGGTTAGCACGCGTCCCCGACACGACAAAAACGTCTAAGGGCCGATGTGTGCGCGATGCTCTCCTCATTATTACTGTCTTTGTTTGTATGAAATCGGACTGAGAAAGAAATACAAAGGAGGGGGTGAACATTTATTTATTTATTTATTTATTTATTCATTTATTTATTTATAGTACCCTCAGGGTACAGGTCTACTTTGCAGGCTTTGCAAGTACTTGAAGGTGTAAACTGCCAGAATACTAGAGCCGGCGCTAAAAGCAGTAGCGTAATAAGCACGTAAAAGCTGCACATTGCCCCGTTCCCATTGCAGCACTGTCGTCGTTGCTTACACTTCTATTGGAAGGCTTAAGCTTATTTAGAGCAAAATGAAGGCATGTTAAGAAACAAACAAGGGAGCTTTGTATGCAAGGACATGTAAAAAAAAAAAAAAAAAAAAGAAAGAAAAGCTTCGTATTGCATATATAATGCATTTAAAAAAGACTTGTGCCATCTGCTCTGCTTTTCGTTCTCAGATACGGACTTGTGGCTAGAAAAGGCATCGTGCAGTGAAGCGGTCATTTACGACGGGGGAATTCGCAAAACTCATTATGATCATTATTACTGACAACAGTGCACGCCGTGTTTAGTGTGTCTGCTCTCTTGGACGTTTTGTCCGTCTGCGCATGGCTGTGTCATTTTGCTTGAGAGGAGCGCGCTACGCGGCCCTGTCAACCCGGCATACCCCGTTCACGCGCAGAAATTGATGGGCGGAGGGCGCCTGTAGGGGCATCCCTGACACGCACTCTCTCCCTTCGCTCTGAATCCGGCGGTCACCCGCCCGCGGGGCATGAACGGGACGGAGCAGCGAGCTCGGCGCGCTGTGCATAGCTCCGCTACTGCTGGCCGCTGGAATGCGTGCGCAGCCGGTGTTCCCTTTCTTCGGCGGACGGGGCACTGCTGGCCGTTCTTCTCAGAGGAGGAGGGAGGGGGCTTGAGAGGGGGTGAATCGCCCTTGGCGTCCAGGGCCGATGCGGTCTGACCGGGCTCCGTATCCCCCTTCCATCGGGGCGGCGAGGAGTGACCGGTTCCCTCCGTGCGCTGGCCCGTGCCCGACGGTGGCCGCGCTGCTGCTCCCCTGGCTCTGCCTCCTGCTGTGGCCGCTGCCGTTGAAGCCAGTCGCCCCGTTTTGATGTGGCCGACGCACGGTTTCATGCGATCATGCACCTTCAAAAGGGACAGCCTTTCCTTCGTTTGGCCCCTCGCGTGTGTTTTAGTTGCTTGCAATTTATTTTGCTTAATCGCGGCTTCACCTACGGTTGAATATAAAACGCTTGCACGAGAGACGAGTGTCTTACGGGCGTGTCATAGGAAAAGAAAAAAAGAAGAAAAGAATTTAAATAAGGATGTCATACAAGCATATCTGGCTCGCTATCAAAATAGCTGTTCGGAGTGTGACCTTTCCCCCTCGCTGTGAGCTCGCAAGTAGTGTGGAGAAGTACCCTGTGACAGGGTTGGCGCCAGGTTAACTATAGTGCATAAAAAAAAAATAATAATAAAAAAATAAAAAAAGGGGGTGGGGGGTCGTGCTGATTCTGTGTTTTCCTCAAAAAATAAAGAGATGAATTAAATCCGGGGGTCATAGCTTCACATGCGCAATTCCTTGGATCTCATCATCATTTTGCCTTCAGCTCCTCCCGACGAAGACGCTGCTTTCCAATGATCGACCGGCTAGCTAATTCGTTCAGCTAAGAAAGTCGACGAATGAAGGCACGGCACTTCAACGGCCATCTCTCTGTCGCGAACAGCGTGGGTGTCAGCGATATCGTGTGGTGTGTGTTCAGCATTCCAGCTGGGTAGCTCGTTCAGTAGAGCGGTAAGCTGGGCTAGTTGGTTAACGTTCCACGAAGGAGTTACTGCGCTAAAAAAATACACGGGCAAAAGCGGGCAAAAGAAGTGGACAGGACAGTTGTGAGACTGCGCACGTCCTGTCCACTACTTCTTTTGTCTGTGTATTTTTTTAGCGCAGTAACCCCTTCGTGGAAAAGATGATAGTTCCTTTAGCCATGTTTGGTTTTTGGTATGATCAGGCTCCGCAATACGAAGGTGGACAGACTCGCACGGCGCTCGTTGAGAGCAGAGAAGTTTACTTCAGTGCCACAATTTCTGTTGCTCTTTTTGTTTTTGTTTTTTAATTTCGTCTCCTCTCTCTTTCTTTCTCTCTCTCATGCTTTTACTATCACAGCGAATGCCCTTGAGTCGCTCGGTCACTCCTTAGAATTCGCCATCACGCGGCGTACCCGCCCTCTTGTCTAATTTGCCGGAGAGGAACACCGTTCCCCATTCTCTCTCTCTCTCTCTCTCTTTATGCCCTCCGCCCTAGCTGCACGTAGAACGCCAACGAGGCGTGGGGCTTACGTAACTACCACTTATACGCGTCCAACGGGCCGCGCCGTGGTTGCAGTGTTTACTGAAGAACGGTATAAGCAGTCAGTGCCTGTGCGCGGAGACCGTGGAAGACTCTCACACGGGTGGACAGCACGGCGGTCTCGTGCGCTTGAAAGGCTGGACTCGGCTGCGATCGTCAGCGAAGTAAGTCTTCGCAGGAGCTGCACCTTTTGCCTGACGTAAACGGCGCGGGCCAAAATGGTCGCTCTGGTATAGGACGAATAGCATACTGTTGACACCTCGTAACAATGAGTTGACGCCACTATGATATGCCCAGTGATTTCTTCTTTTCTTTTCAAGTTTTACAGATCCGGATTTCAGCGACTATGAGCGGCAGCTCTATGCGGTGTATGCGTGTAGTTCGTACAGCAAGGCGGACATTATGTGCGTCATATAGGTTTACCATCGGGCGATTAATGACAGAAATTAACTCTTAAACTTTTTATTTTTGATTTAGCGGAAACACTACGTTGAGAAATTGAAGGCCGTAAAAGTACGTCTCCCGTCTAACATTTCTTTTTCTTTTTTATCGCAGATGCGGTTCGAAACGTCGGACGTCAAAAATACGCATCTGAATGCTTGTTGTCTTTCGCGAGTTGCACATTTATAAAATGGCTACTGTGCGCGTGGTATTGTGGCCATGTTGACTAATAAAGAATTATCAATGCTATTTTTTTTAATATGCATTGCGTGAAAGCCAACTCAGCAAGATTTCAGAAGCGTATTTTTGACGTTTATTGTTTCGGCCCGCATTGCCGATCAAGAAACGGAGGCTCGCATTTCATGTTGACGGCCTTCATTTTGGCGATGCAATAAATTTTTAAAGGGTGTGATTCGAAAGCGTTAATTTTTCCCGGATGCAGCTCGCCTAGTGGATTCTCCTTTGCACGCATGCACTTTATACTCGTTTGATCACTTATCCCTTAATTTGTGCCTCCGTTACCTCACACGTAACCTCTAAGAAAGAGCTGCAAGCAACCACAACACGTTAAAGACAACTCGCTGGCAAAGCCCCACTTGACCAAGTCGTACGGACGTGTCCACGTGGCGTACAGGGCTGTAGCGTGTTTGACTCTATATCCAAGAGCTCGATCTCGATGCCCCCCCCCCCCCTTCTATCTTAGCTGCTTCTGCTTCTGCAGTTGGCTGCTCCTGCAGACGCGACCATCTCACGCGGTCTCGTGACGTCACAGAAACCGCCGACCACTCAGTTGAACGACATGTCAACTGCCAGCTACATTGTGCCCTAGGCGCATGACCGTGATTTTTCGCTTGCAGTGCCGCGACAGGCGCCGAAAACGCCCGCCGACGTTTTTCTAGACAGCGGATACTTTAATGGTATCGTGTTAAAACAAAACGAACGCGAGAGAGAGCACCGTTAGGGACGTCCTCCGTTGAGCTGGTTATATAGCGACGCAACCGTTTTGGCGTCTCTGAGGACCGTTCCCGCGATAAAACAGCCCTGACTGCAAAAAGCCCCCCTGCACTTTAAGATTCCAAGATTCCGCGCCATGCGCTGTCGGTAGTTCCTTTGCCGCGGCAGCTGCTAAAACGGCCCGTATAATTAGGCGCCTAACGACAGCCAACGGAGACGACGGCGATCCTTAGCGGCGTCGTCCACCGCTGGGCCGAGGAGGTCTAAAACAAAAGAAAATTTCAGCAATTGTTTGTCTACGAGGTGGGTTTCTTTTTGTTGCCGTTTGTGTGTGTGTATGTTCCGCGGAGCTGCAGACGGGAGAAAGAAAGGAAAGGGTGAGAATGGGAGAGAGGGTCGCTTCCAATTATCGCTTTGTCGTGGCCGACATCTGTCTCGGCCGCCGCGGAAGGGAAACCGCGCGCTGTCGTCTCCCGCCGAGGTGTCCGTTTCGCAAGGCTTCTCGCTCTTTCTCCCCGGCCGCAAATGCGGCGACGAAGGTAGCACGAGCGCTGTTTAATAAAAGACCGCGGGCGGCCCGATGCAAATGAGACCGCAAAGTAGCCGCCCGTGCGCCGCTTACAGTGGCGAACATCTGAGAAAAGTAGCGGGGGTCAGTCTTTACTCCTTTCGCGTGCCGAAGTTCTGATACTATAGCTTCCGGCTTTGAGTAGTTATAGACAGCGTCAGTAAAGCTTAAGACTAGAGCGCAAAAGTCAAAACACCTTATTTATTTATTTATTTATTTATTTATTTATTTATTTATTTATTTATTTATTTATTTATTTATTTATTATTTATTTATTTATCGAACAGGCTGTGAAAGCTTGCTCTCACTTTTCAGTGTTCGCACCACGTACACGTAAACGCCCTGCATGAAATTTGGCGATGCGTAGGGAGGAGCACTCTTTAGCGGCCTGAACTACTCTGTCGAGATAATATTCAAAGACAGGAAACCATGGGTTCTTACCATGGCCCAGCTGAGGTTGTAACCTTGCAACTGTTGACCCCATCAGCGACAGCTTGCACTTGGAGAAAAGCACAACTGCGGCCGCTGGTGGGGGAAGTCCGAAGAAAGCACTCGGAACTTGTAGGGCTGAATAAGCACGATTATGATTGTGAGGAATTCTAATGGATGATCACGAGAGCACCTAAGACGGCAGCAGATGCAGCAACAGTCGGACGCCTCTACAGCGAGGTGGTCTGTATAACGAAGGATTTTTGTAGGTCCCGGCCGCATTTTTATCTTGAATGAATGAATATATATTGAACGCCCCTACAACGACGACCAGTACAGCGAATTTGCCTATACAACGAATAAATTTGGGCGTCCCTGATGGCTGATTTGCTTCTTTACGACCATCATATGTAGCTGCGCTGTTATTGCTCTCCGCAGCCGTCAATGAGTTACGGAGTGCGTAGGGAACACTAGTGCAAAGACTGCTCCGCTAATTTCCAACTCCGCAGTAGCCATGGTAACCGCACACCAACGCAAAAAAAAAAAGAAAAAAAAAAGAAAAAAGCGCGCAGAGGGCAGAGATACCGAAACCTCTGACGAATGGCGCCAGAGCAGCCTGTTCGCAAAAACCAAAACTAAAGGCACAGCGGTCCTTGCGCTCTCTTCCGGATGTTGAGCTAAGCAGCAAGCGAACACTATAAGCAAGCTGCGATGAGCCGTAGTAAACTGTGGTTAGCTGTAGACAGTCAACAGTGGCGACGTCAGTCAACGACAAGCGCAAACACGGCGAAAAAGGCGGTGTCTGCAGCGGCGGATTTTGCTCCGTTCCAATCGGGAGCCTACGAAATGACGTAATCTTCGGACGGTAGCACCTGAATTAATGTTCAATAAAACTTTTGTTGTTCTGAGCATGCTTAGCTTTCTCTATTGGGTGTGATACGGTCCGCGACTTTTACAACGAAGCGATGTGTATAACGAAATATTTTACAGGTCCCAGACTCCTCATTATAAAGGACTGTAGTTAATTCGTTCACTTTATGATTTAGAATACATGTCCACCGCTGTATAACCGCTGTATAAAATGCGATGAGGGGTCAGATTTGGAGATGAAGAAGGAAGACGGCAAGAACAGCTGATAGAAGCGAATATAACTACCGGCGCTCTCCTTAGCCGTTTGCATATAGTAGTTAAGTTTCTGAATTCTCGGTGGTGCGAGATGGGCAGTGGCTGTTGGCGACAGAATGCGAGAGAGATGTTGTAAACCCGGTTGCATAACGCGTCGCCGTCGCGCGCAAAGTGTTGCTCATCGTTGTGTGTGTGTCGTGGGAACAGGCGAACAACGTCTCTTCCTTCCCCCATGCACGCATCCCGGAAGACGGCGAAGATGCGCGGCTTCTCTCGACCTCCTCGTTCGCGGTTGGAAGAATCCTCGCCTCGAGACGGCGGCTTGCTTTGTGTCATAAACGTCATGCGTGCTCTGGCGCGCTCACCCTCGCTGGGCTGTCGCGCCGCCAACCTCTCCACTCGCACGCTTAGTGACCTTAATCCGCGCGCAATAATTAATGTTCGAAGATTTCTTCTTTTTTTTTTTTTTTTACATTTTTCTGGCTCGCTGCGATCTTTGCGAAGGAAACCGAGAGCGGCGAGTGCGCAATCCTTCGAGAATTCATGCAGTTTCCCTGAAGCAATGTCTGATGGTTCGGTCAGAGAGCACTGTCGGTCGCTGCTACATGGCGCAAACAACGAATAATGAAAAGGGAAAAGGAAGGGGGGGGAGGGAGGTTTGATAAGCCTAGGGTAGTGCTGGCCTATTTATTCGTGCTATGCCCTCCAGTTGGCCTTCTTGCGGGCGTTCGGTATTCAAGCTCCCGTTTCCCCTCGCATATGTAGCGTCCCATGTTGGTAACGCCCGTGTCTGTGCTCTGTCTGCTTACAGAAAAAACAAAAAACACACAAAAAAAACACGTATAATTGAGTAGCGGTACCTACCAAGCTGAGTCGTTGACGTCGCACTTTTCGGCCGGTTTGTTCAGGTTACGCGGGACGTTAAAACGCTGTAAATATGCCCCTCTATCCTCTCTCTGTAGCGAGCGGCGCGACGCGTTTCGTCTTCTTCGATTTCTTCGGCATGCCTCAATTCAGTGTGGACACTTTTACGTTTTAAAAGGCGGCATTGCTTCGAGGCTTGACTCGGTGAATAAATAAATTCTGTGAAAGGACATGGAGATGTCCGGCCCAGGCTTGGATCAAGAGCTGATCAGCACGACCTTCTGTGAGCTGTGCTTTATTATGGCCTTGCTCCTCGGGGCATATTATAAGGTGAAGTGATTATGTACACGGCAGTGTATTTGCCGAACGAATGAACGAGCACTTGCAGCACATGCTTGTCCCAGTGCACGAGGAGTCTCTCGCGTGATTGTTTAACGTTTGTCGTGACACGCACTTTCGTGTCCACGTGGGTGACCGTGGCTCTGTGACCGTGCCAAACCGTGCGGCTCAGGCAGTAACAACGGAGCCTGATATAGGCGCTGACCTCAAACGATGATGCAGTGTCTCCGCGCTATGCACCGACATTAAACCGAGAAGCCTGTGCGGATGCGCGTACGGGTTCGGCCTTGGGCAACTGGCGTTCCGTCGCCCATTGTTTTCTCGACGGCAGGAGCAGCCTTCTTCCGCGCCAAATGGCGCATTATTGGCATGCTCTTGGCGGAGAAGGCACGCGGATGCGCGCTGATGTTTCGCCATTGTGCGCGCCGTGAGGGCCGTGGCGCAATCCGTATATAGGCGAGTATAGACGCGGTCCTCGATCTCGAGCTGGCGTCCGTCTACTCGGGTACTGGCATCCGTGCGTATGTGTGTGCCCACGTTTGCTTTACTAATGGCCATTCGGTGCATTACGCGACCCCGGAGCTGTTCCTGGTTACCCCGCGAAGAATAGCTATTATCGAGGAGCCTCCGGTGCGTATTGTTCGTAAGCTATTCCTTCCTTATCTCCTCAGACCTTCTTCGTTTCTGTTCTGTATTTTTTTTTTTCTGTTTTAAGGCGAAAACCTTAGCTGTGTTTGCGAAAACGTGGAAGAAAAATATGGAAGCAAAATGTAAGGTGTGATACTACGTCACGTTAAGGTAAGACTGCTAATCATGAATGTGTATGCTATGACAAGCGGTGTATAAATGTCACGTCATGCATGTTCATGTCATGTGGGTCATCATAGCTTAGTCATGAGTCACAGTCACTTGTCATGAGCCAGTCAGATCGGAAATCCAACGTGCATGCCTATGGAGTCCATGACTTGTGTTAGTCAGTCATGACCATGACTAGTGTCTAGTCATGACACACTCAAAAAGTGCTGAGCAATGGCACACTAGGAGCTACTAAAGAGCAGCCAACGCACATGCTTTCGCATTTATCCAATGCAGATCTCTGTAAGGCTCTCAAAGCTATCTTTTTTTTTTTTTTCGAGAAGATATGGTGACTGGTGAGGTGCCAAAACCTCCCTGTTATTTTGCGTCTGTCTTCACCAGAACGCCGACCCATAGCGGTAGTGTAGGTGAACTATATGGGTTGCTGTTGTTAAGCACGACGTATCTGTATTGAATCCCGGTCTTAGCGGCGGCCGCATTTCGATGGCGGTGACGAAGTGAGAGAGAGAGAGAAAGAAAGAAAAGAACACTCGTGTGGTGTGCGATATCAGTGCACATGAAAAAACACAAGACGGTCGAATGAACCCATGTCAAGGGAAAACCGGGAGAGTTTGTACGCCGTGGTTCTCGCGGCGAAGGGTTACCGCGTTGTGCTGATACCCTCCAACAGTTAGTCTAGTTCACGGAGGAACTTCCTCCATGGTCTAGTTAGTCCCTAGACGAGTAATGACTCAAGCGTCCCCCCCCCCCCCTCCCCCCACACACAGAACCTCTAAGGAAGCAATGGTTGGTGTTAAGGCGACAATACATCCCCAAAAAAACTAACTCCAGTCGCGCTTCGATTTCTTTCTGGATTATTACCCTAAGCGCATGAACTCGGCACAATGCCCGCAGACAACTTCATTTTGTTCGCTTGTTCCTGGCACGTGTGCCCTGGACGTCCTGTGGAAAAGTTTCCTCGCGGCTTGTGCTGGGCGAGCACTTTCGGTCGTGCGGTGCTTCTTCAGGAAGTGACGGCGGCGAGCAACGGGCAGCACCAACGTCGTCAGCGGCCAGGTCGGCCGATGGCTGCCCGGATAAGAAAGGCTCCGCGCGCGCTATGCGCACAAAAGGCTCCCGAAGGCGGCGTCTTCGTCGCGCTAGGAGCCGGCAAGGAAGACGCGTTCTTCTTCCCCACGGCGAGGTTAGGACGTCGTTTGTCTCGCAACGCGTGGCGAATGAGCAACGGCAACGACGACGCCGGGAGGAACAAGAGGGGGCTCGGACGTTGCGACGGGGAGGCGAGCTTTGCACGGGCCGCCGCTGCCTCCTCCTGCAGTAGTTGTGCCACGTTGTTCTTGTTTCGCTGGTGCGTTGTTTCCGCGCGTAGCTCACGGCTCTTTTCTCGTCGCTGCGGGAGCCACAGCGCGGAGGCTTCCCGAGGAAGTCCAGCGTATACAGCGCGTCGCATCGCGCGGAATGCGGCTCCGCGTTCCGCTCCAACAACCGCGCGCGTAGAGCGACGATGTTGGCTACCGCCGTCGTCGGCGCTACGCTATCGGCCCGATGCGCCTCGCGGACCGGCCAAAAACAAAAGCGCCGGCCCGGCGTCGTCCGTCGTTCTTCGACACGCTGTAGCCGTCGTCTCGAGCGCGGGGATTTCTTTTTTTTTTCCTTTTTTAGTTTCCTTCCGTGCGAACCCGAAGCGGCGTGCGTGTAATACCTGTCGTCGCACGGTCTGCGGCACTGCGAGTTCTGTCTGGGACGGTGCGATGGTTGTTGCTGTTTCTGAGGCAGCGTGTGTGTAATGACGACGTGTGTGAGTGTGTGTGTGTGTGTACGCTGAACCGGAACCGCTTCTCTCTGTTTTGAAAGTTTAACGGCTCTTGCAGCTGCGCATGGCCGTGCTTGATGCCGCTGCTATATGGAGGAAGTCATAATCAGTCGGACGCGGGTCCTCGAACTGTATACACGCCCTGTGTGTGTGTGTGTGTGTGTGTGTGTGTGTGTGTGTGTGTGTGTGTGTGTGTGTGTGTGTGTGTGTGTGTGTGTGTGTGTGTGTGTGTGTGTGTTTGTGTGTGTGTGTGTGTGTGTGTGTGTGTGTTTGTGTGTGTGTGTGTGTGTGTGTGTGTGTGTGTGTGTGTGTGTGTGTGTGTGTGTGTGTGTGTGTGTGTGTGTGTGTGTGTGTGTGTGTGTGTGTGTGTGTGTGTGTGTGTGCGTGCGTGCGTGCGTGCGTGCGTGCGTGCGTGCGTGCAGGCGACTGTTGTGCCGTATCGCCCAGATGGCCGTTTACAGTGTGAGTCACCGAAGGCATCCGTCTCGGTTATAATCCCCGCTCGAATTTTCATACCTGTAGTGCTTTGAGCTCAGCTGTAGTGTTCTCTGTGTACACGGGGCGGAAAGTGCAGCGTAGCAGGACCGGCGCATTCCTTCGGGAAACGCGACGTGTCAACGGATGTTAGCATTGCGTCCATGTCACTGTGCGAGCTACTGTCGACGCTTAGACAGCTTAAAAAAATAATAATAAAAAGCTCGTGCATTGCTACTCACCAGCGCTCCATGCGAAATGGGACGGAGAGCGTTAGCGATTGTTACAGCAGTGTTCAGAGACACCATGCACCTTTGTACACCTGAAAGCTATGCATCTACTGTGTACCGATATGCGTTATATAGAGCGCGTTGAGGCGCGTAGTATAAAAAAAAGAAGCTCAAATGATTTCAGTTCAAAATCTCTTTATATCAGCATCGATGGATACTTAGGGCCGTGGACTGAAAGCCACACAAACGACTTGACGAGGTCCACAGTCCCATACACCTAGCACATAGGCTGAAAAACAAAAACAAAAACAAAAAAAAAACGTACAGGGCATAAAATGATGCCTTATTTGTACACACTGCAAATTCGGGCGAAAAAAAAAAGCGCAGAAAAAATGACAGTATAAGAGACAAAGGACAAACTGTCACGGAAAAATATCAGCTTATACAACACTATTTGAGGAACTGGACGGAAAGAAACGTAGCATTTGCTTCCCATAACTTGTTCAAGTCTGTGGATATCGTCCCACTCCACTCTTCAACATTAACGTGCCTGAAGCCAGCAGCAATGCTACGCGTTTTTCTTCTTTTTCAAGATAAGAAACTTATTATGCCTAATGAACGCTTAGTTAAGAAGCATGATTTTGCGGAGCTCAGATATCTTAGCTAAATTGCTGTTTTTGACTATAATTCGGGAGTTCTATACTTCGGCTCATATTTTAAAGGAGTATAGACACGTAATTGTTGGGTTCGTGTTTTATCCTTTGTAATGACGCCTAAGACATCACTGTACACGGATCACCACGTCGTATTCGCCTGCGACTGCTGAATAATTTAGAATTTCTTTTCTCGCCTGTTTCGGTTTCAACAGCCGAGGGATGGCTGTGACGTCACAATCAAGTCTAGATACGCGAGGGATGACAATGCAGCGATATAACCATTCCTGCTTTGTTTGAATTCACCACTGTGATAAAGCCAGCCTGCCTCAAGAACAGGAATCAGAAGTGAAGAATCGGCGATTATATCGCTGTTTTCTCATGCCGCGCGTCAAGACTTGATTGTGACGTCACAGCCATCTCTCGACTGCTGAAACGGAAACTGGCCAGAAAAGAAAATTCAATTATAAATTATGTTGTGGTCGTAGGCGAGAAATACGTGCGGATCGATATGTAGGAATGACTTGCGCATCATTAACAAGAAGAAAAATGCCACCAAAATTTGGTGTCTATAGTCATTTAACTGAGAGGGTTGGAGGTCCCGTTCTCCAGAAACGGCGTGTACGTTGCAGATGAGAGTGAAAAATCACGGGTATGCCTCCGGCAGGTGGTGGTTGGCAGGTGGCACGGCCAGGCATTGATTGGTCGGCAGGTTGTGTGACGTCATGAGACCACACGACATGGCTGAGTTGGCAGGCTTTGCCAATTCGGGCTTCTCCTTTGAGACGGTTGGGGTGGGGAGATGGGAATCGAATCCTCCGGGGCCCTTCTATCTATCCCGTGTCGGACATACACAATGTACGCGCGTAATTCGTCGTCTACGTCGGTGGGGTCTTTCGCATAGTGTGACAGCTTGCGACTGTATGGATTAAAGTGTATACAAAATTTCCTGCCGTCTTGTGCCGTTCATTTGTCGTGCCGTCTTTTTCCCCGTGTGTTTACGACACTGCACGAGGCGGCCTCACTTTCACTGCATGCGTCACCACTGGCCGACAGTAAAGCCCGGTTGCGCGGTACGTTGACGCAGCGACGACACCTTTTTTCTTCGGCCGAGGAAGGGGGAGAAGGGAGACCCGCGCGCTTTATTATGTACGAGGAAAAACTAAGGAAGATGGCCCGTGAAGAGATAGCTCGCGCGCATTTTCCTCCTCGACGCTCAGCTTCCTTCAGGGCGATAAAAGAAAGTTCCTCGGACAGACCTGGAGCGTGAAACGACGCGCTCGCATGGGTGGTCCGTTCGACTCTGGGAGGACGCATATACGACGACGCTTGCTCGGAGCGACTGCGCGTCAATGGCCTTGTACACACGGCAGTGTTCGTAAATAGTCTCCGACGGCACCGCGAGCTCTTTTTCTCAACGTTTACGGTCGAATTTCATTGAGGGACAGTGTGCGTATCTCTGCCCTCGTTCGCCGCGTGGACGTCACCCGTCGCCTTGGATAAACAGAGCGCGGCAGAGGTCCGAACGCTGCCCCACACTCCCGAGGGAAGTGGCTCGCAGAACGGTTGCAGTTGCTAACCGCGGACGTAGCTGATTATGGATCCCAAGAGAAGGCAATTGCAGATAAAAGGTGGGGGAGGTTCTATCTGGTGCGGCTGATGATTAGGATACAAGCCAGCAGACCAGAGAAGTTGCGGGGACATAGGTGGCTGGAAGGTATTGTTAATTAATAGAAAGGGGGGGGGGGGGGGGGGGGGGGGCTCCACGGGGTTCGGCCGATGATTAGATGATCCAGTCAACAGACCAGAACGATAAATGTAGACCGGTGTTTAGGTGACTAGAACATATTGGGTATCGGTGTTGCTGAACGCTTATGACTTGCGTCAGGGCTTGTATGCTTGTATTTGTAGTGAACGCGTTTGAACGTTTATACTTTCGATAAGCGGCTGTTGGAGAGCGCTGGGGTCGTGTACAGGATCTCGTTACTTGTATCAAATGACGACATTAATATTAATAATCAGTGTTGTGATCGGTGCTGATCTTCATTTAGAGTAACAAAGAAAATCTTCAAAAATATGTGTACGTTGAAGGGTCGAAAAAGGGCCCTGGGAGGCTTTAATAAAGCACGCTTGCGCGCTGCGTTACGCGTCCTAACGGTTGGCATATTCACTCCACTGCAGCAGCCCCCGGCTTTTACTACTTTCTGCTTTTTTTTTTTTTTTTTTATTCGGTTGAGGAGTTTCGCCTATGTGTGCACAGGCCCTGAATAGAGAATGCGTCTGCTTAACAACAAAGGGACGATCTTCCATTCCGAAGATCAGATTGAGGTCAGCACGGCAGGCTTGCACATGCTTGGCTATGCCTGCCAGTCTGACTGCGGTCATCCGCAAAGGGATTGGGAAGTGCAGTATGGTCACCGCAGATTGAATCCTCCTTGCGCTTCTTTGCTGCCAGCTTTGAATGTTTCGCAGAGCTGACGCTGTCGATCAAGACTCCTCTAACCCGGCGCAGCATCGGTTGCGAAAACTATTTGCCGGAGGCGTTTGCGTAGGCTGCACTCACGTTCGCTTACGCACAGTCGCAACGTCGGAGGTTGTTGATGTGCCTACTGTCTATTCTTTTTTCTTCTTTTCTTGTTACGTGGACGTGCGACGATCCAGGCTTGCATAAGCACTATTTGAACGATGAGCGAACCAATACATAGTGGCGGGAAGTTGGGTTTAACTCGTACCTAAGCACGCAGTTAGCAAAGGATTTCATCGATCGTCATATAGAGGTCTTGAAGAGGCCATCGAAGAGCGAGGTGAATTCGCTGCTGAAAATAGAAAAAAGAATTATTTACAATCAGTACAGGAGAGGCAGTGATTACCTGGAGGGCCGTGGTGTATACTTTCCCTACCAGCGTATACTGCCTCGCCAGAACTCGGAGGCGGGTATGAGCGTTATTGCTCTACCCGCCTCGGCACGGAGCGGTGCCTGGACGACCGGCGGGAGCTTTTATCTTCCGCGTTCTCGCACCCCGACGTCGGAACGACCAGCGCCGACTTCCGAGCGTGCCAGTGTCCGCGGGAAGCTGGAGCAGTTTCCTCCTGCTTCCTTCGTTTTTCCCTCATGGTGCCGCACGACCGACTAAAAAAACGAAGAAAAAGGAAAGAATAGAACGTCGAAGTCACAGGAAGAGACGGATAGGTATGAGGGGAGCTGGGAGAGGGTGCAGCCTACACGGCTGGCCGGCGTCGCGTCCGCTCTGTGCGCCCATGGTGAGGGGGCCTAATGGACGTCGTCGGCATCGTCGCAACGCGGCTCGGTTGGGCACATATGCGCGAACACGCGCGCCTTTTTCGTCACGGACCGTGGCGCGCGCGAGCGTCTCCGCTCCTTGGAAGGTGGATGCCACGCGACGCCATGTGCGTATACTACGTCCCGGCGCCGAAGAGTTTGCCTCTTCCTCCTTTGCTGGGGCGGGGTCGCAGCGTTGTCGCTCTGTATGTGTGTGTCTACCGCCGCTCAGCCGTCGCCGCCGTGCTTTGTGGCCCGTGACGGCGACCGACTGGTGAGGACGGGGCGGCGCGGGAGGAAGGTGTGACACTTCGACCGGACTCACCCGAGGAACTGCGAAGCCCGACTTACGGTGTTTTTTTCTGTCTGTTTCTTACCGTCGTGTCTGCGCGGGCCAAGTGGCTGAAATGCCATGCCGAAGTACGACTGGCTCTGGACGGTCTAGTTCACCATAATCTATCTGCTCCGTCCAGGAGAAGCAAAGAGCGCTTCCGCTTTGCGCTTAATCACGCGTTCCGCGACTGTAGAGTTAGGCTTCGGAAACCGTATGACGAAAAGAAAAAAAATGAACAAAAGAAACAGGTGACTGCTGTCACGGCACAGTGCGAAGCAAACTGAAATCCAATTTCAGAAAAGCGTACACGTATTGCGCTCGTCACTCCTGCGTAGAGGCGGGAAAGATGAGACGCGTCCAACTTTGCTCAGGTGCACTTCGACCCTGCCTGAAGGCAGGTTTAGGGCCGCCGGTTCAAACCCTCCGTTGACCCGAACAATCCAGTGTGCTTCGTTCGGCCTCGTACCTCAGTCTCGCGGCATGTATGCACGGCCTAATTTTGAAGACTCCTCATCCGCCTCCGCAGATTGAGCTTCGGAGGGGCGCCTAATGCCCCACGGCGTGGCCCTAAAGAAAGTCGTGTGGCTCGAGGACTTTCGACCAACCCTGTACAGGGTGAGTGGCTGAGTGGGAACTGGCCCGACGCAGCGACCAGATGGGCAAGCAGGTTGCGTCACGCCATTTTCGGTTCGAAATCGCGCCATTGCAACGTGAGCTATTTTATGGCGGACGGAATGCGGCGTCCTTTATCGCTTTGTACGCGGAAGAGAACGTTGTGCAATTAAGCAAGCTCGTCTCATCGCTTATTCTGATATCCTCGAGTGGTGGAGCTGGCCTGGCAACACGCTCACACGCACTTCATGCTATCTCTGAATTGCTTTCACAGTTTATTCTTTCTATTTTGGAGATGACTTTAGCTGCTGGAATGACTACCGACCGTTATTTCGTCAGATAGCTGCGTATAACGACGTGGTGGGAATGAAGTAAGGGAAATGGGTTTTGTGGTATCGAGGTCCTCTCCTTATAGAACGTCCGAAGGTGTACACTTAAGGGGCTTCGCATCTCGAACCCAAGCGAGCAGTGGCAGCGTTGTGACTACGCGGTGTTGAGGGTCAGTTTAACCGAGCTCCAAGATAAGCGTGCTGCATTTCTACGAGTGTTTGCGTACAGCGCTTGTCGGGTGAAGGAGCTTTTCACACGGCATGGCTGCAGGCGTTAACACCGTGCCTTGTACAGAAGGCGCGCTTCTCTAAAGAACAGAGGGCCCACGTGAGGTGATAGCCACGAATTGATTGGCGGACGATATTTCTCCCTCCCGGCGAGACTCCTGTTTGGTGCTTCTCTGGCGCTCTGTGTTCGGCCTTGGCTTGAGTCGAGCAGCTGGCGGCGCGATCGGCCAAGTATCCGTTCGATTGGGGTAAAAAGTAAGGGGAAGGTAAACTAAGTCACTTTGCCATTCTGTTTCATTCATTCACCAAATAAACATTTGTGAAGACACACGCACGCACGGACGTTTGCACACCATGCGCAGGCGCATACACGCACGATGGTATCTCATGAAAGATGAGTGACTTGGGGCCCAAATATAGTATTCCCAAAGGCGGCATGCCTTTGGTGACCGTTGGCAGACACGGCAGACAGTTTTGTGGTAGGTTGACTATTTACATAAAGTGAATCAGACCCGACAAGGAGACAAGAAAGGAGGCGGGGAGAGGGTATAACAAATGCACTATTGCTTGTTTGTGGAGAGAGATTTAGTTGCGTTGCGCGAACTATAACTCCGGCTCTGTCTATATCGCACACTACCCAGCGGCGGGCGCTATCGCCACCGTTCTCGGAAATAGGCGACTGACTCTCGCAAACTTGCTCGACGATCGTTTTGTGTCAGTCCCTGTCAGTCGTGGCTGTCCCTTCAAGAAGCACGTGCGCTTGTTTCTAAACACGAAACCGGTCTATAATCTGGAAGCATAATTTTCTTGCCCTAGGCGGGAGGGTTAAAGGCTGGGTGCAGTGGACTACTGTACCACATATATGCTCGGCGGAGTGCGCCGACGGCCCGCCGCCGCGCGGTCGTGATAGCCACTGTGGCGGCGGGGTTGCTTATCGCCGGCTTCTTGGCGCCGCTGTTCGCCTCCCCCGAACGCGCAATACCGCATTAACGCGAACATGACGAGCACCTTGCGATTTTGAGCACTAAGCAAGGGCCTCCTCCTCTCTTTCTGTGTACCCCTTCCCCTTACAATTAAGCATGTCGCCCACCAGATTACAAACACTCTGACGCAGTGGGGGATTATTTTACTGATGAAAAGTTAGGCTGTGTCGTTTGAAGAACGAAAGTTAATGCGAAACGAACTTAGTAGGCACCCATACGACATTCAGCGCTCTTTTCAGAAATCATTTCAGTTTCGGACACCGTCCAAGTATACGCTTTGTCGAGGTTAGTCATGCAAACAAGTCGAAGGGCCGAGTAGCTTGTTGAATAGTTATGCAACGCTTGATTTGCTACACTTAGCACTGTGTTGTCCGAGAAGGTGGGCTTTCACATTCTTAACACGTCTTATGATTCGAACAAAACAACAAGAACATTAAACGAAAACGGCAGGTAATTGAACAAGCCAGCAAACTACAAAACATAACGAGCGAAAAAAAAAAAATAAGCGGCCGCTTAAGTGCGCGTCTATGCGGTACGTGCGCGATTCTTGTTTCCGAATCCGCGCGTCTTCGCTGACCGAAATGCGCCCGGGGCGAGTGGCGCGGCGCGGTTCGCCCGCATACCGGAGTGCCGTGACCCGGATACGCCGCCGTGTTGTCGGTGCGACTGCCGCGCGCCGACATTTCGCGACTAGGACTGCCATTCCTGGGAAATAGGGAAGCGCCGATCTGCAGGCTTTTGTCCTCTTTTTTTTTCTGCTTTTTTTTTTTTTTTGTATCGTTAAAGCGGAAACAGCCTCGTTAGGTAGGTAGTCGCAGTTTTATTGTCTGACAGTGGCAGTCGGAAAGGGTTAAAGGAGTGTAGACACATGATTTTTGGGTTCGTGTTTTATTCTTTGTAATGGTGCCTAATACATTACTGTACACGTATTGCCACGTCATATTCGCCTACGACTGCTGAATAATTTAAATCGAATTTCTTTTCTCACCTGTTTCGGTTTCAACAGCCGAGCGATGGAGGTGACGTCACAGTCAAGTCTAGGTCACGCGAGGGATGAAAATACAGCGATATAATCATTGCTGTGTCATTTGATTTCACTACAATGATAAAGCAAGCCAGCTGCCTCAAGAACAGGAATCACTACAAGGGAAAAATGAGTTATTATATCACTGTTTTTTCATGCCGCGCATCAAGGCATGATTGTGACGTCACAGCCATCTCTCGGCCGCTGAAACCGAAACTGGTGAGAAAAGAAAACTCAATTATAAATTATTTGCCGCTCATCGGCGAAAACTGTGTGCGGATCGATATACAGGAATGACTTAGGCATCATTAACAAGAAGAAAAATGACACAGAACTTTAGTGTTATAGTCCTTTAAGTGGGTAGATAGCCTGTTCTTATTTACGATGTGAGCCAGACTATACGAGAACAAAAGAGAAAGTGTGCGGCGTGCGTCACGGTAGGTTTATAGCATTGCTTTATGAAGCCATCTTGTGAAGTGGGCATGCGTAGTGGCGAAGCTTCAGTTTCGTTACGCGAAGATTCTGTCGCGAACGAGAAGCTGTAATTGGACACGTAGTGGCTCGTGTATTGGTTGATGATCAGCGAAAGAAGACGTATGTGCTGTTAAGCGTTTCTGGGTTGTATGAAACAACATGTCATATGTAATTTGATGCTTGCCTCATTCCTGAGAAATGGTAATAGACGAATATAAGAGCGTGGTATAGCTGTGACGTGTAGGTCTTTGGAATGTGGCCTTCTGCCTTTTTCTGCGTCCAACGTTGTGCAGATGCAGGCGCACATTCTTTCTGATAGTAACAACTGCGTCGTATATCCGAGTATCGACGGCTTAACGCTCTAGTGTGGTAAAATGGCGATAGCTGTCGCGCGGAACGTTTGCTCCTGACTTTCTTGCTCAGGGACACCAAATCAGTGTTCCAAATAAATTCCGTGCGGCCCTCTTAGGTGGCCCCTCACTAGGCATCTGTCTGTGTCGCTAGTCGTTGAGCCAGTTTTGATGCATCCTCTTAGCGGAAAATACGCTTGTATATCAATTACGCATTTCGGCGGCTTTGAAAATCGTGGTAACAAGTGTCTCACTCTGTCAGCGGCCTCTCTCCCGATGGACGTCATAGATACAAAGAAAAGGCAAATGCAAAAATAGCCCGTTCTCCGCTAGTGCATTTCCTTTCTTTTTTTTTTTTTTTTCTTTTTCATGGCCAACTTATCCGCTAACCGCGGCTGTAATAATGACCTCTAACACGAGTACGCACGTCGTCAAACAATTTCGGTTTTTCCGACATGAGACTGACAATATTAGACTCGCTTTCTCTTAAGAGCGGCTGTGGTTTTCTGAAACTTGCTGAAAGCAGTCATTTTTGCCTTCATTGGAACGTACGCGGTACTGGGCACGGCCCCGTCGATGACTATGTTTCGAGAAAAAGCAGTATAATAAACATCGTTAGCTTCCTCGGGGGATTTCACCGGTTGATAAGAGGGGCTACAACTCATGCGCCTACGTGTAGGCTCTCTCTCTCTCTCTCTCTATAGAGCGCGCTTTAAGGGGTATATGTGGATTGCAAAACGTTGCGGCCGTCGCTCACCCGTCTTCGTGGCCGATTCGAGGTCGGCGTCGGCGTGCGCAAATTATGACCCGTGGGCGAAGCATCCCAATGCTAGCTCTGTGTGGCAACCAACTCCGTGAGCAAACGTCGTTTTCGCACGGGTGCGGACTCTCCCGCTCAGAAGAAAGCAGCTTTCATCCTCGCGAGTTTGCGGAACGGTGAGCATTGCGAGACCACGTCTCGTCTTCGCTCGCAGCCTCAGAGCCGGGAAAAACCGCTCGCGCGGAACGCTCTCACGTCACCGCGTGTGCGACTCCGCGCTTCGAGTGAGTGAGTGTGCGCACGCGTGAAAGTTCACAAGCCGGGTGAAAGTCGCGAGCTCTTTGTTCTACCTACCAATTTTCTTCCTCGTTCGGAATTATCCAGCACTCGCGCCGTGACTCATCCAAACTCACACTCTTGTTCTGCGTGCTTCTTGAACGATAGAGTTGCGCAAACGAAGACGTGATTGTCGGGCGGATATCGGCATTGGGAATGGGCCCAGTGAGACGCACTGGAACGAAATTGGAACTTCGTATCCGGCGCAAGTAGAATGTGTCGTGCCCTTTTCTCCTCTTCCTTTATGCCCCGTTGAACGTGGCCGCGCGCTTCTTGCACGGCCACCAAGGAGCGGAAACGGGGATAACATTGTTAGCGCTCGCTCAGACCTCGACCACCGTATTATGCACCTTCCTCGCATTTATCGTCCGCCGCTCCCTAACGCTTCTGAGGTTTGTTGCTGTGGTGCGCATGCATATGAATCCATTTCGTTTCCATTACTGTGCACTCTCCTTTGCTCGATTAGTCGGACATCTTGCGGGCATCGAACGTCCATTCGGCTTTCTCCAGGATGTTCGTCGCTGGTCGCTGGCGTACAGACCTCCCATCACCGCGCTGGCCGCGCGGCGTGTCCGGCGCGTGCCCACTCGGCCGCGGTGGGAGGCGCGCGCGCGCTTGGCTCTCGCAAAGAGAGGGAAGCGGCGGCAGCAGCACCCGAGTTTTCGCTGCCCTCCCGTAGGCGAGCGGCGTTGGTGATGCGGCGGGCTGCTGCTTTTTGCGGCAGCAGGGGCGACCGACCTTGAGATGGCCGACCTTGGGCAGAGAAGGGGGGGGGGGGGGTATTTCCACTTTCCCTCAACTGTCCTCTAATTGCGCCACGCTGCGCCGGCCATTGGGCAGCGGCCACGCGCCTCGCTGGCCTTTCCTCCTCCCTGCTCGCTCCTCTGTGTACTTCTATGCCTGTTTACCTGCATCGCTCCCCTCTCCCCTTCTTTCACCAACAATGAAACGGGAAGCCCAGGAGTGAGGTAGGAGTGCATCTGCACCCTGTCCGTGTTTTCCATTTATCTCCATTGTGTATTACGAACAACGCGCACGTTGCATCTTTCCCTGCATCTTACAAACTATTTTCCAAACGAATGCGGTCTATCTTCATTTTGTGCACCCACCGTGTTTTCAGGAGCGATAAAGTAAAGAAGAAATGACGGCAGATCTTGAGTTCAGACCGAAGAGCTCCGCCGCCTTGTGAGCTTCGCGTCACTTTAGCGCCGAGGTGTCTCAGAATGAGCTGAAGAGGTGTAATGAATGGCCGATGCGCTATAAGAAGGTTCACTGTATGTGCAGAGCCTCTGCGACCGAGCAGATGGCGACAGAAGCGTAGCAACTGCGGCTGCAACACCACTTAAGTTTTTATCTTTATCTTTAATGCAGTTAACATCAGACAGTATGTATACAATACAACGATGTGGTCAGTTCCACTGTGGCTAATGCAGAAAAGCTGAAATTCTGTCCTTTAAGCATTGAATTTCAAGGATTCGCCGCTGAAAATAAGCTGTCAAATAAAGACTGCACCAGCATACACGGACGCAGAGGCTGTGGGACTCGTTGCTGACTGACTGGAGAAAGAATGGGCTCTCCCACACCACCTCTAGCACCATTTATTGCTTTTGTATTTTTCGTGATTGGTTTAATTTTTATCCCTCCACCGGCGTGCGCACCGCGGATGCCTTGAAAGGAACCATCCGCAGCGCGCGAGTGGGTTTCGAGGCAAGCAGCATCTTGCTTACCCATTAAACCAACGGAGAAATAATGGCCACAGCGGCAAAGGAAGGCGGGAAGAAAGGGGCGGGGAGGAGCAGTTAGCGACTGGAGGGAAATTTACGGACTCGCCAGTTTTCGCCGAAAGGTGGGACGCACAGACGTGAACGGATAATGAAGTTATCCGTGGTGCTGCTGTTACTTGCGTAGCCATGGCGTAGCCGGAACGAACCGTTCGTGAAAGAAAAGCAAACAAAAAACGAGTATCAAAGATAGTGTGGGTACAGGGGCGTGAAAGCTAGTGTGGTTACATAGTTGCGCACGAGGGACCGCGCACGCAGGCGAACTTTCACCACCGCCACCAACTCGAGGGCGGAAAGTGTTTGTGACCCCGCGCCTGTGACGTTTCTTCTCGCAGAAAAGACTTGACGCTCGCTCCTGGCGGTAGTTTTCTTGTAAGTTGTCCGCGCTCCGTTGAGGTCAAACGGTGCGTGTGACGTTGAGGTAAGCCTGTATAACGAAGAGTGCGTATTTTCTTCCGCCTGTGTTTCGAATAGTAAAAACTGCGCTTGGGAGGAAGAGATGCAGACTGGACGGGTGCAGGCTTTTAACTACTAGGCGATGTTTAAACTCGTGTCATACCGACCAGCCCCTCGCTGTATATGCTACTTCCCTCCACTTGTGTACCGTATTTTACGTTAATTTTATAGGGACCCTGAGAACAAGTCCACGCTGGCCTTGCATCGATATAATACGATGTTCGAAATACATGTGACGCTACTTCATCTGGCTGTGCTATTTTTGTAGTCTGGAAAGAAACGTGCAAAACAACAGGAATCAGCATCACCGGCCCTTTTCGCAGACAATATGCTGTGATGACAGAACTTTTTTTTTTCCCCCTTCAGATATCGCACATCATTGAGGCTAGGCTACATTGACGTTTTTTCCGGACGTTCACAACGGTACGAATGGTTTTCGGTCCTGACGCTACGCGTTCAAATAGAATAGCGGGGAAAGATTTTAAATCCAGTTTCTTTTTCTCTTTATTTTTTTGACAACAAATATTGCGCCTTTGGAGGCCCGTGCAAAAATCAGCGCATCCACGCAATAAGCTTTTAGCGTCCCTTCGGAGATGGGGAGAGATGTATGTGCGAGAAAATATTTTATGCAGATATCTGACTGCGCACTCGTTCAGTCAGTGGCTTTCCCCTTTCGTCGTTGCTGGCTGCCTTGAGCGCGCGCAGGAGAACGGGCGTGGAGGCAGGCTGGCTGCCTGGCGCGAGCACGCGCGCGAACAAGGTCAGCGTTGTTTGCGGACGGCGCGCCTACAGCTGACACCTGTGCGTTCGCTCGGGGCCGCTCTTCGCTGCGCGGACGGACGGCGCGCACTTCGCGTTTTCGAGCGCCGCAGGTCATGATCAGGTGTGCGGAAATGTTGCTGTTTGGCGTGTGTGTGTCTGCGCTTCGCTTTGTGTGCGAAGCGGACAGCGGGTCACCGAAGCGGTTTTGTGTGCGCTCAGAGCCCCTGTTTACGCTTCCTTTTTGGGGGGGCCGATACGTTTGGCGTTCGGCTGCTTCCTGCGCTGCCACTGCGGTCACGCCCACTCGCCTATCAAGTGGCTGCTTTTACGTTCAGCGGCACACACACCCGAGTGGTGGTGAGCGTGGTGATTGCGGATTGTCTCGAGAATAGCGCGGAGGCCGTTGATCGCGCTACGTACGAAGGCATGCCTAAATGGATGCATTCACGAATGAGCGCAGCTGGTTGCTTTGCGTTTGCTCTGGCGCGCTATCACTATAAAGTCTACGTTTGTAAATTTTGCCGATGTCTGTCTGGTTCTTTCTGGTGGTACGTGGCGGCCAGTAGTAATCCGCATTCGCAGAAGTATACTGATGTTTATCCGGTTCGCAGGGGCTATTTGGCAGGCAGTAGTTGAGGCTAAAGTAAACTAAAATATAACACTTTCTGACCGCGGATGGGTTTCGAGCCCGGGGCGGCGATAACAGATCATCTTTGCTGCAGCCACAGCATTGGACCACTACGCCACAGCAGCAGCCGAAAATCCCGTACGCTTAACTCTCAGTACTCCCCGCTGTGCTTTGCGCGTCTTCGTCTTCATCTAATTACATCTGTGTTCTTGGATCAAAAATTTTTAATTGGCTACGACTAAGGTCACCACTACTCATTGATTTCGCAGATCTTTGCCTGAAGCCTGCTTGGCCCTAAGGTTGAACCAACTGAAATCGAAACTAAGTAAAAAAATTCGCACATGCCCTAACTACGCTGACTCATCCGCTTCCCCAGATTAGATGAATTTTCTCAGTCTGATAACCGCGACTTTCTTCTGGTTTGGCCCGTTTGGCTTAAGCGTTAACGTCTCAAAGCATGAGGGGCGCTGTTAGTGTGGCGTTTCAGAAATTTTGCACACAGAAGGCTTTCGTCTTCGTCCAAAAGTGGTCTCCGCGGCCGGGTTTGAATCTGCGTGCCGATGATCAACAGTAGCGTCCCAGCCACTGCGGCGGGGTCTGCCCGCTTGATAATCCGATATCCGTACAATACCTGAAATGGCTTCCAGTAACCAGATCTGGTGAGTCGCTGTTATGGTGATACATTTCTCTATGTGGAGTTATAGCGTGACACAACGAATACTAGACAGGAATTGAGGATGAAGGGCTATTGTTTGCTCCTCTGTATCTTTCTGTTTGGATTGTCCCGAGCTAATATCTAAGGTTGGCCTTGGTGTGTCATCAGTTTTGTCTCACAGAGAAACACCTATACTTAAAGCGGCAGATTTTGCACCGCTATAATATATGATCGGAGGTGTACAGCTTTCGGAGCCGACAAATAACGCTTTCTTTAGTGCTAATTACATAGGTTGATGACCGCTTTATTAACGAGGAAGGAAAAGAAAAAATATCTACTTCGGTTGTTGAACTCACCCTGTAGAGTCTGCGCAGCTACGCGACGTCTTTGTCGGGGCTCGACTTGCAAGAGGCTCTGCTTCCGCAACTCTAGTCGAGCTGTATGGATGGCCTGCAGCCCGTCCTGATATAGCGCCGCCGTCCGCGTGCGGCACTGCGTGGCCGTCGGGCGCCCCGACAGGTTTGCCGGTGCAGGTGACACGCGTACCTTGGCCCCTGAACTTTCGTCGTCGGGGGCTGTTGAGCATAGATCGCCTCCCTCCCTCCCCACTCGCCGGGTCACCGGCGCGACCCAGTGGCCGCCGCCCGCCCAAGAGCAGCAGCGGCCGTCAAATGAAATGCGGACTTGACTGCGCTTATATTTAGTGTTGCACCTCGCCTGAGGTGAGAGACTATATTTTTATATGAAGGAGACTGGATATCAGTTGCTTATCGCTGCACATGCTTGAACGCCGGTCCATGGAAGGTTTAACTAGCCGCGCATGTGCTTCCTCTCCGGAAGCTAATTTATCTGTGTGCGTTCTAGCGCTCGCTTTTCAGTTGTTCTGCTCGCGTTTTAACTTGGCGATGTGAATGGATTTTGCTTAATTTATTTACGGATCGTTTTGAAGCGTCAGTTGTCCAAAACTTTCGAAAGAAAGATGCATGGGGACTTTCGTCCTCGCCGCTCCGATGCTTAAATGACTACTTTGACGTCTATACAAGAACCACTACTCATGTACTATGTACTAGGTGTATATTTGTTAGGAAGGACACGGAAATAAGGGCCGATTTGTGGCAGAATTAACCTGCTCACGGAAACTTCGCCGGCCCTAAATCCATATTGACAGCGGCAGCAGCGACACTTCAGAAAAAGCAGGAGAAGCAGTGAGAAACAGGTAAGTGTGAACAATTTATAACCTAAATAAACAGTTATACCATAAGGCAAGCTATGATCAAGAAAATACAAGAATATATATATATATATATATATATATATATGAGCCAGCAGTGTATATATAATAGCAAAAATAAATCATCCATCAAGGAAGGGAAAATTAAAAGCATGAGCCTGCAGTCTTGCCGACGTAAGCAACAAGATATAGGACAGATTAATAATCTACTCGAGCAGCGACGCTACCTGCGTGGGCGACATTTTCTTATCAGTTACTTTGCGCGTACTCCGTCGGTAAAGGGTCCTGTTCTGCCTCCACTTTCTCGGGAGGTTATCCTGGTTGTACTGAAACACGCAGCCATGTTTTAAATGGTAGCCGTGAGGACAGGCTGACATTTTCTTCAGGCCAACCATACGTCGTTAAGGGATATTCAGACACCGTGGCACCGTGCCCTGACGCACATCAGTCACGTGATGCGTATATGAATATACACACCTTCCCATACAATGGATCCCATGCATTGTGCTTAAAATTCAGCGTAGCGTTCAGTGCTATCACGGCCGCTTTTTTTCTGCGTAGACGAGCTGGACGTGGAAGAATGGCGTCCATTGAGATATGCCATAACGCTTGATGAATTGGCGTTTTTCTTGTTCACCTTGAGAGAGCCACTTGTACAGGGGTATGAGAATGATATGTATATTTTCTCATATCCGCGGCTCATCGCTAAGTACGCCTGTATCCGAAGCCGCGCAGTGGTAACAGTAGTAAACGAACGACAGTTTGTTTCTAATTGCATTCATATCTGCCCTCCTGTCAGAAATTGAGTCCTGCTCGGTTATTTAATGAATGTATCATCGCTAGTAGTAGGTGATCCCCCCCCCCCCCCCCCCCTCTTCTCTCCCCCACGCACTCTTGTGTTTCTGTGTGCGCACGTCATGGCCAGTGACATGTACTGTACGCCTCCGCTGGGTTAATTTCAACACATCCACCCTGCTCCGAAACTCTTCTGTCATACACTTGGAGGGAAAACCATGCACATACGCTAGTTTCCGTTGGGCAGCAGCTCAGACTAGCGTGCCTCTTTTTATTTTTGTTCGCACCTTCTGTATACGAAGGTGCATTAAAGGATATAATCTCTTTCTGCTGGCAACGTACATACGTCGCTTGATCGGCGGCGGCGCTCGTTGACACGTATAACATTTGGAGGGTGCGTCCCACGCGCGGGTCCTTCAACTTTCCACCACGCACCCCGTTTCCAAACGGGGGAATTAAGCGCGGTACCTTCGTTCAGCTCAGCCCTGACCGCGTTCCATTTCGACGATTCCACTCACTGACGCGTCTGAACAGCGTCTGTGCGCTTTCGAAGCCCTTCGGAGGCCGCGATGCGTGAGGGACTGGCACCGCGCAGGGGAGCTCCGTCTCCCATCGTGGTGGTGTCGTCTAGCGGCATACCGGCCGACCAGACAAGCGTCACAACACCGCGTGCTCAATTGCGCCGACTCGCGCGTGCCGTGTCTGGATTGGTCACCGGCGGCGCCGATCGGCCTTCTGCGCCGATATTTGCCGCAGGGCACGCGCTGGCTGGCCGAGCGAGCGATCGCTTTTTTTTTTCCCCATGCCGAATGGTCGCTCGATTGGCCACTTCGTCGACCATACCTCGTCCCACCACCTTAGTCGCATTCGTTTACGAGGCACGGACGGGGGTCTTTCTTCAGTGACAGCGGCTGCGCATTTCGAGATGCGCATTGTCGCCGATGATGCAAGTTGCTGTGTGACTGATTCGTACGCCGGCGCAATTTGAGTGCAGTGTTATCTCGAAGGCCGTAGTTGAACGATGCGTGCTGCTCGCGGGCGCTTTTCGCATTCTAATTCGCGCGGTAGTCTTACACAAGCAGTTGATAATCAGAGCCAATTTGCATTATGGTAGTACTTATATCTGGAATTACATTACGAGGTTCCTGGTGATATTCACGCTCCGAAACAGTTATGAGCCGCTGAGGGGGGGGGGGGGGGGGGGATTAGTCCTGCCCGGGCAGGACAAGAGCCGTGTGCAGCATACGCACGATGCTATGTAGCAGGCAGGGCGGTAGTGCTACTTCATGTGTATCCTCATTCTCGATGTCGAACGTGTTACGCACGCGCAAGCTGCAGCCACTAGTGCTGAAGTGTTGTCCTGAGTGACGTAGCTGGCCCTAAGTTAGCTTGCGATTTTGCAGGGCCAGAGGAAAATCAGACAAAAAAAAAAGTGCTCCTAACCCTCTTTGAGGAGTGATAGAAATACACGCTAGTGTGTATTTTAGTAACTCTGTACAGAAAGCCTCTGTTAATTATGAGACACTTACATAGTTAAGCCGGTACGTCGCCATTTCCGGAGTTGCGGCGAAGTTGCATAACTCATCATGCCTATATTGGCCTTCTGCAGTTAGCGGCCAATAATAATTACGACCTCTCTCCAATGACGTGAGTGACGTTCGGTCTGCGCGGCGGCGATGCAGTCCCTATGCGCGTATCGCAGCATTCCCCCCCCCCCCCCCTCCCCCTTTATTTATTTTTTATTTTTCACTCTTTGGATATCCTTGGCGTTCAGTGGCATCCGACGACCGTGAGCGACGCATGTCTGCAGTCGTAGAGGCCAGTACGTACACAGCATCGGAGCAGTATACTTGTTTCGTGCAGCGGTATCAATATGCGGGTGTCCATTTATCTGCTGGTTCTGTTTTACTGGCCTTCGCTTTCGGTGCTGTTTCAGGCGGTGCAAATGTGTTCTTATGCCTCGCAGCCCTCGGCGCTGGGGACGCGAAGGTGTTAAATAACCGACACAAGGTCGTGTTGGACGCGGAAAGTCGGCGCGCGATACAACGACGGGAGAGTGGGAGTCGCGCGAGCCGTGACAAGATGGATACGCGAAAATACAAAGGCGGGTCTTATGGGTGCACGTGCATACTGAACGCTCACAAGAAACTCGGTGTTGTGCCGTCACATTATTCATGAAGGGATAGAAAAGACGACTGTTTCCTCTGTGGAGGCCGTTATTTCCCGCATACGGTGGCGCGCGGCCTACAGCCCCCTTGTCAACGCGAGCACTGAAGCGCGTTGTTGGTACGTACGCGCGGCGACCTGTATACAACGTCCTATGAATACGCGGCGGCGCCTGTTAGCCGCACTCTCTCCGAGGGGAAAAAGAACCGCGGATTGCGCCACGCGCGCAAGATTGCAGTCGTCAGGCTCCGACGACCACCTTCACACGTTTCTTTCGCCAGGCTTCCTACTGATAATTTGGGGAGGGAAGGTCGGATGTCAACTGGCTCGTATACTTTCGTTTAAGGTCGCGTCGCGTTGTAGCACACCGCTTGTTCACTCAGCCCTCACGATAATTCCAACTTGAAGAGCATCGAAATGCAGTTGGGATGTTGCGGGGTTAAAATCGGGTGGATCCTTTTTAGACCACTTGGCTTCAGGAGACCAAATGGCCGGTTCGGATTTATTTACGTATTTACGATACGCCTAGGGCCCTCGCGCGAGGATAATACATATGGGGGGACGCCCGAACGCGTACATGAAAAATTCAGCATTAATGCTTGAGCAGTTGGCTATTTCACAACACACTTCACAGCCAAAGTAGCAAAACGCACAGAACACAGCTAGATAATATCCGTCTGCTAGCGCACAACATTTTGTTGCAAAAGGTCGATAAACCACATTTCCAAATTAACGACTTTGACGTAACGGATTCCGCTGCAGTTGGTTTCATAAGTTGCGATTCACGGCGGCGGTCATGGAAGCAGCAATTTACGCCATGCGTTGTGTATAAAAAATAGTAGTAATTTGGCGTAAATGCATCAAGCCGGTTGCGCAATTTTTGTTTGATATGTCCGCTTCGGCGTAACTTCTGCCGGCTCCGTTCGAGGAGCTTAACTTCTGAGCATGTGAGCACTATACCTTAATGAGGATGCGGACCCATTTCGTTGCAGTGCTGGCCAGCTGTGGGCGCACCTGGCTTTCTAGAGCCAACTGCGCATGCGCTGTTTGTTGGTAGCGGTTTACGGTATGAGCGCTCCTCTTTTCGGAAAGCTAGGAGATCCGCGAGGTCGACTTACGGCGCGACCTTGGTCAGCCAGTCGCAACGTATGCGTCAGGCAGCTGATCGCGGCTGTCTCGAATCGCCCGCGGGTGGCCTATATCGTGGGCGCGCTGCTGCTGTAGCGACCGTTGCGGCGACCATCTCCGATAGCTAGCGACGCCACGCGCGTGCTGTTTGAACTGCGATAACCGCACGTGGGGCCGAGTCGCTTCGATATCGCGTGCGATCGTGCGCCGCGATTTTCAGCGCCGACTGCGCCTGCGAGTCTTGCGAGCCGATGCCGCTTTCGATTAGTCGAGTCGGAAAGTGTGTTTAGCTGCACTCTTCGGATTGGAGACCCTGATGAGTTGGCGCGGACACATCAGCCTCGGAAAAATACAGAGCCGAGGAGTACGGCCCCTTGAAGCCCCCGCTCGACGCGATACGTCGTGGACATGCATGGGACCGGGTTTGCTGACGGCGACAGATGAAATCGGCCGATGTCAACCTCGAATAGTGCCAAGAGAATCGAAACGCTTCCGGCGTTGTTAGAGAACAATTTAACAACACCTTTGCAAGGTAATATGCGCGTATCATTAAAGAAAACTGCTGCGTCTTTCTGCTGAATAAGTGTGCTATATCTCTATTGTCCGGATATTCGCAGCGCCCTCATGGAATGTGCTTGGTACAGTCGTATTATCCGCCTATAGCTCCGCGCATATGCTGTTCCTGGCATGGCCGCCTCAAGGGAAGTGGAAGCGGGACACAGCTGCTGAGAGGATTTGTACGTTTCCGGAGCAGCGTATATGTTATCTGGGCGCTTTGCGAGCCACATGCCTGCGCTTCGTGCAATCTTCGCGCAATATTCGTCGAGCCGCTTCGGCCCATTTTTAGGTGAGACGAGGCTGTTTTGTTTGAACAACGTTCGGCTACTCTCCACACTATAGGCTAGCTGTCGCTCATTCTGACAGTGTCAATGCAGAAGTCAAGTTTTCATTTCATTTTATTTTTTTACTTTCGAAAACACGCAGTTGAAGGCGCTCTGCGACTACCGACAGATAATGTCGGCCGTGGCGCGGCGTCTAAGAGCCTGTATGTTTCGGGAGGTTAAAAATCATTGACACTAATAAAACTCCGCTTTTAGGAATATGACCCTGCAGTGTTAATTAATCCCTTCTGCAGCTTCTATTTCGGGTTCTTGATCGATCGAGTGTATGCACTCTGCTACTCGACTAATCACTAAACGCATAACTTGTGCCTCTGTTATCACACACATGCTAATTAGCATAGATCGGAAGCTACTACCATAGCCCCCTTTATAAAAGAGCCTATGCTGCATTATGTGGAAGACCACCCGACAAAGAGTATCTGCATATCCTACACGAGTGTGTCTGTACAGGGGTCCTAGCGTCCCGGTAGATTCGAATCCCATGTGGAAGAAGCAACCATTCCTGGCCATGTCACGTGGTCTCGTGGCGCCGCACAATCCGCCGACCATTCAGTATCCGGACACATCACCTGTCATCCACCTGCCAGAAGATTCAGGCTCGTGATTTTGCGATCACAGCGCCGACAACCGCGACGTCGCGGGATTTTCTGGAGAGCTATAGGACTTAGGCACTATCGCGTTAACGTTGGTTGATCTATTTGTTGTTAGCCTGTACGGCCGTATCTTACTGGTTTGGACTTGTAAGTGCAACTGCGAGTTTGTGGGAATTATTCCGCGAGCTCGAACTAAGGGGAGCCTTCATAATACACTTGATGTTGACGCATCCAAAGGATCACTTCGAACAAACGGGAAGTTCGACTGAAGCGTGTGTCCGAATTGATGACATTTAATTCTTTGTGCAAGCACGTGTCGGGCACGTGCTTATGGCCAATGCCGATAAAACATCAATCGGCGCTTTGTTGAAACCAGTGGCCGTGTAATGGTCCCGAAATTTTCTCTGGCTACCGCCCTTGTGCAGCATTGTGCAGCTTCCCTGTCGGTTCAGCGATGACCGTGAAGCGCGCTCTCTCTTTGGCGCCACGGCTGTTTGGCCTGCGAGGTGCGCACGCGGGTGCTTGCGTGCGGCAGTGGCGGTGGTCGCCCCGTTTGCGCCCCATTGTTTGCGCGGGGACGTTGCGGGAAGACGAAGAGTAGTGCGCTCGCGCTCGTGCGCTCGCTGGGCCGGAACCACGGGGGAAAGAGCACGCGCTCCCAGCTCCGCAGCTGCCCACTGTCCGGCCGTTTCATCTTCTCTCTGGCATCCTCCTGCGCCGCACTCCTCGGGCGCTGATAAGTGCTCGCCACGGCATCGTGTGTATACACACCGCCGAGGGGGGAAGGGCGTCCTTTGACGCCAGCCGCAGTCGTTCTCGTGATGCGGCCGCACAATGGGAGAAAATCTATTGAAAGGGTTCGCAAGGAGGTCGCCTTCCCTCCAAACTGTGCCGCCACGCTTGATAGCCGCAGAGGATGGATGGACCCGGGACGGTGGCCTGCAATGTGAGGAAGAGCTAGTATACGTTGAGGCCGGCCGGTATTTTCTTTCTTCTGGGGGTGGTGACTTGATCGCGACAGAAACCGCGAGCCAACTGCGCTTTCCGTTGATTCGGAATTTCATTGTTGAGGTATTTGTGTGTACAAGCTGTCCTTATCGTGTGGCCCCGATTAAAAAAAAAAAAAAATTTGCCCGTATGTGTGTCTCCGTCTGTTCGCGCTAAGTGTCCATTCGTATCTCGGGAGACTCACATTTTGTGGAATTCACGCAGTAGATATATACTCTATATGCAATCGGTTGGCGTCTGGAACAGGGCACTCTGCAGCCTGGATACGCTGCAGGTGAGTGGGGAGCCCTTATGACCTCTGCAGACGCAAGGTTCAGGAGAGTAAATAAGCAGTAGACGGAGAGCGCGAAAATCACGTCGACGGAATGCACGGACTTTGCGGGTGAGCGTTCCTAAGACCATCAGAGAAGAGGCGGTCCTACGAGATTGACAGGCACATTCGTGCGAACACCGGTACAGAAAGAATTGTGCCGCAGAAACGCAGTCGTTGGGAATGCATTTCTGCAGCGCAGCAACCAGCGTTTCGCCGTTGCATCTGCATTTTCTTGTCTTACGCAGTCGCCCTCTTTCTTGTGTCTTACATACTCGCCGCTTTCTTTTCTTTTGCTCTTGGTCTTCCTGAAGCGACGTCGTCTTCGAGAACGGAGCGAGACGCAGGAATATGCGCCTGCGTGTCCGCGACATCGAGCGACGTCGCCGGGACGTCGCCACGACGACCATCGAGGTGGCAGCGGCGACGGTGGCGCGCTTGGGCCGTGCGACCGGCACGGGCCGGTGCTCTTTCGTTCCCGCCGCGCGTTTACAAACGCACGCACACACGATGAGTAGCACGCGGGTTCTACGCACATGGGCGAGGTCGGTCCCTGGGAAGCTGTCAGTCAAGCTCGCGCTGTAGGGTCGACTCGATCGACCCCGATCCTTGACGCCCTGCCGCCTCTGATCGGCCGGAAGCGGAGGCGGCGAGACGCGGCCTCGTTCCCGACCACCCCAACCGCTGACGTCGATCTTCTTCTTCGGCACGACGTGGAAGAAGAATGGGTGGAGTTCGCACCAAATTTCGCGAAAAGGCTAGGAGGCGATGTGGCGCAGCCGGTCGATCGCCCGAGGCAAATGAGACGCCGCGGAGCTCTGTAATCATACACCGCTTGTGTACAACTCATCACGCTTCCGGTCTCAGAGAAAAAAAAAAATAATTGAAATGCTACGTTGAACGCTCATTGGATCAAAATGTAAGGGTTTAGAGATTTCCGCGTCACCCCCGGGCTGGTACGAAAGGCTCGAATCGATTACTGTTCGTTGTCGATGACTTTCGGTGGTGCTTTTTCGAGAGGGTTGTGACGGCTGTGCTGAGGCGGTTCCCGCGAATACACTATGACGGTAGCATGTTTTATCCCGAAGTTAAAGCATTCGAGGCCATATTGCAGGGGTTTTCTCCATCTGCTGCAGTTTCGCAGGCTAGTCGTATAGTGCTACGGAGTTGGTATGTCCCGGTCTTTTGTTTCGGGCTATTCAAAATTCCTAAAGTATTGCAGTTATCTCCCGGAAACGCATTACCGAAGATGATTACGAACTGAGAACACCTTGCACGAATGAACTCTTTTGTGAGTTGGCGTAACACTGCGGACACTATCATGTTCGGGGCTAAAAGATGTCCTAGTGCGATCTTTGTGCGACGACGCATGTAACAGTAATTAGCATGTTCGATCTCGGGCTGTTGGGGCTTTGGGTCGGACGGAATTGGATAGTCGTTGATACAGGTCCATTAAAGAGACGATGAGAATGAATATAATTTTACGTGTGATGTAGGACACCGCATTGTCGTAATCGAAAGAGACCACTAGCTGCCTCCTGAAATGGAGCTGTTGTAAGCTAGAGGAGACTGTTACGACCAAGCATCCGCATTTGCGCGCTCTATTGTTCGCCTGTGGGCATGGAAAAGTATTGTGAATATGTGGTGATGGTCCAATGGCTCTAAGTGAGCCTGTTTCCAGGAATCCTGTTTTGTAAGCCTGTTTTGCTTTGTGGACAACCTGCAAATGCCAAATTGACCCTGTCAAGAGAACGTCTGGAAAAACACAAAGAAACGTCCCCCTGCGGGAAATGCAGGAAGTGCTTTCTTTCTTTTGTTCACCCTTCCAGTCGATAAGCCCTATCGTCCAGTGAGGAATGCCTACTTTCCAAAGGAGACGACAGAGTGACATGTCCGCTGACGTGCAGGACAAGAAAGGAGCATGACGCATACAGCCATTAAGTGATTTCCCAGGAATGCAGGAAAGATTTGCAATTGTCGAAAACGGACAATGCTGGGAGCGGATGCGACGCCACGTGCACTCGGGTTTCTGAGAAGTAAAACCACTTGTCAGAACCAGCCTGTGGTTTCTTTGCTGAAGAATAGAAATGTACCTCCTCTCCTCGCCGTTCCCAAGCTTTTCCCGCCAACAAGTGATCACGCCCAACGAATGAATGCCGGACCAGTCAGTGCTTCAGACCATCAGTGCAGTGATGTGTTCGATTGGATGCCGATACCTGAGGGGCGTGCCCTGGATTTGGTTGGTCAGCATCTTCAGAGAGGGGCTGGACATAGGGGGTTTTAAGGACGCTGCAGAGCACGAAATGTCGCTCTGGGCCCTGGGTAAACGGCTCATCCAGTCGCTTCTCGCTATGAACTCTTAACGCTTGTCATTTTGCTGATGTACCCTTCTTTTTCATGTAAATATTCTTGTAAATAAGTTTTCTCAAAGTGCCATTAAACCTGCTTGTACATATTTCACCAACTTCGAAGATTCAGTCCTTCTTCAACCCCGAGTCTCTGCACGCTACCAAGTGAAGGCCGGGTCGACATAGCCCCAGCGTCACGACAACTGGTGACCAGCGTTGGGATCTGGATCTACAAGCTACAACATCTGGTGATTCGAGGTGGATCAGAATCTACAAGCCACAACATCTTGTGATCGGAGGTGGCATCTCAAGCAACAAGCAGGAGCAACAATCGGCCAACAAGAGAGCAGCTCGGAACATCGATCGCATGTGTGGGTGAGTGCTTGGCTTTTCTTCTGATGTGGACCAGGTTCTAGAACAGGGTTAGATTTTAGAACTGGTAAAAATTGTTGAAACGCCTTTAGGTTTGGTAGTTTGCACTGTTGTTTTGGAAGTAGCCGACACTCGGAGCGATCATGGACCTACAAAAGCTGCAGAAACCGGACCTGTTGCTATTGTGTGAGGAATTGGGAATTGATACAAGTGGTTTGGCACGAAAACCCTTGATTTTAAAGGCAATCAATGATTTGGGAGCCGATGATGAGGAGCTCAGTGAAGCATGGAACCTCATCGGACAAAAAAAGGAGGAGCAGCTCAGACAGCAGAAAGAGCGGGAAAAAGAGGAAAAGAGGCGTGAGCGTGACATTGAGAGAGAAGCAAAAAGGCTGGAGCAAGAACTTGAGCTCCGGAAAGTAGAACTAGAGTTGAGCAAGAGGTCGGGCAATTGTCCCCAGCTAGCGGTACCTCTTCTCAACAAAGAGGCAGATTTCAAGATGTCAAAGTACATGCAGCCATATGTGATATCAGGGGATATCGGTCTGTATCTGGCTAACTTTGAGCGAACCTGCGAAAAACTGTCCTTCCAGCGAGACACTTGGTCTCAGAGATTATTGACGGTTCTGCCCTGCGAGGCAGCGGAGGTTGTCGCGCGGCTAAGCAAGGAGGACGCGGACAACTACGAGAAGGTCAAAGCTTGCCTTCTGAGAAAGTATAGGCTTAGCGCCGAGGCGTTCAGACAACGTTTTCGGAACGCTACTAAGTCCAGGGACGAGAGTTACCCTGAATTCCTGTACAATTTAAGAGTTAATTTGGGCGAGTGGCTAAAGAGCACTGATTCCTACAGTGATAGGGACGCTGTAGTCGAGCGAATTCTTTTGGAGCAGTTTTATAACTGCCTCCCAGAAAAAGAAAGAAATTGGTTACAGGACCGAGGCGAAATTAAGTCGGCAACTGAAGCTGCCGAACTCATTGAGGAGTACGCTTCGCGTCGACAATTCAGCAACCCAGCAGTGGATAGGCCCCGCAATCCCAAGTTCAGTGTGAATAACCGTCAGAAAAGGCACTTTGCTAGATTTGCAAACGAAGAAAGGAAGGCTTCTTCAGGCAAACGCCCTAGAAAGGACGGCAGTGAGAAAAGTGGGGAAGTGACCAACGCGCAGAACACAAAGAAAAAGCTTGAGGCTAGGAAGCCGCTCACATGCTTTAGGTGTAATGAGCAGGGTCACATTGCCGTCAACTGCCGGAAAGAAAAGATTGCTTTCTCGTATGTCAGTGACTGCGATGAAAATATGCAGCTTTTAGAACCCTACCTGCATGACCTAGTAGTCAACGGGAAGCCTTGCAAGGTACTGCGCGATTCGGCCGCAACGATGGATGTTGTCCATCCGGCGTATGTGTCGCCTTCCGACTATACAGGACAGTGTGCATGGATCCGCCAGGTAGCGGAGGAACAGAGTGTGTGCTTGCCAATCGCGAACGTGGTCATCGAGGGCCCTTTCGGCAAGTTGACAACCGAGGCTGCCGTTTCAGGAAAGCTTCCTAAGTGCTATCCGTATTTGTTTTCCAACAAATCGGACATGATACTGCGAAAGAGGGGCATCCTGTTCGGAGACAGAGTTGTGCGAGCCTTAACACGTTCAAAGGCGCGAGAACTAGCTACACTGCTCATACCAGAAAATTCCACAGCGGAGGAAACGGCAGTTAAAACAGTGGTCGATGTGGAAGATAGCGGGTCAGAAAACTTTGAGAGCGAGGCATCTCGGATAAGTCAACTTGAAAGTGAGCTTGGTGAGACGCGGAATGAGGAAGTTCTTGAGATTAACCTCTTGCCGCCAGTGTCTAGTAATCTCACGAGACTTTTAAGTGGAACCCGAGAGGACTTAGCTATGGAGCAAGCCAATGATCCCAAGAATAAGCTCGAAGTACAGTGGGAAGGACCTGCTAAAGTCGTTGCAGAGCTTTCTGACACTAACTACGCAGTGAAAATCCCCGATAGGCGTAAAGCAGTGCGCATTTATCATTGCAATCTTATGAAGCCTTATGTGCAGAAAGAAGCCGTGGTAAATCTAACGTTAAACCTTCCCGAGGAGATGGGGGACAACTTGATTTGCCTCAGCGGAAAAGGAAGCAACGCTCAGGAGCTTCTCAAAAAGACGGAGCAGAGAGGAGAACTAAAGAAATCCCAGCTGTCCGATCTGGGCGAGATAATAACAGAGTTTGAGGCCTGCTTCGTGGACAGGCCAGGCAGGACTGATTTGACTGAGCGCGATATTGAGCTGACTTCAGACGTGCCAGTGCGATCAAGGTGCTACCGATTTTCTCCAAGGCAAAGAGAAATTCTGGATAGGGAAGTAACTCGTGTGCTGGAATTAGGAGTAATAAAACCCTCGGAATGCGATTATGCTTCGCCTATGATCTTAGTAGAAGCTCCAGATAAAGACCCTAGGCCTGTGGTAGACTACCGAAAGCTAAATTCTCTCACCAGGGATCAAGTGTATCCTATTCCGAATATTGAGGAGAGAGCAGAACAGGTCAGTAGAGCGGCATATGTGACTACGCTGGACCTTACTCGAGGTTACTGGCAAGTACCGCTCACTGAACGCGCCAGCAGATACGCGGCTTTCGTCACTCCGACGGGCAGCTACCAGCCAACAATGATGAGTTTCGGGCTCAAAAATGCTCCATTTTGTTTTTCCCGACTCATGGATAGGGTTTTAAAGGGGTGTGAAACATTCGCAGTGCCTTACTTAGATGACATTGCGGTTTTTTCCGACTCATGGGCGGACCATATGGTACATCTAAGAGCTGTACTGAGCCTTTTGCGTCAAGCTGGACTAACCGTAAAGGCCGAGAAATGTTGCCTGGCAAGGGCGACCGTGGACTACTTGGGTCACAATGTAGGTCAAGGTTTCAGGAAACCCAGCGAGATTAAGATTTCTGCGGTAGCAGACTACCCGCGGCCGAGCACGAAGACGGAAATTCGAGCATTCCTAGGTCTGACTGGATACTACAATCACTACATCCCTAACTATTCAGCTTTGGCCAGCCCTCTGACCGACGCTCTCCGCAAGACAGAACCGACAAATGTAGTCTGGGACGAACAAAGGGAAGCCTCCTTCGTAAACCTGAAGGCTGTGCTGATTAGCCGTCCGGTATTGCGAGCTCCAGACTATGACCGAGAATTCACGGTCCAGTGTGATGCCAGTGATCGAGGGTTAGGTGCTGTTCTCTGCCAGAGAGATGACGACGGTAATGAGCACCCCGTGCTCTACCTGAGCAGAAAACTGCGTTCTAGAGAGAGAGCTTATTGCGCGTCAGAGAAAGAGTGCGCTTGCATTGTATGGGCCATTCAAAAATTGCAGTGCTATCTTGGAGGGGCCAAATTCACCGTAGAGACGGACCATTGTCCCCTGGCTTGGCTGCAAACTGCGACATCGAAGAACAGTCGCCTTCTTAGGTGGAGCTTGATTTTACAGCAGTACAATTTTGAAATAAGATACAAAAAGGGGAAGTTAAATGGGAATGCGGACGCGCTTAGCCGCTCTTTCTAAGCGGTCCGAGATGTTCCTCACCATGTATCGAAATTGATAATCAAGTTTTTTTTTTTTTTTTTCCGTGCGCTTGTATATGTGTGACTATGTAAAGCAGCACGTTTGGTTTTCTAGGCATACGTGGGTCCTGAACGTCTTGAGAGTGGGCTTTTCTCGAACAACAATGGCAGTTTTCTTTTGACCTGGTCTCTTCGGACGGGAGCCGAGTGCTTGTTTAGACATGTGGTTGAGTTTCAGACAGCTCGAGCAATTTGGCCTACAACAATCAAGACAACGCGACAAGCAACAGCGAGCTTCAAGCGTTCACGTGCAGGCCATTAAGTCGTCTCTTCATGCAGCAGCGGCGACTGCTGCCCTCCGTGACTCTTCTGGCGGGGGAGGAGGCTGTTACGACCAAGCATCCGCATTTGCGCGCTCTATTGTTCGCCTGTGGGCATGGAAAAGTATTGTGAATATGTGGTGATGGTCCAATGGCTCTAAGTGAGCCTGTTTCCAGGAATCCTGTTTTGTAAGCCTGTTTTGCTTTGTGGACAACCTGCAAATGCCAAATTGACCCTGTCAAGAGAACGTCTGGAAAAACACAAAGAAACGTCCCCCTGCGGGAAATGCAGGAAGTGCTTTCTTTCTTTTGTTCACCCTTCCAGTCGATAAGCCCTATCGTCCAGTGAGGAATGCCTACTTTCCAAAGGAGACGACAGAGTGACATGTCCGCTGACGTGCAGGACAAGAAAGGAGCATGACGCATACAGCCATTAAGTGATTTCCCAGGAATGCAGGAAAGATTTGCAATTGTCGAAAACGGACAATGCTGGGAGCGGATGCGACGCCACGTGCACTCGGGTTTCTGAGAAGTAAAACCACTTGTCAGAACCAGCCTGTGGTTTCTTTGCTGAAGAATAGAAATGTACCTCCTCTCCTCGCCGTTCCCAAGCTTTTCCCGCCAACAAGTGATCACGCCCAACGAATGAATGCCGGACCAGTCAGTGCTTCAGACCATCAGTGCAGTGATGTGTTCGATTGGATGCCGATACCTGAGGGGCGTGCCCTGGATTTGGTTGGTCAGCATCTTCAGAGAGGGGCTGGACATAGGGGGTTTTAAGGACGCTGCAGAGCACGAAATGTCGCTCTGGGCCCTGGGTAAACGGCTCATCCAGTCGCTTCTCGCTATGAACTCTTAACGCTTGTCATTTTGCTGATGTACCCTTCTTTTTCATGTAAATATTCTTGTAAATAAGTTTTCTCAAAGTGCCATTAAACCTGCTTGTACATATTTCACCAACTTCGAAGATTCAGTCCTTCTTCAACCCCGAGTCTCTGCACGCTACCAAGTGAAGGCCGGGTCGACATAGCCCCAGCGTCACGACAAGACCAAGAAGTGATATACATATAGGAGTCGCCCTCAGCGGCCGACTTCACATGTATTCCGGCGCCGATATTTTCACCCGGATACCAGAGGCTTACAACTTGTCGTGTGACGTGCGTCAACGTCACCCGCAAAGAGCCACATAATCAATTTGTGCTGAGAGTAATAAATGCATGTAGTTTTCCTCTGTGACCCTTTGAGGCACGCTTCTTGGGTAGTTCATATTGGATCGCAGAAGACAGCGGAGATAACGGAACTTGGGAACTACAGAAGGGACAGCTATCGCCAGTACCGTTTGCGTGTCCCGCCCCCGTGCAGTGTTATGCGAACAAGTCTACCGGACCTTGAATTCGCGCAGAGTCACGCAGACTTTCGCACATGCATTACAAAAAAAAAAAAAAAAAAAGAAGAAAGAGAAAGGAAGACGTTATGTCCGTCGTGTTTATACTTTCACTGTGCACAGTTTGGAGAAGATTCAATTGGTTGTAATCGATGTGCCCCTGAGGGGGTATTCGATTGCGCGTGTACAAATCGCTTTCGCGCTGCTCGTCATGCGGGCTCGAATCCACTCGCTTTCCTCCTGCTGATTTCCATGGTCGTTGAACGCGCTCGTAGGGGTACAAGGGAGAGAGAAGCGTACGGACATCCAGCGGCTCCTCGTCATCGATGCCACCGGTGGGGCTGCCATTGCTGCTGCTGGCTATACCAGTGGGGTCGCGTGTTGAACGGGGTCCCCCTCCGATATGCGTGCGCGTGCATCGTCAGTTTTCCCGTCTCTCTTTATTTCTCTCTTGCGTGCTTTCGTAAGCCTTCACCGGTGATCTGGCGTCGATGCACGCCGCGTTGCTGCCTTTGTGCTGCTGCCTCGTTTTGACTTCTTCATCTCTGTCTCGTTTCGTCGGTATGACGTACGGCTGCGGAGGTGCAGCACCCAGAAGAAATGGCGCGCGTTGAAGAGAGGATATGGGGAGAGAGGGAGAGAATGGATGAAGCGAGCTTGTTTTTCCTTGAGAGTATTACGGAGAGGTGCCTTATTATCTGCCCAGCTTCGCGGTGTGAGGAGGAGCAAGAGCAGATGGGAGGCTGCGCGTCTCCTCCGCGTGCGTCGTTGCCAGCCCGATGTTCGCCTTTTTTCTTTCTCATGTCCTCTCCTTTTCCCCCTCTCTCTCTGGCCTACCTGAATTTCCTGAGCAGGCTGGCTCCCCTTTCCTCTCCTCCGTAATTTCGTTCTCTTTTTCCTTTTTATGACTGCGTACGAAGCGTCCCGATTCGACTCGAGAAGGACGTCTCGATCCGAGACCGTTCATCCGGCTACTCCTTCGGTGTCCGCACCCTTCCCGCCCCTTCGGTACACCCTTACTTCCCCCCTTTACTTCCCTCTCTCGCATATGGCCCTATTTCTATTGATCGGCGGAATTCGCGGCCGAAAAAGAAAAGCCGCTTCTCTGCGGGTCCCTTCCCTCCTCACATCTGGGCACTTCTGACGTACGGAGAAGGTTTCTTGGCCCGTTTCTGTCCGATCGTGCGTTCCCCTCCGTTTTCTTTCTTCGTCTTTTTCTTTTTTCTCCCCCCCGGGTGCACGCCTCCTACTTCGCCACCGTCGTCGACGCTGCATCGCGCGTGCAGGCAACCCCGTGATGCGTCGTCGACCTGCATTCGGCGCGGGCTCGCCGTCGTGCGCGGTGTTTCTCGGCGGCTGCCTTCCTTCAATGTCTTCTTGACACAAGCTTGGCGGCGCGGGCGTCACGGCGACCACCCCTCTTCGTGCGTTTTTCTTTTACGCGCGGTCCCTCCTTTGCAGCATCGCGCGCTCCCAATGCCGCGTATCCCGCGAACACGCACGAATCCCTCGGTGTAACGTGCGCCGACGCCTCGGCTCGCGCAGCGACGAAGGCCCTGCTGACTGCCGCTACGAGGACACCTTCTTCGCCCTCCTAGTTTGGACTACCCAATGGAGGGGCGGGCTGTCCTGCGAATCGGCAGCTGGTGTTATTAGCCCCATGCTTCGCGCCAGCAGGACAGAGTGAAGAAGGCGACAGGAAAGCGGTATTCGGACGTTCGGCTGGGCTTCCAAACTGTCGTGGGTACAACATTGGGAACTGCCCCAGGGAACTAATTGGTGGATGTGTTCGGTTAGTGCTACGACCATCCTGGATCCCTGCTGATGAAGTACGCCGTAGTAAGACGCTGAATCTTGACGTTCCGGTTGGCTAAAAAGACGACGTTAAGTGCAAGTGCCGCGTACACTCTGCTGTGTGTCAACTAGGGCAGTGGAACAATGGGACCTCCTGGACCTTACGGACCTTCCCCGCATTCCTGCGTGTTGTCTTCCCAAAACGTTAGCGTATAGGCGAGTGGTGCTTGCCTGTCATCACCGTCGTTTGGCACGCCGGATTGCATCCCCTGTGAAGAAAGATGTGGGAATGAACTGAACTTCTCATGGACTTCTTAGGGCACCCGGCCCTTGGTTCGTGGCTTGGGCCTGTCCTGCAGATCAGGCACTGCATCTTTGCAACGTACCGTCGGCGGACATTGATAGGCAAGTGTTGAAGAGGAACGATTCTTCCGAAATCCGTGAGTCGCCTGGCAGCTGTCGCGTCCCTTTTCCCCGTGCATCTCCCCCTGTTGCTCGGTGCCAATTGTGCTATACTCCTTTTGTCTGCTTGGCGTGATCCCCTTCCATGTACAACGTGTAGAGGCCGCTCGCGTCTCTGTCTGAGCCGCCCTTTACACGAGTGTGTTCTCTTGTCCATGCTGCTAGCTGTTCACTCGGTATCAGGCGTGACAGTCGCCTCTTGTTTTTAACCGTCGCTTTGTAGCTGCGGCAACCGGCAAGTATTTTCATTTCCAGCACCCATTGTGAGACCAGAGGAATTAGTTGTATGGGTGTGTAAAGGTTTGGTTCGACAAACTATATTTTTTCCGTATGTGTGTATGCATCTGGAGAATGATGACGACTTGTTTACAGTCGTTAGCGGCCAGAGCAAATAATCATGCTCCGTAGATGGCATTGATGAGTTCCAATGCTACCGGTGCGAGCACAACGAGACGGATGCCATCCGTGTCGGCCCGGCCGCTCTTCTTATCGTGCCTTTGTGATGGCTGTAAGAATGGGGACACCGGAATGCGGCCTGCTAGGAAAGGACGATAGGCCTTTGGTTGGCGATAAGGGGCACGAGCAAGCTGGTTGGCAGCGAGTTAAAGACTTCTCTTTCCAAAATGCTGTTGCGAGTTTTTGAGCTGCCCCTTATCTTCGTGTGGCATGTTGACCCATGCGGGTCAGTGCGTATATAGGGGAAACAATGGGTCCACGGATTCAGCGTCAACCGACGTCTCTATTTTGGCATCGTTTAGACACACACGTCGCAACTTCTCTGCTTAACAGCATGCACAAAAACCGATAGCAGCTATAGAGTTGTAGTTTGCAAAAATGTTGTTTGACACGTCGCCTCTTCGGCTGGGAACGACCCGTGGTAGATTGCATTTCTGGAGTAGAACTGTTTTTAAAGTTGTATTGTTCGTTCGGGTTCAGTGTGCCTTAACAAGGAAGATGTAGTATTGATATGGGTTATTTCTTCAGAAAGTTTGTGCATGTTCTTGCGAAACGCCGTATACAGGAGTGATTTGTTGACAGCATGAGGAAACGGTACTATGCGTTTTCATATGCATGATATTTCACGTAACTAGAGCCAATGATTAAAAAAAAGAAAAAAGGTGTGCACAGCAGCTGGAGGAAAGCAACGACATGCATGGTTCTTGCCGCGATGGAGCTTTCCTGAGAACATTCCTTATATTCCACCTAGATAGTTAGACATCTAAGATAAATTATGAAAAGCTCCCGGGACCCGCTAAAGGTCTCGACAGATCTGAGGAGTGCCACCTTAAACGGCTCCAAGCCGGGTGTTTTCTAAATCCCGCCGTACTAAAACACATTGTTACGACCAAGCATCCGCATTTGCGCGCTCTATTGTTCGCCTGTGGGCATGGAAAAGTTTTGTGAATATGTGGTGATGGTCCAATGGCTCTAAGTGAGCCTGTTTCCAGGAATCCTGTTTTGTAAGCATGTTTTGCTTTGTGGACAACCTGCAAATGCCAAATTGACCCTGTCAAGAGAACGTCTGGAAAAACACAAAGAAACGTCCCCCTGCGGGAAATAGCAGGAAGTGCTTTCTTTTGTTCACCCTTCCAGTCGAGAAGTGCTATCCTCCAGTGATGAATGCCTCCTATCCAAAGGAGACGACAGAGTGACATGTCCGCTGACGTGCAGGACAAGAAAGGAGCATGACTCATACGGCCATTAAGTGATTTCCCGGGAATGCAGGAAAGATTTGCAATTGTCGAAAAGATTTGCAATTGTCGAAAAGATTTGCAATTGTCAAAAAGGGACAATGTTGGGAGCCCTATGCGGCGCCACGTGCACTCGGGTTTCTGAGAAGTAAAACCCCTTGTCAGAACCAGCCTGTGGTTTCTTTGCTGAAGAATGGAAATGTACCTCCTCTCCTCGCCGTTCCCAAGCTTTTCCCGCCAACAAGTGATCACGCCCAACGAATGAATGCCGGACCAGTCAGTGCTTCAGACCATCAGTGCAGTGATGTGTTCGATTGGATGCCGATACCTGAGGGGCGTGCCCTGGATTTGGTTGGTCAACATCTTCAGAGAGGGGCTGGACATAGGGGGGTTTTTAAGGACGCTGCAGAGCACGAAATGTCGCTCTGAGCCCTGGGTAAACGGCTCATCCAGTCGCTTCTCGCTATGAACTCTTAACGCTTGCCATTTTGCTGATGTACCCTTCTTTTTCGTGTAAATATTGTAAATAAGTTTTCTCAAAGTGCCATTAAACCTGCTTGTACATATTTCACCAACTTAGAAGATTCAGTCCTTCTTCAACCCCGAGTCTCTGCACGCTACCAAGTGAAGGCCGGGTCGCCATAGCCCCAGCGTCACGACAACTGGTGATCAGCGGTGGGATCTGAATCTACAAGCACAACGACTGGTGCCCAGCGTTGGGATCTGAATCTACAAGCCACAACATCTGGTGATTGGAGGTGGATCTGAAGCTACAAGCCACAACACCTTGTGATCGGAGGTGGCATCTCAAGCAACAAGCAGGAGCAACAATCGGCCAAGAGGGCAGCTCGGAACATCGATCGCATGTGTGGGTGAGTGCTTGGCTTTTCTTCTGATGTGGACCAGGTTCTAGAACAGGGTTAGATTTTAGAACTGGTAAAGAGAGTGTGGAAACGCCTTTAGGTTGGTAGTTTGCACAGTTGTTTTGGAAGTAGCCGACACTCGGAGCGATCATGGACCTACAAAAGCTGCAGAAACCGGAACTGTTGCTATTGTGTGAGGAATTGGGAATTAATACAAGTGGTTTGGCACGAAAACCCTTGATTATAAAGGCAATCACTGATCTGGGAGCCGATGATGAGGAGCTCAGTGAAGCATGGAACCTCATCGCCCAAAACAAGGAGGAACAACTCAGACAGGAAAAGAGGCGTGAGCGCGAACGTCAGAGGGAAAAAGAGGAAAGGGAGCGCGAACGTCAGAGGGAAAAAGAGGAAAGGGAGCGTGAACTTGAGAGAGAAAAAGAGGAAAGGGAGCACGAACGTGAGAAGCTTGAGAGAGAAGCAAAAAAGCGGGAGCTAGAAATTGAGCTCCGGAAATTAGAAGTAGAGTTGAGCAAGAGGTCGGGCAATTGTCCCCAGCTAGCGGTACCTCTTCTCAACAAGGAGGCAGATTTCAAGATGTCAAAGTACATGCAGCCATATGTGATATCAGGGGATATCGGTCTGTATCTGGGTAACTTTGAGCGAACTTGTGAAGAACTGTCCTTCCAGCGAGACACGTGGTCTCAGAGATTATTGACGGTTCTGCCCTGCGAGGCAGCGGAGGTTGTCGCGCGGCTAAACAAGGAGGACGCGGACAACTACGAGAAGGTCAAAGCTTGCCTTCTGATTTTCGGAGACAGAGATGTGCAGGCCTTAACACGTTCAAAGGCGCGAGAACTAGCTACACTGCTCATTTCAGAAAAATCAACAGCGGAGGAAACGGCAGTTAAAACAGTGGTAAATGCGGAAAATAGCGGGCCAGAAAACTTTGAGAGCGAGGCATCTCAGATAAGTCAACATGAAAGTGAGCTTGATAAGACACGGAATGAGGACGTTCTTGAAAGTAACCTCTTGCCGCCAGTGTCTAGTAATCTCACGAGACTTTTAAGTGGAACCCGAGAGGACTTAGCTATGGAGCAAGCCAATGATCCCAAGAATAAGCTCGAAGTACAGTGGGAAGGACCTGCTAAAGTCGTTGCAGAGCTTTCTGACACTAACTACGCAGTGAAAATCCCCGATAGGCGTAAAGCAGTGCGCATTTATCATTGCAATCTTATGAAGCCTTATGTGCAGAGGGAAGCCGTGGTAAATCTAACGTTAAACCTTCCCGAGGAGATGGGGGACAACTTGATTTGCCTCAGCGGAAAAGGAAGCAACGCTCAGGAGCTTCTCAAAAAGACGGAGCAGAGAGGAGAACTACAGAAATCCCAGCTGTCCGATCTGGGCGAGATAATAACAGAGTTTGAGGCCTGCTTCGTGGACAGGCCAGGCAGGACTGATTTGACTGAGCACGATATTGAGCTGACTTCAGACGTGCCAGTGCGATCAAGGTGCTACCGATTCTCTCCAAGGCAAAGAGAAATTCTGGATAGGGAAGTAACTCGCATGCTGGAATTGGGAGTAATAAAACCCTCGGAAAGCGATTATGCTTCGCCTATGATCTTAGTAGAAGCTCCAGGTAAAGACCCTAGGCCTGTGGTAGACTACCGAAAGCTAAATTCTCTCACCAGGGATCAAGTGTATCCTATTCCGAATATTGAGGAGAGAGTAGAACAGGTCAGTAGAGCGGCATATGTGACTACGCTGGACCTTACTCGAGGATACTGGCAAGTACCGCTCACTGAACGCGCCAGCAGATACGCGGCTTTCGTCACTCCGACGGGCAGCTACCAGCCAACAATGATGAGTTTCGGGCTCAAAAATGCTCCATTTTGTTTTTCCCGACTCATGGATAGGGTTTTAAAGGGGTGTGAAACATTCGCAGTGCCTTACTTAGATGACATTGCGGTTTTTTCCGACTCATGGGCGGACCATATGGTACATCTAAGAGCTGTACTGAGCCTTTTGCGTCAAGCTGGACTAACCGTAAAGGCCGAGAAATGTTGCCTGGCAAGGGCGACCGTGGACTACTTGGGTCACAATGTAGGTCAGGATTTCAGGAAACCCAGCGAGATTAAGATTTCTGCGGTAGCAGACTATCCGCGGCCGAGCACGAAGACGGAAATTCGAGCATTCCTAGGTCTGACTGGGTACTACAATCACTACATCCCTAACTATTCAGCTTTGGCTAGCCCTCTGACCGACGCTCTCCGCAAGACAGAACCGACAAATGTAGTCTGGGACGAACAAAAGGAAGCCTCCTTCGTAAACCTGAAGGCTGTGCTGATTAGCCGTCCGGTATTGCGAGCTCCAGACTATGACCGAGAATTCACGGTCCAGTGTGATGCCAGTGATCGAGGGTTAGGTGCTGTTCTCTGCCAGAGAGATGACGACGGTAATGAGCACCCCGTGCTCTACTTGAGCAGAAAACTGAGTTATAGAGAGAGGGCTTATTGCGCGTCAGAGAAAGAATGCGCTTGCATTGTATGGGCCATTCAAAAATTGCAGTGCTATCTTGGAGGGGCCAAATTCACCGTAGAGACGGACCATTGTCCCCTGGCTTGGCTGCAAACTGCGACATCGAAGAACAGTCGCCTTCTTAGGTGGAGCTTGATTTTACAGCAGTACAATTTTGAAATAAGATACAAAAAGGGGAAGTTAAATGGGAATGCGGACGCGCTTAGCCGCTGTTTCTAAGCAGTCCGAGGTGTTCCTCACCATGTATCCAAATTGATAATCAGGTTTTTTTTTTTCGTGCGCTTGTATATGTGTGACTATGTAAAGCAGCACGTTTGGTTTTCGAGGCATACGTGGGTCCTGAACGTCTTGAGAGTGGGCTTTTCTCGAACAACAATGGCAGTTTTCTTTTAACCTGGTCTCTTCAGACGGGAGCCGAGTGCTTGTTTAGACATGTGGTTGAGTTTCAGACAGCTCGAGCAATTTGGCCTACAACAATCAAGACAACGCGACAAGCAACAGCGAGCTTCAAGCGTTAACGTGCAGGCCATTAAGTCGTCTCTTCATGCAGCAGCTGGGACTGCTGCCCTCCGAGTCTCTTCTGGCGGGGGAGGAGGCTGTTACGACCAAGCATCCGCATTTGCGCGCTCTATTGTTCGCCTGTGGGCATGGAAAAGTTTTGTGAATATGTGGTGATGGTCCAATGGCTCTAAGTGAGCCTGTTTCCAGGAATCCTGTTTTGTAAGCATGTTTTGCTTTGTGGACAACCTGCAAATGCCAAATTGACCCTGTCAAGAGAACGTCTGGAAAAACACAAAGAAACGTCCCCCTGCGGGAAATAGCAGGAAGTGCTTTCTTTTGTTCACCCTTCCAGTCGAGAAGTGCTATCCTCCAGTGATGAATGCCTCCTATCCAAAGGAGACGACAGAGTGACATGTCCGCTGACGTGCAGGACAAGAAAGGAGCATGACTCATACGGCCATTAAGTGATTTCCCGGGAATGCAGGAAAGATTTGCAATTGTCGAAAAGATTTGCAATTGTCGAAAAGATTTGCAATTGTCAAAAAGGGACAATGTTGGGAGCCCTATGCGGCGCCACGTGCACTCGGGTTTCTGAGAAGTAAAACCCCTTGTCAGAACCAGCCTGTGGTTTCTTTGCTGAAGAATAGAAATGTACCTCCTCTCCTCGCCGTTCCCAAGCTTTTCCCGCCAACAAGTGATCACGCCCAACGAATGAATGCCGGACCAGTCAGTGCTTCAGACCATCAGTGCAGTGATGTGTTCGATTGGATGCCGATACCTGAGGGGCGTGCCCTGGATTTGGTTGGTCAACATCTTCAGAGAGGGGCTGGACATAGGGGGGTTTTTAAGGACGCTGCAGAGCACGAAATGTCGCTCTGAGCCCTGGGTAAACGGCTCATCCAGTCGCTTCTCGCTATGAACTCTTAACGCTTGCCATTTTGCTGATGTACCCTTCTTTTTCGTGTAAATATTGTAAATAAGTTTTCTCAAAGTGCCATTAAACCTGCTTGTACATATTTCACCAACTTAGAAGATTCAGTCCTTCTTCAACCCCGAGTCTCTGCACGCTACCAAGTGAAGGCCGGGTCGACATAGCCCCAGCGTCGCGACAACATGGACCCTACATTCACGGGTAGGTGCAAATACTGCGGGCAGTATGCTGACCTATACCACATGGTGTGGGCCTGCTAGCAAAATAAAAAAATAAAAGCAATAAAACAGCCAACTAGGGATGGCTGGGAGGCGGCCCTGTCCAGCTCGGACCTGGAGGCCCAACGTATCCTGGTCCAGAGAGCTCGGGCGGTGGCGGCGGCCAATGGCGTCCCGGAATAGGGTCTGCCACTCAGCTGCACAACGAACCGCACCCCACTTCCAAAATCATATCATCGTAAATAAATGTTTTCTCCTCCTCCTCCAGTTTTGGGCCAAATGCATTTCATGAATTGGTATTGGGGGTTTAATTAGAAACAGCTGGTTCATTTTTTTTTCTTCTACCAGTGTACCTCTTACGTCTTTTTTTTTTTTTTTTTGCACTTAAAGAAAGCCCGAGAAATATGGAAAAAATACCACGTGGCTATGGCCTCGCACGCCTGTATTGCACCCTGCCAAAACGCGTGTTTTGAATCAACGAAGCGCGCGCGCGCAACGTCTTTCGGTATGAGTGGCGGATCCTGCTGTTTGCATAGTCTTGGAAGCGCGTCAGCATATTTTGTCAGGACATGGAAAATGTGAGCCTTGCTAGGCGACCTCGCTCCGAAAAAGGCGCGCACTTTCGAAAAACCCGCGCTCTAGCCACAGACCTCAGCGCCGTCAATCAATAGCGCAAGTGTCATGCCACATTCTCTATGTCCCACGTGGTCTGGAGCAGCAAGTAGGGACGAGCATCGAAGACTGAGTCGCTTTTGGACTTTCAGCGCTTATAAACAAATAATCATGAGATATATCGGCGACTGCAAATTTTCTTTTCGCAGTGAGAACAAAGTTGGAGCGCAGTAAAAGGTAATGTTACCGTGAACTGAGGTGAGACGCCTGCGCAAGCCACGAGTGGGGTGGTCGTGAACTTTTTCAGTGTTTTGCATTTTTCTCTCTCAAGCCTGGAACAAGTTTCGCTCGTTGAACTAGATACGATGGGCATTGAGGTCGCGATTACGGTGTTGAATGCCAGATTGCCCCGGAGGCCTGCTCCATCCGTCCGAATCGTCTTTATGAGTGCAGTTTGCAGGAGAGAGCAAATTTCGGTTCGCAGTGAATTATGCGGATAGCGTTGCAACTCAATTAGGTACACATTTCAGGAGAGCAAGCTGCCGGGCTAGTTGGTGGTGCATGATGTGAAGAAGTCACCTCAAAATACGGAGGTAAGAAAAAAAAGGAAGGACACATAGGACGTTCACGAGCGCTTGTAAACTTCCTATGTGTCCTATCCTTTGTCTTTCGTCCGTATTTTGCTCTGACTTCTTCACCTTAAGGTACGCATATTTGATGAATGTAAGTTGGGCACATATGATGGAACGCCATGCTTATATTTTCTCTTTCTCTGCTTTCTATGCTTGACGAAAAAAATGAAAATTTTCGGTCATGTGATAGTTCGCTAACAGGCTCATGCTTGTTGCAGATGGGATTTTCGCTGCCTTAATGCTTTTTGATAATTATCCCTTTTCGTGAAAGGACACCTTGCGTCCTACTTGCGTATAGCTTCTCTTCAGTTTGTTTAGTTGACATGCTGGCTATGATTAAATAAATAATAAACGGATTGGCAAGGGGATCGTTAGAGAGCCCTTTTAGACGCTTGTTTTAAAGCGCCAGGTGGCATTGGGGAGGTGGCATTGTAGAGCAGCAAAGGCATTGTACGTGCCAGCACAGCCGTTCGCGCTGCCCGGCTTTCAACAAGCAAGTAATGCTTCGGCATGTTCGCCGCTCCTGACCAGTGTGAAACATGCGCATTGCATCAACCATATATATTTGGGCACCTCTGCAGACACGCCCTTGGATTGGTTTATGGGGTTTAACGTCCCAGAGAGACTCAGACTATGAGGAACGCTGTAGTGGAGGACTCCAGATAATTTAGAGCACTTAGGGAGATCACTCGATGTTCTGCACCTACATCGCACAGTACACTGGCGCCTTGCGTTCGCCTCCCTTGCAAAGCGACGAGTTCGCCGTAGCCGTTTTCGGGTTCGAGACCTGAGGGACTCGTTAGTCTCGAATTTTCATTTCGTTCCTTTTTATTCGCCGAGGGAGAATTCAACGGGTTCTACGCAAACTGCATGCATCAATCAGACTCGTGGTATAGACCGTGCGGCGTCCTGAAGGAGATCTGAGAGCAACCTTGAGCCTTCGCGGAGTGCTCATTGTAAGGGCTGAAGACATGAGCCGTTGTTTTGCAGAATCATGCTATAGACTCTTAAGGTTTTCATCCGAGGGAAACATCTTGATGCGCCCCTCAGATGAAACTTACTAGCCGGTTCCCCCAATAATATATTTTTATTTTATTACTTTTGCACTTTTGATTTGCTCGTCGAGAGTCGCTAATTGATTTTGGCACGAACACCCGTTATTCGTTATTGCATCGAGGCCTCCTCGTGAGGTCGTTTTTCTTCGGTATTCTCGCCTGCGCCGACATGCGGCCGCCCGGTCTCGAATGGTGGTCTGATGAGGTGCCATATATTTATTGCCTTTGCGACGCCCTCGCCTTGATCTTAACACCGCCTGTGCCGAAACTTTTCGCCGTTTCATTGACTTCGTAATAGTGGCTACTCGTCTCGTATATTCGGCTGGCAACGAATTAGAGACGATCGACATCGCCAGCCGTCTTTTAATTCTTGAAGCGGCCGTGCAGAGATTCTTATACCGCGGCTCTCCCAGCCTGCACAGTCGGTGCAGTGGTGGCCGGCCCTCCTTCGGTAGGTCCGCATTTAGGCAATTGCAACGCGCATATTGATTTTGTTTTTTAATTTGAGCCTCCAAATTTTTGGGAATGATCAAGCTCTGCTTTAAGGGTACGACCCAAACAGCTTTCATGGCTTCCATCTGTCGGCTCCCCTTGTGGGTCCTCGTACGGGTACATGCACTTTGCTCTTCACCAATCCCTTAATTTCTTCTTCTAATATCTCACACATACTCATCAGAATACAGCGATAAGATACTGCATTATGTCAGGTACAGCTCGACATGATATAAATCTCCGCTTTAACCTTTACTCTAATTCGGGATCCAAAGGTCCCTCCGAACTGGCAGCTCCCGGCAACTCGGTCTTGTCACGTGGTCTCGTGACGTCACACAATCCACCGACCAATCAGTGCCTGGCCATGTCACTGCCAGTTGCAGGCTTGTGTTTTTTTTTATCGTTCCTCTCGGCCCTTGTAGCTTCGCAATTTGGTCGAGCTACTTTCTTTACTAAAGCGACCGGGCCCTTACCCTGCTACTGTGTTAATGGGGATTGCGAAGGACGTACCGCCTCTATATTTTTTTCGCGCTGTAGCTATACTGCGACAGCCTAGGTACGTGGCCATTAGCCAGGTATTTAATGTGTGCATTGAGAACGTGCCACGCGATGTATTTGACACGGTGCCAGAATATACTGCCTCTGCCCGCTTCGTTCGACGAGTAATAGACGAGCCAGCCGGTTTATATGGACGAAGGAGCGCAGATGGCCTGCGTAGGTGCTTCTTTGGAGTGCTTGGGTTTGGAACGCAGTGCGCTTTGGTCACCGATATCGCTCGTCGACTGCTTGAGCCCGACTGCCCTGATTGCGGCACGATTGTGGATGCGTGTACACACGTGAGAAAAATGCCTTTCTTGCGCGCGTCGGTCGGTACTCGAGTGACCGCACGTAGAAGTAATAGAGGTGCGAACAGCGTTGTCTTCACGCAAACCTATTGGGGAACGTTGTCACGTCCGCATTTTTTTTTTTTTCTCTCTCTTTGCGAAACAATTTGATCGGCCTTGACGCTGCGATGAGGGGGAAAAAGGATTGCAAGAACGCGAATCTTATATGGGTTGCCGACCGACCGAGCAGGGCTGGGGTTTGTTTTCCTTGCGGCATTATTCGGACGGCTGGTTTCAAGGTCTTATTTGTTTCGCTATTATAAGGCCGACTGAAAAAAAAAAAAAAATGCAGGTTGCTGAACCCTTGTTGTTGTCCTATACCTTTCTTGCGTCACGTTGTCCTGTCCTTGGAAGCACTGTATATAGGCAAGGAGGCGCTTGTATTCGCATTCGTGTTCATTGAGAGAACCATGCAGCGTGTCTCATAACTTAAACGTGCTGCCCATGAAGCTATTGCCAACAAAAGTAAAAAGGGAGCGAATGCAGTTCCGCATCTCATGCTGCGTATGCGTGAATGTCGCAAGAAGCGTTTTCTTTTTTTTCTCCTCTTTCTCCAGGTGGTGCAGCAGAGTAACACTGGCCGGGTAAGGGCTCCGATAAGGGCGACATCTGTATTTTACTAAAGCGAATTCCGTTCGCGCGCTTTCCAATTAAGCACCTTCTTTGTAGGGTATTGAACAAGGAAAGGTGCCAGGTTGATGAAGCCTCAAGGAAACAGTCGCTAAATTAGGCGCGGATTGCAAATTAGGTGGTATACGAGGATGGGTACGCGCACATTGAAGCGACAAGGAAAATGCGGCTGTCCAAATGCTAGAGGAGAGACATGTTTCTGTATTGCCAGGGTTACGTAGATTGTACGTACAGAGGCGTCACGATCCACCACGTCTTCGCGAGCTTTTGTGTCAACTGTCTGGGTACGCATGTCAGACCAACTACTCGACAGGGGGACTTCTGAAGACACTGTGCCTCTTTGATGACTGTGCGCGCTCAAGCTCCGATCATGCTTGACTTTCTCGCGGCTCTGTTTTGGTCGTGCGTGGAACAACTCGCAATATTGAGATATCTCGTATACTGTCGTAATGTCGTCCGTAATGTCGAAAGAAATTGTACTCTCTATGTTGCGGGAGCACAGACGGCATAACAAATAGACATAAGGAAAATAAAACCGCAGCAGACACAGGACGGAGGCTGGAGACAACACATTACGAGACAACACATTATGTGTTGTCTCCAGCCTCCGTCCTGTGTGTGCTGCGGTTTTATTTTCCTTGTCTCACCAACTGGCCTACACATCTACCCTGATAACAAATAGGTTAAGGGAATACATATTTTTGGATAGACTTATCTGATGGAAGTGTTTGGCTTTTTAAATGTCATTTGCACGAGTGTCTGCATTTGCGTTTCTGCGCGTTGGAAGAGTTATAATATATATATAATATATGTTTCTTCGGTGAATAAAAACAGTTGAGAGTAGCGCTAATTGTCCCGTTCTGCTTGTCCTTTGTGTTTCTTTGTCGCATTATAAATATCTCGAATGAGCATGTAGGAACTATAGCCCAACTAAAAGTTTTGTATAACAATATTTGTATACATATATACTATTGGAGCTGTATTTTATATATCGGTTTTTCTGTGACGAATTAATGTAACTAAGAAGTCACAGGCACCGGTAATATCTGATAAGAAGTTTGGGGCTCGGTAAATTTACCGTGATGTCGTAATAGACGTCAGTGGTCGATGCTATACGCAGATGTGCGTGCAGTTTTTGTGCCTCTGCTTTTTAGCTGAGCTCCCAATAACACTTTCCTTCTCACGCCGTCGCGGCTTTTTCGAAAAGCCGGCTTCACCTCTACTCTCGTGAAGACCGCTGTCAACTCTTCGATTGCATGATGGAACCTTCCTCTTTGGATACCTTCCCAAGGCTGCTGTCCTTGTACATTCCTTAACTTCATATGATGGCTGCGCTGACGAAGACAATATCTTCCTTTGCCAAAGAAATGATAAGGGCGTATCTTGCGTGCGTTCTTCGTAGATCGACAACAGAATCGTCGACCTGGATTACCAAATATTTGCTTTCTCGCTTTTTTGCTTTCGTGCTTCAGGAACATTTATCCTGTTCAAAGCCCGAACCACCGCAGATATCGCTCGCTGCAGCGATAAGTGTGCATCGCTTTCTTGGAGGCGCATAACTCGCGTGTCACGCGCGCGCGCGCCTTCTTGCGCGGTGGGCGTGGCACTTCGCTCGGACGAAGTCTGCGCGTTCCTCGCTCGGTTCCCGACGTTTTGTGTCACGTGCGGAGGCGGTTCCGGTTGGTGCGCTCTCGGCGCCTCACCATGGAGGACTCCGCCGAGATAAGAGCTACAGCTCAGCTGCAAAGAGGCGACGGATGGATAGATGTCACCCTCTTTGAGAGGAGCCCCCGATAACGGAACGCCCCTCATCTTTTTTCCGCGCGTTATGCCACACTGAATTCCTTGGCCCTAATCTTCCCCCTCGCGGCGGCGGCGGAGGCCGGAGTCGGCAGGTAACGCGCGCGTAGCCGAAGTGACGCGACGCTGGGTATTGTTTTCTGGCCGGATCCACCGCCGGCGGTGTGTCGTCGTCGTAGTCGCCGCCACCTTGGCTCGCCGCGATGAAGGCCCTGTGGGACACGCTGCGACGCCGACGGCCCAGGCAACGCCCAGGAACTCACGAGAACGCATCCAGCGACGACGACGACGAATGGTAACGGACAGAAACGAGAAAGAGGACAGAAGAAAGTTTTCTCCTCGCTTGCCTGTCTTTCGCTTCATTGCCGTTCGCGTTATTGCGTTGCTTCAACTTGGTGTCTCCTCGCATGGCACGCTAGTAACCGGCTTTGTATAGTTTGGTTTGAGAGACCGCGGAGATGCGCGAAACTTCTCTTGCGCAACCACGTGGTTCGTGTTGTAATTTGCGGGGTGCATTTGCCGTTAGCGGGCCTGTTTAAATCTGCGTGGATAACGCATGCCTCATCCCTCCACCTGGGGCCGTCAACAACGCCAACATCTCTACTGGTGACCGGCCAGTTTGTTTGCGGCTGCACACGGCTGTTATTGAACGGCTGCTCGAGAATAACCAAATATTACTGGAGAAATTAAGGCGCTCATCGATGTCCGACTGATACGTTTTCATGGTTGGGACGCTAGGTCTGCTTTCAAGCGACGATCGAAGGGAACAGAATCGAAGCAGATGCAGTTGCTGTCTGCTAGGAAGAAGGTATCATATCATCCCAGTGCATGCGAAGTCTGTGCGCGGAACTTCTATATGTTCGCGCATTATTTCGCATCTATCCTTTACTGTGTGCTTTCGTAGTATCTTGGTATCCCGCAATTTTCCGTCTTGGTCGGTTTCTGTTGCGTTTAAGGGGTACACTTGTGGTAATCCGGAACGGTGAGCAACAAAAACAACAACAAACAGCAAAACAGCCTCATCTATGCGCTGGTTAATGTTTCCAGCCGCGCATAAAGACCGTGGCGTTTTTTAATTAGTAGTGGCGCCTTTTGTGACGCAACAAAATGTCGTTATCAGATGTCTCACGAAAGGCCAAGATCGGCAATCCCCTTGCTAAAGGGTCACTGTGCCTGCTCTGTTATCTGTAGTAACCTCACCCAGCTCGCAGCTCAACCTCACCCAGGTCGTCGACAGTGAGTGTCCTCGTACCCGCGGTTGTACATTGGACGCTGCCGTGCCCCACCTGCCTCTCCTTTCCCGAGAAAAAAAAAAAAAAGACAAGGTCTTCTTCTTCTTCTTCTTCTTCTTCTTATTATTATTATTATTATTATTATTATTATTATTATTATTATTATTATTATTATTATTATTATTATTATGCGTTTAGTCATCATCGAAACGCGGCCGCCGCTGCCGGGATCGAATCCATGGGCTCCTAAGGAGGGGGAGTGTATTCTGCCTTGAAGTAATCTCTCTTGTTGCTTTATGTTACTCTATGCTTGAAGCAAAGTAGAGCTCGTCACCAGAAGCGTAATGCATGAAAGGGGCCCTTGTGCGTCTCATCCTGCGTATTTGCCAAGTAATTGAATGTGAATGCGTTAGCGATACTCCGTCCGCACCACTGTTCTCGTTCGAGGCTGGGCAGCTGTGCTGTACCGTCGCCGAACGCTGATATCGCGTGCCGACATCTGCGTGCACCTCCTCGTTATCGCCTGTCCTTCCGTAGCTTTGCAATGCGTTGCGAAAAGCGTTCTTCAGTTTTCGCGTCGACGCATCAATTATCTGGAAAGGCCTCCTCCCGTTATCGATATCTGGAACCGGCGCCTACCCCGCGTGGGTGACCTCGGTATGTGGAGCCGGCTGGAGTTGTCGGCGTGGCTGTATCTGAAATGAACCTCTGAGTCTGTCACGCAAAACAGCCGTAAGTCGCGCTTAATGGTCAACGCGTGTGGAATCTCGCAGTCGTTGCACAGCATTACAACATTGCCGTTGCTCCCTAGAGCTTCTCAACTGGGCGGGGCGAGGAAATAGATGCGGTTATGTTTAACAACGCTGATTTTTGGGTCAGTTGGTAATTGACCCATCTTATAAAACGTTCGCAACACACACGCACACACACGCACGCGCACGCACGCACGCACGCACACACACGCACACACACGCACACACACACACGCGCGCGCGTGCGAAGAAACACGAGCAGCATTCGTTCTGTCGTGTGTTTATTCTTTTCCCTCACTTTCTTTATTTTTTTTCTTGCTGTGAATGTTTTACATCATGTTGTGTTTAGCTACGCATACACTTCAAGCGAAGTTGTGCCGCAAGCAAGACATGCGCTGAACAAACGAGATACGTGCTGCTACTTTCACCGCCTTTCTCGCCGTCGGATGTGCTTGAGAAAATCGTATATATATATCGTTTCAAGTGCTTCAACCGAAAGGGGTTGCTCCTGAGCTGCGTCGACTACTAGGGGACATGCGGATGAGTGGAAATATAGCTAGGGTGCATCGGGATACTGTGAAGGACTGAAGAGGAGGGATTACGGTGCAGCAGGATATACGCGCTCTTCAACCCTATTGTTATGCTCTCGAAAGGTTCCCCGCGTCCTCCGGGTAAACATCAGGTGGTCCCCCTCTTGATACAGTTTTCTGGAGCGTTGTCAGGGCACACTGCAGCTGTACTGCTCGATGCACCGGGCCTTATCGACTCGCCGGCGTCCGATAGCTCGCTATGATCTATTTATTGCCGCATATATTATCGGTGGCTTGTCTAGCTGTGTCGCGTTGTGAACCTGCGCGTGGGCGCAGTTGCCTCAGAAAAGCTTGGCTCATGCACGCAGGCTTCCCGCGCACGCCCTATGAAGGGACCCACGGCAGCGGAATGCTTGAAGAACCTGGCGACGTATTAAGACCACTTGATGGCCCAACGCTTCGATCGTGGCAGCTGCACCGCAGTCAGTAGAAATGGTCCCGATTGTACGTGTATACGGACTTCCGTGGTGTATGCTGTAGATCAATAGGGCAGTAGTGTCTCTGTTCCCTATCGCCCTACTGCAGAGTCCAGAGCGATCTATACAGCGGCGAGAGTTGTCTGTTTCTAAAGCATCTAGGCTGCTAGCGCCCGCCTTGCGGATGGTTGATGGGTGTTTTCCGCCGCATCTTATTTGAAAGGCACCTGCATGGTTCGCTTTTCGCTGTCCTCTTTTCTTGATTTCGGTAGCTGTGCGTATGCGAATGAAACACGAACTGAGCGCACCTCACCTGCAAGCCTGGTAATCTCTTCTACTTGTATATACAGCGTTCAAATCTGTACACGCGGTTACCATTCTGCACAATACGCGTTCAAGGCGGTCATCCGTATAGTGTCCTGTCGCCATCAATCATTCGTACGACCGAGAAGAAAAAGGAGCCGGAATGGACATGCCGGTGACATGGGGGATCTATAGGGCATTGTAATATACCTGGCGCCTTGTACCTTATTGTCGCTGCTGTTGAAACGAATGTTGACAGGTTAATGAAAGTGACAACCGCGGCTGCTTTCGAGCGTTCTCTCATTGTGACCATGCATATACAGCTTCGTTTAAAACTCTCCTGTCAACGGAGCTACGGTTTCGCCACTCGGGGAATCCTCAGTGAGAGCGACAAATGCGCATCTTGTTCTGAAGCGCTTGTTGGACATCGTATTTTCTGCAACTGTAAGCGGCATGCATTTTTAATGGTGTTTCTATACGCCTCGCGATCTCGTCGGCGCTTTAGGCGCCCACCTTGTACAGAATCCGTGCATGCGGGCGTTATAGAAAGGAATCAGCTTCTATAATAGCAAATCCAAGGAGGTGACCAGGGACCATATTGAAGGTTTGATTTGCTTTGTGGGGTTTAACGTCCCAAAGCGACTCGGGCTATGAGAGATGCCGTAGTGGAGGGCTCCGGAAATTTCGACCATGCACCTGGGGTTCTAACGTGCACTGACATCGCACAGCCAACGGGCGCCTTGCTTTTCGTGTCTCATATCGAAGGAGGAACGAGGAAGTTAATGTGCATACGTGTGTTCGCTCTGAAGAGGTCCCAACTATCCTCTGCGCCGTATCTCCGGAGCTTAGAAGTCATCTTAGAACTACTTCACCTTTGCGGGACTGCGGTGTCAAGAACTGGTGGTATCTTTTACGATACTGCGCTTGCTTATACCTGAATGGAGGGGGAGAGGGAGAGGGGGTAGTTTGGCGTTTGTGTAAGTTGTTTTAGCGTGTGCGCGCGTGTGTGTGCGTGTGTGCGTGCGTGTGTGTGTGTGTGAGTGCGTGGGTGTGCGTGCGTGCTTGGGTGTGCGTGCTTGCGCGTGTGTTTGTGTGCGTGTGTGCGTGCGTGTGTGTGTGTGTGTGTGTGTGAGTGCGTGGGTGTGCGTGCTTGCGCGTGTGTTTGTGTGCGTGTGTGCGTGCGTGTGTTTGTGCGTGTGTGAGTGTGTGTGTGTGTGTGTGTGTGTGCGTGCGTGCGCGTGTGTGTGTGTGTGTGTGTGTGTGTGTGTGTGTGTGTGTGTGTGTGTGTGTGTGTGTGTGTGTGTGTGTGTGTGTGTGTGCGCGCGCGCTCTTCGCTATGGACACCGCCTTCCCCTTTATCGGGCATCTTCTTACATTCACACATCCTCCACAGTCACTCACTGACGCTTCGCGTTGTGTCAATCTTTCTCCGTCTCCGAGGAAGTTTACACAGCGCACTTTTGTGTTTCTGCGCGGTCGTGCACTATTGCGAGTTTTCAACGATATCTGTCGAAATTTCTCCTTATGCCGCGCCTCGACTGCGGCCGAAGGATACGTTGACCACGAATAGCCGCTGCCTTTGATAGGCAGTCGATGTTCTGGAACTCTGCATCCGCGAGTGCTTGGGAAACAAGGGAAAATAATTTATGGCCGCGCCTTTCTTGGAGCTCAGACGTATGCGGCCACCGCGAGCATTGAGATTGCCGCGTTGCGGCACGTTTTCTTAACGGCGCGACTTCGAACTGGTGTGCACGTACGGCTGTGCATGGGTGTATACTTTCCTCTCTTGCAGCGTTACCTAAGATATGAAACTGACGCCAGCCAAAAAGACACAGAGACTGCAGAGACCGTTTACCAGTCAGAACGGGGCGTGCTTAGTTGGCTTTGACCGATGGTGAAGGATCGTGAAACTTGAGTCGCGTGATTTCGGGCGCTCTTGTTAGCTGTATACGCATTTCTCAACGCAGCGCGCTTCTTAGCGAGACATCGTTTCTTTCATTGCGAGGAGCTGCTTATGGCGTCGTTCGGCGGCTCTTCACGTTGTTGGCAATCGTTCACGCCTATGCTATAAGGACGCGCGTGCAGCCGATGAAAGGAGTCATTCATCGCGCGTGTCGCCCCCTGGCAACAGCGGATGTTTCAGCACGCGTCACAAAGAGTGTTGCGGCCAGCGTTACTAGAACAGGTTGCGGCGGCGCTAATGCTGTCGTCGCGCTTGGAGTGAGGCGATCCGTCAGGGATTCCCTCGGCATATCGCGCTCGCAACAATGCGTTCGGCGAGCAAATGCGGTGCCAAATATTCCGCCGCCACGTGATATGGCTCTCCTCGATGGGGCGTACTTGTGCCACGGGCGTGCGCGAGCGTCCAGGCTCATTCAGCGTGAACAGCATGCATTGCCGATGCGCCGTTGTCATAAGCGTTGGGCCTGTTAGCCGCCGCCACTGGCAGCCAAAAGTTTGTGGACTACACCACCGGTAACAAGCCAATTTAACTGCCGAATTTGCGCGTAGCCTGGAATAGTTGCGTGCAGCCTGATTCTGAGCGTGCGAATTGTACAAGTACGCTATGGGATCTGAACTTAGTTGCCCTGGATATATATATATATATATATATATATATATATATATATATATATATATATATATATATATATATATATATATATATATATATATATATATAAACGAAACAAATCTTCGCACAAGTTGCTTTCCATGAGCCTCTCTGACAGTGGGCCTGCATTGAGGCGTCGCTGTAGATGACATGTGCTCTTGAGCGCGGTGCGAGCTCACTCTGTGGTGTAATTGGACATACCACGTTATGGTGCGTAGGCGCCTGTTTCGATCGTCAAGTATGCGAAGCTAGTTCCGCCCGTTTTATACGCATGGTACTTAATTTCTCGGTTTTCAGTTGTCTGAGAGGGAGCACCATTTTGACTGCGCAGGACGGGAGATGAGCGGTGCAAAGTGGGCTCCGCACTGCCAACGACTATATATATGCAAAAAACGTCGCTTTTTTTTTCTTCTCTTGCATTCTCGCCTTGTGCTGCGTCTGCCGTGCTCTGTGCATTCGAAACAGGGCAAAAAAGAAAAAAGAGAGAGAGAGAGAGCAGAGGGATATATATATATATATATATATATATATATATATATATATATATATATATATATATATATATATATATATATATATGTATATATATATATATATATATATATATGAGAGAGAGAGAGAGAGAGAGGACTAGTGCCGCTGCAAGTGTCAGTGATAACTTTCTGTGAATTTGGAAAAAAACAATCACCTTACGATTGCAAATCTGCTCAGAGAGGAAGGAAAACGAAACAACTGCACTCTTTTGTTCGTTGTTTCTGTGTAAGGAAAATCCGTCTACTGATCTATTGCTGTATAGGCACAGCCCGCCGCCGTGCATGTACACCGGCCGGCGCCTTTTTTTTTTTTTTTTTAATTGTTTTTTTGCGCGCAGTTAGTCGGTACACGTGGACCCGGCGGAAACATTGCACAAATCTTTCGTCATGCCGCGTTGTCGCGGGGACTCGGCATTCCGGCCGTGCTTGCAGCATCGCAGCCAGGTGCCAAACGGCGCAGATAAGCGGCCAGGTCAGGGAGCGAGTGTGGTCCTCGCTATATGTTTGCTCGCGAAGTCGCCGCGGTCCACGCTAGTAGCGGCGAATTTCAGTGCCGTGCGCAACTCGCGCACTTGATTTGCATGCTTTGTGACCAGCTGGATAGAGCGTGGCCATAGAGTTTCCCGAGCTAAGGTTTCGAGTGCAAAGCAGCCGCGCACTTTGGGGAGCGACTGCGGGTATATAGAGGCCATTATAAGCCGGCTGGTGACATGGCGCAGTAACTCGGGCTTCTTTTGAAATGGTAATTGAACCTTCTGGTAATCTTGGATTGCTCTAGTCATGTCGTGTGATGTTCCACATGCATAATACGGTGGCTTACCACTATGTAGAGGTGGGAAACTTCATGAGGTTTCAGTCTAACCTCATGAGACTGTCTAAATTAAGGATTAGTAATTAATCACACACATCATTTAGCCAATAAATCTGCTCCGCAGCTGTGGCCTTCGATGGCGAATAAGGAAAGACGAGGCTGCCGGGCGTTGGTTGCGATCAATATGCATCAGCAGCGGGAACACAGTCAGGAAGAAGTGGAGATAGCGCAGAACGCCGAAAATGGAGCATAGAAGATATCTACACTTCTTCCTGATTTTGTTCGCGCTGCTGATACATAGGAATAAGGAAAATATTCTTAGATCTATATATATATAGCAACACAGTATTGGGGACCCTGATATGGCGATGAACAGAGGTGGACGACCTCATGAGGTTTCAGCCTAACCAAATGAGGTTGCCCACCTCTGCAACTATGTGCTAGTGAGTATGTGTGAGATAACAGTGACTTTCGTCGTCTTTTTTTTTTAAAGGCTAACACATTATCCTAAACGACCGTACAACTTGCTGTTTACGGATGTGAGAACGACATTCTTACAAAAAAAGTGTTCGAAAAGCGTCGGTTAGTTCTGTGCTGATGGAATGCAAGTATGCAGAAAGGACAAAGTCTGGTTAACTTTCTCGCAATCGCTGCCTTCACAGTTTCTGTCGTGGGAAGGCGGGGGGGGGGGGGGGGGGGGGGTATTTATTTTGAACTCGTCTTCTGTGACGTTATATCTTCGCCTTCACTTCGGTGGGGCAGTTGAAGTAGGCAGCCTTGTTGCTTGAAGCCGCCGCTACGTATAATGTAACTCGCGCTTTTTCCCACCCATTGTCCCATTGAGCTCCGCGAACAACTGCCACGTCGTTTCAATTCGCGTGGCCTTGTTTGAATAGTCTCACGCTCTTTCGCTGCTTCGAGGAGGATAGAACGAAAAGCGAAGAACACAGCAGCTCGCTTTGGGCGCGTGTGAAACTCGAGGAAAAGGGTTTCGCAATGGGGACAGACGAGGAACTGTCCCGACTAAACGAGCTACCCGCTGACGCATGTGAATTGCGCAGTGCGATGCTATAATGACCGAGCCCCGAAAGCTCTTCTTAACTCGCCGCTGTGGAGGTGCACCTCTAGAGCAGCTTTAGGCCGTATATGTGGGAAATCTAATAATCCAGATCGATTATTACGCCTACCGCCGCCAGCAAAAATGATCGAAGCGAGCGTCGCCGTGTAGGAAGCTTCGGGCTGTTTTCCCAAAACGAGGTCCAATTTCCCTTTATTTTCTTTTTTTTTTTCCCCTGGTAATAAATAGCCGCGCTTCTGCCGCTTAGTGGCCTTGGCCAGAGAGTGAAATGCGAGTAGCCGTGGGCGCTACGATGCATCTGCTGCCAATGGAATGGATTTCGTCCGTTTTCCTCCTCCTTTTCAGACTACGATGCCCTGCATGCGCCCGCTCGTCAGTTTCACTAATAGAGTGCGATCCGTTTTCTGTTACGACCTTGACGGGCATGGCACTGTGTCGCACGTCGACAGCGGTGTTCTGCCCTCTAACAAGGATGTTTTTTTTTTTTTTTAATTCTGTGATTAATTCTATAAGGTAGTTGTCGCGGAACGGGAGATGAAAAAAATATTACGATTCAGTGTTATTGCTGGCCTACTTACACTAAGTGCGGCAGGCGGTTAATTTGATTGTATTGATAATCAGGCTGAACTGTCGACTCTTGGTCTGCGGGCACTGCATGCATGACCCAAAAGCAACGATCTATGGCTGCGTTCACCGCAGTGACCTAATCAAACGAGCCTTTACTTCGATGACGAATTCGATAAGGTTTAAAGACGTATTAGGGTTACGCCTCTGCTGTGCCGTTAAGCGGTTCGCCAGTGTTGTCTATGGTGACGAAACCGCAAATTTTGCCGGTCGAGTCGAACCGCGTTTTTTATTTATTTATTTATTTTTCCTGACGTTATTCGAGCGAACTGAAGGGCCGTGCATATATTGCGCAATGCTCGAGCTGTACAAGGGCTCGCGTGCGGAAACTCGCGGTGTCATTGAACCGGTAAAATTACACGATAAAACAAAAAAATGAAAGTCCATTAATTTTGCCGTTACGCTGCGGCCCCCCAAGTAGTGCAGAGCATTGGTTCGGTTCGATTTGCGCGTCCCGTAGCTCCGATTCTTGCGTGCGCGCTCGCATGAACCCAAGTCAGTAGTTGTTGTTGTGGCTGTATAGAAGAAGAAAAGAAAATGCACGGGCCTGCTACTGGCTCTGTAGCTGAGCCACCTCCGCTGCCTCGTGCAGACAGAAGAGAAAATAGAGGAGAAAGAAAAGGAAGAGGGAAAGAAGGACGCGCGCCGCAACAACAGCCGTCGTCCACCACCGAAGCGGTGGCGGGTGCAATGACGGCCTACAACAGATAAATATTCGGTGGCAGGCTGGCCAGTAGCGCGGAAAAACGTTGTATGCTAGGTTGACTGCTTGCCGTAACCCGCTCTCCTCAGAGTTGGCACCGGCGGCGCCTGCTATTAAAGACGTCCTCCGAATAGCCTCGGTGGTCGATCGCCTCCGAATGAAACGTGTCGTGCGACGCCTGCAGCCCCGTGTTTCGACGTGCAAATACCAATTGAGATCGGTGCGCCTGCAGCTACGCTAGTGAGAACTCGCGCGATCGAGCGACTATTTATAGGAGCCGCCACTGCGGGCACACACGCCTGTGTGTGTGTTGCTCTCGCTTGGACAAACTGGTCTTCATCCCGCTGGCGAGAGCGACGTTGTACGCGAGATCGGCGGCAACTTGGTTAAACGGAGGGGGGAAGGCGGCGATCGCCCGTGACCGCAAGTTTGCCCGCGGTCCCTGCCCGACCTTGGCGGAGGAGACCAGCACTGGCGTACATGTCTCTGTTCTTTCGCTTGAGGCGAACTTTCGTTGCGTTTAGAGCTGCTTGGAGCGCTGTTTGGTTGGGCGTTTGCGAAACTTGGGTCGCACGGTTCTGGCTGTCGCCGTGGCCAAGCAGACGCGGTGGAGAGGGTGACAGGTTGTTTATAACGGCGGAGAAACTGCGACGAATTAGAGTACCGCCATCGGCACTGTTGCGCGTTTAGCCGTTGGTTTGCCTACCTAGGCAAGCGGTCGGCGAGGAAAGTGTGCCGATATACATATATGTCGTCCTCCGACCGCAGGCGTTGCTGTAAGGAACGTTTTTACAGCGACGCGCGTGACCGCCCTCGTTTTGGCGCCCCCTTGATATCATCCCTCGGTGACTCGCAGGACAGGCGAAACAAGCCCCGTGAACGCCATTTTGCCTTGTTTCCGCTTTCCGTGGAGCATCAGCCAGGTACGTGAGAGAGCCATCTAAAGCAGAGCGCCGCAGTCAGCTCTTGATTTTCTGGAGAAAAAAAAAAAAAAATAGAAGAGGTCAACGCTGCTGAACCGAATATTGAGCGAAAGCAATGGCTGCAGGTGACCGAGCATTCTTCTTCTTCTTCTTCTTCCTCAGCCCACATATAAAGCCCCGCTTTAACCAGCCGTATGAATGTGCCTCAGTGGCCTAGAGGGTTAACGAAATGCCAATGTCTTGGCAGGCTGATTCTAGCCTAAGCGTCCCATGTGAAACGAGAGACCCAAATTGGCAGCTCCTGCCAGCTTGGGGTCGCCTACGGGGGTCGTCTAAAGGTCAAAGGTCAATGGTGGTCACTCAAACTGTGAGCAGTATTGCTTTCGCAATAACTCCCTCTAGGATATGAATGGTGCGCTGTCTTTCTGACGTTTCTATTCGTCGTGAAGATGGCAGGCCTCTGTACGTTGAAAAGCTATCGTAGCCGGCTACTGTCTCTCTTTGGCATGCCAATGCTTGGGATGACGTAAACGTAGGCGATATCGCATAACACAGAGGCATGTCCTGTTGGAAAGGAGGCTAACCAAGAGAGCTCTACTTAAGCTGAGGACAACCCAGAGGGCTATGGAACGAAGAATGGTAGGGGTAACACTAAGAGATAGAAAGCGTGCAGAGTGGGTCAGAGAAATAACTCAAGTTACCGACATTCTAGTGGAAATTAAGAAGAAGAAATGGACATGGGCAGGACATGTAGTGTGAAGAGAGGGTAACCGATGGTCGCTGAGGGTAACAAACTGGATTCCAAGGGAAGGAAAGCGTAGCAGGGGGCGGCAGAAAGTTAGGTGGGCGGATGAGATAAAGAAGTTCGCAGGGGTCAAGTGGATGCAGCTTGCACAGAACCGGGTTAAGTGGAGAAATGTGAGAGAGGCCTTCACCCTGCAGTGGGTATAATCAGGCTGATGATGATGATGATGATGATGATCCAGGATCAGGAGTGCGTGCTTAGTAATGGCGAGAGATAGAGGTACGATGTAAGCCATGGGCGTAACTATACGAGTGTCTCGCTTACTATCGCGTTATATAGCCGCGGAATGGGACGAGCAGGTTAAACAAATAATAATAATAATAATAATAATAATAATAATAATAATAATAATAATAATAATAATAATAATAATAATCAGATATGTTAGAGAATTGGGAAGCGCATGCAAGTATGCATTTGTTTTCAGTCAGATAGTGCGAGTCGGCACCTTGTAACGGCACGCCTGCATTCTGCGTTAGTTTCCGCGGAGGCTGCACTGTTGAGTCGGCCTCGCGTTGAGTTCAGGAGGAGAGGCGCGGACGGTGAAGTCACGTGTCGCTCTGTATTGGCAGGGACATGGTGTGGGCAAAACGATTGCTCTTTACATTGGATTGCCAGCCTCGCTCGCATTAGTATGTAACATCTTCACGGTGCCTGTTACCGCCATCTCGATTTCCTCCGGTATTTACCCGGTATCCTTTGCGACGCTTGCGACATTTCCGGAGAAGGCGTGGAGCGCGCATTGTTAACTGCGAGTTTTGTCATTGAAGTCGCGTATATACACTCCTCCGATTGTTAATCTCCGATAGTAATTTACTGTCGTGTTGCGTCGCTAATTACACAACTCGTGTCTTCCCCTTCTCCGCTGCACTGTTGTTGGCTTTGTGGAGTCCCCGGCGATTACGTCGTGGCCGCTGTTTAGTAGTCGGAGCGGATCGCTGTCCTTCGCCGGTGGGGAAAATCTCCTGTGCACTCTGCGCGACGATCTTCGGTGTAGGCTCATAGCGTAAAGTCCTTGACTTGAGGCACCTGCACTGCCGCGGCAGATGCGGAGTTGGGAATTTATGGCGCTAATCTGGAGGTCGTGGGTGAATTCGGTTCCCGGCTTCGATGGTCGCGTTGTTGTGCGGCAGTGAGGCGAAATTAAGAATACGTGGATTGAAGCTTTTGCATTGATGTGGCAAACAATTTCAGCCAGCTGAATTTAACTCGGAGCGCTCCACTCCGCGTAGCCTTGCGTTGTGAAGGTTGTCGGGATCAAATTAAAGCTTGAAGGCGGAAAACAGCCTTTTGCTGCGAACTGCTAAGTTCTAACAGCTGTCGTTACCGGAATGGCAAGAAAAGCTTGCAAATGAGCCGATTCTATAGCCTTCAAAATAATTGCCTTAATATGGCTGCTTAAATACCTTCCGCGTCTCAACAGGGAAAGCGTGCAAGCTATCAGCATGCTGAACATGTAATCTGCCCAGTCAGCTGACGAGACTATATATTGTTGTTTCACGTGAGGTATGGAAATGCTGGCTCCATAAGGGATATATGCGCGATTTGGCGGTGTTGCATTAATGGTCGTCGCGTGCCCACATCGAACATGAATTAAACGCAAACGTTGTTCGTTTTAAAGAATCGCTGTTTTTTTCTTTTTCGCGGTCTACGGCTGGTGCGGTCGAAACGATCTCTCAGGATGATAACGGTAAGTGTTTTTTCGCCAACTGGACGCGGGCATGTATTTCGATGACAGATACTTGTCCCTATCCTTCCTGAAGGAGATTTTCACTTGAAGGACTTCCTTTTCTTGCGCATTGCTATTCCGAGCAAGCAGACGGCGCAGTCGCCCTTTTGTCTTTCGGACGAGAAAGCCTAATGCTCTCCGGAGGTTGCACACATTGGTGATTATAATGCCCTTAACGACGCCTTTACTCTACATTTTCATTTTTTTTTTTTTTTGCGTCTCCGCGTTTGTATACACGTCATAACAGGAGTTTTCTCTGGGTGCCGATAGGCCAGTGCGGCGCAGGTGATTGTAATCGAATAAGAGAGGGCCCCTCATTGAGGAAGAGCGTAGAGAGAATGGGCGAAAGACGCTGCGCGCATGCAAATGGAGCACGCGTTTTTGCTTAAGCGCACGCTTCATCTGCGTCGCCCGAGGCCGCAGTCGGTAGCAGCATCAGCGCGTACGTACTGTGCGTACTACAACGGCAATATACAACACATGCGCACAGGCCGGGGAGGCCGGCTCGAGGTGGGCGCGCGGCGGTTCCTCGGCGAGGGAGGAGGGAGCGTCGGCGATCTGACCTGGGACGGCGGCGAGTTCCATCCGCCAAGGTCAATGCCGCGTTGCGCCAGCGGGCTTCTTGACGTCAGTCCGTCGCCGCCACAGCACGCGGAAGAAGGGGAACGCGCCCCTGCTGCGGCGGCTGCCGCTGCCGCTCGGCGCGTGTGTGTCCGCAGCTGAGACAGCAGTAGAAAACACGCGCGGTAGCTCTCTACTCGTAGAGGTAACAGACTCTCTCTACTGCGATCAGTGTGTTTGGGCGACGAGCGAGCCGTTTCTCCCCACCCTTTCCCCAGCGTTTTGTGATAGAAGGACGAAGTTCCTACGAAAATACGACTGGTGGAAAGTATACGCGAGGTGTATTTCCTGCGTTAAGAAAAAAAAAAAAAAGATGCTGGCGGAGATGACGGATGACGTCAGGGAACGACAGCGTGCCCTGAAGCGGGAGCGCTCGGTGATATTGTTTCCTTGCTGCGTGCGTTGGCCGTGCGAGATGGTGCGCTGACCTGAGAAAACGATGTTGTTTTTGTTAAAGAATGCCGGATCGCTACGCTACACTGGCGTGAATCGCATACTTTGCGCCGGGATGATTTTTTTTTAAGCAACGGGGTCGAATTTAGAGAAAATCACATGGAATGGATAGTCTACGTGATTGTAGTCTTGAGAGGCTTTCGGCCAGCGGCTGTCGCTGGGGGATATCACCCAGGAAAGATGGAAATAATATTTTCGCAGACCGTATTGCAGTGTTTATGCGGTACACCGTTGTAAGATGTCGATATACTCATTGCATTCTCAATCGATGATTGATTTCCTGAACCGCAAGACAACCTACCGTGTTATACTGAGGCTCATTTCGAGCAAAGGATCTGCACTGAAAGGTTTCCTTCTGCAACGTCTCACGACAGCCACATATTAATCTTCTACCTCAACGGCTCCGCCGGGGTGGCGCAGTGGTTACGGCGCTCGGGTACTGTTCCCAAAAACTCGGGATCGAGTCTCGGCCTCGGCGACCGCTTTTCGATGGGGTGAAAAGCAAGGCGTCCATGTGCTGTGTGATGTCAGTGCACGTTAATGAACCCCAAATGGTCGAAATTTCCGGATTCCTCCGCGTCTCTCATAGCATGAGTCTCTCTGGGACGTTAAATCCCACATAACCAAAACCAAAACCTTCTGCGGCAACGAATGCTCACAAGGCTGATGCATAGAGGTCTTAGTCATAAGACATGTGTGCAACACTTTACCCCTATACGAAGAAGCTTGGGTAGACCATTTCATAAGATCGTCTCTAAAGATCCCGTACGACGCGAGTGTATATATGGTCGAATTCCTTTCCTTCTCAGCGTATGATGTGCGACTCTCTGCGGTCGTGGCTTTATGCCTCAAATAGCTCACGTTACAGCTACTATTTAGCATCCATTAGAAGTGCTTCCCGGAGAGTGATCCACATCACTATATACTACCGCTTTGAGAGTTGCTCAAGGCGCGCACTCTTAAATGAGGCGCTGTAGGCGTGTGCCTCGAGGTTGGTTGGGCGGCGCGTTGCCAAATGCATAGTCCTGTCGCAATTTGTGATTGCTTGGTGGGCGGTGGCTGTGGTGGGGCTGAAATTTTTCTTGGGCAGTATTTCGTAATGACGCAGATTGGGAAATGCCGATAATGGAACGACACGTGGAGTACGCGTGCAAATGTATAGTTTGTACACCCAATTTTGTTATATCATTAAATTCATGTATTATTGTGCGAATGGCAGCTTTGTTACCTGCTGAATAAAAGCTGCAACTATTTGCATTAAATGTGAAAAAATAAATAAAAATAAAACGCGGAGCGCATGTATTATTCATTCAGGGTTGCCGCAATCAAACCTTGCATTCTGCTGGAACTCAGTGTTCTTCCTGCACTGACAGGGCGTAAAATAATGTGGAGATCACGCATCTGAGGGTAGAGTTTCGCCCGATTATGAATTACGGATGGTTGTCTTGTTTTTCTAGCTACTGCTGTGTGCTGTAAAAGTAAAATGGTGGACGACAGCCGACGGCGGATGTCGATAGCGAGTATATAAATCGCCGCCACTTATCTTGTCGCGTACCTCTCTGTCACTTTGCCGTTGAATTTCCAGTTCGGTTATACGGCATCGTTGGTGAGGAAAATGAAGCTTCGTCCTGGCATTCGACTGCACGATTTCAACGGCATTATGAGAGCCGTGGTGTCGTTCGTATTATTGAAGGTGTGCTTCCACGTAAAGTGATTTTTAGGTTGGAAGGAAGTGCGATTTTGCACCAAATAGGTCTCCGACTCGTCGCACCGTACGCACACGTTGTTTTTGCTGTAACTCCGTCTCGAGAAATTCATCGGGACGCCTGTATATATACGACTGGCCTATGGCTTGCCGTCTCGGCTGACAAGGCGTCTGTATCCCAATGAGATGCGATCAATTGTATGTGTGTACGAACAGGTAAACGGGCTCGATGAGGCGGCTTGCGAGCTCAGCTTGAGGAAAACAGGGCGGTGGCTTTTCCTTCCCGCGAGTGGGCGGCACCACCCGTGCGGCCTTGTGCTGCCAAGGAAGAGCCAGCCATTCAAGGTCGCGCGCTCGATCCCCGTGCCTCCTCGCGGTCGGTCGAGGGGGCAGTTTCCCCACTCCTGGCCTTCGCCCAAGGTCGACCCTCCAGTCATACCCCTGACCTCCGTGATCGCGTCAGAGTTGAAAATTTAGTTTCGGAAAAACTCGTTTGACCAGGGGATATATCGTCAACAAATACAGAGCGGAACGAGTTGTGCCGACGTCTCCGAGTGACGTCATCTAGAAGGTTCGAAGAGGGAAGGTGTTTTTGTTTTGCTTACCCCTCTAAGAGCAGAAGGGGGGAGGTACTATGGAGGGGAGGGAGGGAGGGGGGGGGGGCGACCTCGGGATCTTCGTTATCTATCGGTGCTTCTTGCGTGCAATCGCTTTTGCTGCCGAAGTCATGCGACGTGCAGGTGTTCTCGAGGGGGCGAGCGAATCTCGATGGACTTCGTCGGTTTCCTGCTCTACGGATTAATTGCGAGCCCGCGTGACCTTCTTGGACGCGGAGATCATTTTCGTTTTGATGTAAGCAAGCCGTCGTCAAAGGTGGAAAATTATTTTTGAAATATCCGTTCGCAGTTTTCAACAACGAAAATGTCGTCCTTTAGGGAAGAAACAGGATATGGCGGGAGAATTGTTTTGAAATAATGCCTGACCAGCACGAGCAGCTATGTCAAGTTTTTCGGAAACAGTATCATCGACGTTCTATTCATTATGTGTCGACAATGTTTTTTCTTTTTTTTTTTTTTCTGTTTAATATTATAGTGGATGTGAACTTGGTGCCGACTACGTCTCCTGTCCTGTGGTGCGCGCCTGGTGTGCTTTGCGCAGTACCTGCGTCCCTGTTAGCTGTCTCCATTGGGTTTCGCGTGCCGCGGGGCTTCATTCTTCCTCGACGCCCTTTCCGCATGCGGTTCTTATTGTCTGTTTCTATTCTCTCTCTCTCATCCGAAGCTTTGTATGTGCGCCACAGGCGAAGACCCTCACTGTCGCCGCTTGCCTTGCCCGGACGGCGGCGCAAACGAGGTTAGGAAGCCGCGCGCCGTGAGGCTTCGCGGCCGCATGCATCGTGCTGCGACGGCATAGCGAGGCGCGTGCGCGTGCCCCTACCTGATGCAATTAGTAGCCGGGTGCCGCCACGTGACCCTACGCGGCGTCGCAGCTGTGCGCGCTACAGCTGTGTTCCCGTGCCGCGCCCTTCTATTGCCGCAGCCTCTTCGCCACTCTTGCTTCGGTATACTCTTGGCTTGGAGGTGGCGCCGTAGCAACTGAAAACGCTTTGACATGCGCGGTACCGACACTCCGTTTGGACTTGGTCATTCTGTTCCTAAGTCCAGAGGCGCATCACTCGGGATTTCCCAGAGGCAGGCGCCCTTCGCCTCGCAAGAGCCTCGCGCCAAGATCCGATCCTTACATTTGTTCAGTTGGGGTATATGACGACTGCACGGTTCACTGCGTGCACATGGCGCAAACCGACTTTTGATGTTACCTAACGCATTATTCGTTCGTTGCGTTGGGCGCGTAGCTGCGACTCCTAAAAAGGTTTCTGAGGCGTGCGGAATGAAGTTGGGCGTAGCAGATCTTATAGTTATGCATGCCGCGTTGACCCCGGCACGCTGTTTATGCCGAATAGATGAAATACGAGGTTATCGTATGTGCACTTTGCAGCTCTTTGCAAGCAGTCTGAGTTCTGTCGCCAAGTGAGTTGGGCCGCTTTGCATTGCGTGTAACGAGAGGGCGACACTTGTGAACGCGCGGGCAGCACGAAATACGATGCCGCGAGCCCTTTAGAAATTTCCAAACAAGGCCGCAGAAGAGATTTCCGCAGATTGCATTCGGCAGGGAATCGCTTGATAACGGGGCATAGTTCATGAGCCGCTCGTTTCAACGTATACACCTTTGCACTGAATGCTCCCTAGGCGCCGCCATGTATTGTTCACTGGACTGTCATGTGCACCTTTCGGTAGCACGGTGGAAACTGCAGCGACAGTCCGGAGAGGAGGAATTTTCACGACTCCCTCGCCAGATGCAAATATCTATAAGCCGCTAAGCCAGGCCGGAGTTTGAAGCCCATCCTGACAACGGGGATTTTCTTGTTCTCTGCGCCTGTGTGCATTGACGCATGGGAACAAGAAAAGAACAATGCGCTGCCCGCACAGACCGACCAAAGCGAACATACTACATGGTGAAACGCCTTTCGCGGCCGCATTGCTATTGGTTGTTTATAGACTGTCCACGAGTGCAGGACCTTTAGCGCTATATACACTGTTTATGAAGAAATTTGTGTAGCGTTGCGCATCACGGCACGCTAGCATCATGAAAAGTTGGTTTCCGGAACATAACAGGTAGAATGCGTTAAGGCTACTCCAACTTCCAAAGTAAATATTGGTGCCTGCAAGCCAGTTTTCTCGGGGAGTGTAAGATTCGCTATGCAGGGGGGAGGGGAGGGGGAGAAGGAGGGAAGGTCAAGCAGTGATTGTGAGTATCCTACATATCCTGCTGTGTTACCGAAGTCTCGAGCGGATGCTGTCCTTCCTCAAGATTGTTGGATATGTTAGATTGTTCGTCTGCGTTTCTCACTCTCAGCAAGACCGATGGGCCATTCTGTTGGAAGAGAGCGGTCGCCTGCAACCCGGCCTTATTGTTCCGCAGTTGACTTTAACGCGTGAGATCATATATGAATTTGGTGTCATTGTCAGTGATCACTTTTACACCGCGCGCAGTATGCTGCGAGTCGACTACTCTGACGGTTATCTGGACGCCAAAAGTAAAAAATAACGCAATAACGCTTCTTCGCAATAATTTCTCTTCCCGTTCGCATTCCGTCTGCTGAATGCATTCTTCGGTGCCACGCTTACACCCCCCTCCCCCTTTTATCTCTATGCGAACATAACTGAGGAGGTGAGAAAATGCGTTGCCATTCGCACTAGCGGATGTTTGTCATGGAGATTCTTAACGAAAACGTTGCAAAAGCGTGTGCCCCCGTCGTCCTTCTCGCTTGGACCTTTGCGACGTTTCTAGCTTGTTTCAGCATGCTTTTATGGGAAGCTTTACCTCCGGCTTTCCATTTTATTGCTGAATGCTGTCTGCACTTTCTCGTCACTGTTGGACACGGTTTCCACGTTCTCTTTGTTGTTGATATTACTTACTGGTGCGCAGTGGTCGAGTGCGGTCCGCGCCTCCTCTTCCCTGGTAAAATATGCCATTCCATGTGCGGGCTTAGTGTCTCGAAGGTATGCACGTGGGTTTTATGAGGGGCGCGGAATCCTCTAACGTTCACTGGCATCGCGCATCACATAGGAGTTTTCTCATTTCGTAATGCGGTCACCACGATAGCGTTCAACCTTTAGATAGACCTTCAATCGAACGCCACATCCACCTATTAGCCGTAGCGGTGCGTTGAATACGGAGATCTGTTCACTGTTGGGCATACGGTGTTTACCTTCTGTACAGTGTTACAGGAGGTGTATGCTTCCATGCACGGCTGAGTACATGTTGAGCGACTATCGCAGTGAACGGTGTTAGGGAAGTTGCATGCAACCGAAAAGGAGGCCTCTTTCTGTCGCCACGCATAGCGGCCACGCCCGCGTCTTTTTCCAGGCGCAAGCTTGGCGTGTATGTGTAGCACGTGATACCAATATGCGGCTGCGCGGCGCGTGCTTTTTGAGCCTTGATGGCGGCACAGCGGGCAAGCAAGCGCAGCTAGGCGTTCGCGGCGCCTTTGGATGCCTGCGCAGCTGTGGGCGCGCATTGTGCGATCCCCTTGGCGCTGTCGTTATTCCGCACCTGTTGCTCCGCGAGGAGGAGGGAGGGGGGATCGCGGGTGAGATTTATACGCCTTTTGCTCAGCGCACACTGTTGGTGCCGCGGACAGTTCGAGTTGGGAACAATGGCAGGCATTGGCGAAAACGGTAATAAGATTGGGAAAGGCTCATGCGTCTTAGCCTACATTCTGCATTTTATGGGAAAGCGTTTAATGTATAGCTATAACACGTTTTCCTCTTCGGATGGAGCTCGCAGCCCTGGGCTTCTCTTGTGCGTGAGCGTAGAAACACCTGCGCCATAACGTCGAGTACGTCTATCTGTGCTCGAGACTCCTATCGCGCAGATGAAGTCTATACTTTCGCCACTTTCGCCGCAACTCGGACCGGATTGATTTTTTGTTGTGCAGTATTAGTTCGCGATTTGCTGCCTGCTGGGTTATTTATTAAAAATACCTTACGGGCCGCAGTTCGGAGCATAGAGTAAAGTGGGTAACAATTTTAAATATATGCAGACTAGAATTAAACATATAAATTACGCACCAACAAAACGAGACAGTAAAATAAATTAGCAGCTGAAAAACAATCTAAATATACAGTTCGAAAGATCAGAACATAGCATTCGAAAATACAGCGCAGGAACGGAAAAGTAAGCATCAAACGCAGCCGAAGAAATATGCTGTAAAATACAGCTGAGAAATTAAATTGAAGAAAGCGCACTGCACAAACAAAGAATGTCAGCGTGACAGTTGTACGGAACCTGCCGTAAGCCATTGCCACGTGGAAATGTGATGAATGGTGTCATGGTGAGTAACGGTTGAACAACTTCTCTCGAAATGTGTCTCGGTTAGCTATGAAAACGATAATGTCAGGAAGATCATTCTGAAGTGATATGGCCCGAGGCGGCGCAGTTGAATGCCCGAGTAGATGCGTGTAAAACTTTGTTGAATATATAGCCTTGTGTATCGTATCGTGTCGGATTGTGTTGTTTGCATAATTATTTTATGTACAATGTATTGTGCTATTGTATGGTGCTCACTGGGCGCAGCAGCAGCAGTAGCATGCAGTTTTAAACACGATATACACAAGCCCTGTATACACGAACTCGACAGCACCGGGTCGAGTCAGCGCCGAGTAAGCGAGGTCACCATTACTCGACCCGGTTGGTATCTACATGAACTCGCCTTCTAGCAAGTATCGCAGCGGCGCGTATCGTCGAGATCCGAAGTTACTGTGCAAGTTTCTTACTCGTATTTGATTCCGTTGCCTTTTACTGTCGATAGCTTTAATTATTACTTTTTTTTATCGTTGCCGAGGTATTTTTCAACTCCACTGACGCTCCTCGCCGCTCCAGAGGCTTTTTGATCTCAGAGTTCCCCATAACTCTACTCCCTGACTCTACAGCGTCTACATGCTTCTAGACAAGCAGGTCAAGTTAACTATACCCCCTGCAGTTAACTTTACTGGACCCACTGCCTATACATGAACCCGACAATTGTTTTTTTACTAGACAGGTTTACTCGACCCGACTCTGTCGAGTTCATGTATACAGGGCTACATACAGCAAGCTTACACATAGAACTGCAACAAAAATCACTGCTCAGAAATACTAGTGAAGCTTACGTTAAAACACAAGACAACAACACCTGTTACCGTTTGCACTTTGTTACGAACCACCTCTGTGGCTCGGCGCTTATAGGGTGCTCGAATATTGATCCCAAGGACACGTAATGAAACCACGGTCGCGGCGGTCGCTTTGCGATGAACTCGAGAAACAATTTGGCTGTGTACTGTGCAAGGTCAATGCACGTTAAAGAACCCGGGTGGTCGTAATTTGCGGAGCTCTCCATTGCGATGTTGCTCATAGTACGTGTGTCGTTCCGGAGCGTTGAACCAATGCAGAGCTTACGTTAAAACACAAGACAACAACACCTGTTACCGTTTGCACTTTGTTACGAACCACCTCTGTGGCTCGGCGCTTATAGGGTGCTCGAATATTGATCCCAAGGACACGTAATGAAACCACGGTCGCGGCGGTCGCTTTGCGATGAACTCGAGAAACAATGTGGCTGTGTACTGTGCAAGGTCAATGCACGTTAAAGAACCCGGGTGGTCGTAATTTGCGGAGCTCTCCATTGCGATGTTGCTCATAGTACGTGTGTCGTTCCGGAGCGTTGAACCAATGCAGAGCCTTTCAGTACTTTTCAAAAGTATCGAAGGACTCTGGATAAACCCTGAAACTTGCCGAACTCTATGTACAGTTTGAAATCCGAGCACAATAACATCGTAATTATACGTATCTGTCCCAGTCATAAATCCTGCTCTGTATTTTAAAGTACGTACATTAAATGAGGCCTATAAAGTGCGCGGACTTCCTGACGATTTTGCGATCGAGGAAATGCTTGGATAATAATTGCGTAAATTTGCGCTTTGGTAACCGATCGTCATTTTACTGTAATTAATTTTAAAAAGTCGTACTGTACCCGACCTTTTCAGCAAGCCGCCACGAGTGTTCTTGGCTTTGAGCGTCGGGGAGAGGCTCCCTCCAACGGAACGAATTCGTACTATACGTTTCATTCCAGACCAGATCTACGCGACCGCACGGTTGACGAGCGGGTAGGTTCTTGTAAAGAACGTCATTCGCTGCGGAGTGTCATTGAGTTGACAGAGTGTGCACTTCTACACTGGAGTCGTTGAATGAGAGAGCCCACGCCGTCGCTTCAGGATATCGTACATCAATGATGTATCGAACAACACGAACGGAGACCACCCACAAGAGACGAGGAAAGAGACGAACACAACGCTGACTGTCAGCTGAATATTTATATACAATTCAATTCAATTGAAACTAGCCCGCCAAAACGTATTAGCATGCATTTATGTTATAAAAACGTCGCGTTTGTTTTAGGCAAAGGGGGAAATGCGGCTCGCAGCGTACTCGAATTGTCCGGCAGGGGAGCGGGAACTCCACTTCCCGTGATGCTTACATTGACGATACAGCTGCTTAGTGCGTGGCAAAGCGTATAAGCAGAAGCAAGTAAATGGCGCAGTATTAGCCGCCGTCCCGGATATGAATGTAGTCCGGCTAGCAATAGAGCTGCCGCTTACAGCACGCGCACCCATTCGCGCGCGGATCCGAGAAATGCGGCGAGTTCTTTTCCATTTCCTTTACTGTTGTTTCCCCTATTTCCGCGAGGCACATGCAGCGGCTTTTCGCGCGTCGTCTCTCTCCTCTTCAAACAGTGCGTCGCGTATCTGGCGCGTTGCATCGCCCGTACGGCTTCCTGCCCGCTGCTCCAGATAAACAGGTCGGCGATAACCTTCGTGTCGAGCTTTTTTGCGTACGTAGTCGGAAACCGGCCGCCCTGACGTCGGTGAAATTTCGAGTGGATCGTTTGTTGATGTCTGGGTGGACGGACGGACACGCGAGAGGGTGTATACGTATATATCCTGCATATCCGAGGGGTATCAACAAGTTTCGGCTCCTAGCCCGGTCCTTTTTTTTTTTTTGTTTGTTTGTTTTGTTTATGAATCGATGCCATTGACGAAAGTTACACAGAGGTAAAATTTATAACGCCAATTTTCGCGACACCACACCGCTTTGATGAGACACCGGCGGCGACATAGTACTCGTGTTCTGGTGCATTCTCCGCATGTGTTCATAAAATTTCCGTTGTATAATATGTGTAGTTACTATTTTGTTGTTGTTGTTGTTGTTGTTTGTTATTGGCTTCACTTTCTGGTGCAGTCGCTACTTTTCGGCACAGTCCTCGCTTTCTGTTCCTAGAGTTTTCCGCTGAGCCGCTGAGCCAATTAGCCGTCGTGGGAGGTCTGAAGCTCAGTTCCGTTTTTTTTTTTTTTTTTTTTTTTTTGTGTGTGTGTGTGTGTGTGTGTGTGTGTGTGTGTGTGTGTGTGTGTGTGTGTGTGTGTGTGTGTGTGTGTGTGTGTGTGTGTGTGTGTGTGTGTGTGTGTGTGTGTGTGTGTGTGTGTGTGTGTGTGTGTGTGTGTGTGTGTGTGTGTGTGTGCGCGCGCGCGCTCTACCTGGAATTAAATAAACTAATACTGTACGGCCGCGATTGGGTTTCTAATCCGAGGCGGCTCGAAGTGGTCAGCTTCGCTGGTCGCTGTATTAAACCACTGCGCCATCAACGCAGCCAAACGTCGCCAACTAATGTTGCTAATGTGCACGCTGTGCATGTCGTCCGTCTTTAGTGAGTCCCATCCGTGCGCCTTGAATTTGGAGCACGCCCGCTTTCTCATTGTTTTCTTAAGGCAGATTAGTCGGCCTCAAAATATTATGGGCCCCGCCGCGGTGCTGTAGTGTTTAGAACGCTCGACGCCTAAGGACACGGTATCAAATCTCGGCTACGGCGGCCGCTTTCCGATGAAGGCGAAAAGCATGAAATGCGCCCGTGTGCTGTGCAGTGTCGGTGGAATTACCAGGCGGTGATTCCTCCCTCCCTCCGCTACGGTTTCTCTCATATAGCCTGAATCGCTTTGGGACATTAAAACCTCACAACTAAACCAACCAATCGAAATATTATAGCGTGCAACCACTAAGGTGCTCTAAGGTCGCCGATTTCGCCATTTTTGTTTCTGAAGCCTTCTTGATTTTGAAGAGACTGAGCTTCGAATCGAAACTGAAGTGAGCTGCACTTAATTCGCATTAGGCCTGACCGCGCTAAATCGCCCATAATTTTGTTTCATTATAGTCCCAGATTTTATTACTTTTTTTTTTCTCTTTTTACTTAGTTCGCCCTCTGCTGTAGTCGTCTCTATTGGAAACCGTTCGAGCCGCCATCCGCTGGCGCTACTTCGCCCCGTTGTTGAAGACTGGGTTTGGATGTTGGTTACACCAACGGTGCTCTGCACCGATTACCTGGTGCAAAGCACGCAGACTGTGGGGCTGCGAAGCAAGAGGGTTCGAGTTGCACCAGCAGTCTTCGGTGCAATGTTCCAGGTTGCCTTTCGTGACCTCGTGGGCTTATTTAACGTGCGCAGATGCTCGAATCTTCACCGTCGGCGCGTGCATTATATTACTGCATCCTCAGGTCGGTCGGTGCCTAGTCCGCTACCACGGAAGCGGTGTTGTATTTTTTTTTTTTTTTTTTTTGCCCGGCTCTCATGGGCCTCTAAGATCATCCGGGGGCTTGCTCCGGAACGCGCTCGTTAGGATCCTCGTTGAAAAACGCGAGGAAGCGCGCGCGGCTCGCAGCGTGTTTGACTCACGCGCGCATTTTCGCACTTGCTCCATGCTTTGAGCTCTCTGCTCCGCTTTTATCCTTTCCTTCCTGCTGAAAAAAAGAAACTGGAGGAAGGAAACTGCTCAGCTGCCAGCACATCGTGCCTGAAGCATTGCGCATGCGCGCTGGGTAGCGGACCAGCCGGTGGAGTGCTTAGTGCGCGTGTGCGCAGGGAAGAAGGGGGGGGGGGCAGGCTTGTCTGGCGAGCGCCTTCCGCGAACATTTGACGCGGTCACGTGATGGGCGAGCCGACAGTAGCGAGAGGGCGAGTGCGTGCACTTCGCACCTGCGTACGCTCACGGCGTGGTTTCCCGAGGCACGCTTACATGCCGGCATTTTACGGGCGGTGACGCCGAAGCGTAATTCCGTCTCCTCAACGGTTGGGTCCCGCAACTTCTTTCTCCTCACTGGTTGCCTCCCAGCTGGTTAATGTTGCCGAAAGTTGTCCCTGAGCGCAACCTAAAGGTAACATGCACTCCCTGAAGGAAGGAAATGATTACGGTGAAGGTAATTAATAGGAGGGAAATGATTACGGTGAAGGTAATTAATAGTGTTAGCGTTGTCATGCCGTCACCTTATCGCACTGTTAATGGCTGTATTTGCGGCAATTAAGAATGAAAAACATCACATAATGCTACCTAAAGGGGAACCCACCCCATGAAAGATATAGGGTAGCTTATTTTAACGTTGCGATTTAAAAAAAAAAAGATGACAGAAAATATCGACTTTCACGATTCGAACGGTTCTTTCATTCACTCAGAGCTCAGGTAGTTAGTGTTTACCCTTTGCGCCACTGAAGCAACGAGTCCAACAGGCTTCAAACGCACTCTCATACATTTTTTATATATTTCCCCTATCTGTCGCCAGGTGACGCTGCTTCGAGGACCCTACCGTTGAGAGAACGGAATCATGCGACGCCGAAGTAGCTCGGTGTGCCCCTGTTGCTGTCATCAGCGTCGGTGGTGCCACGTGGAAGGAATGCATTCTAAAAAAATAAAATACAATAAAATAAAAATAGAGCAGGTGGCATTGCCACCTATGCAAAATTACGCAAACGGACTTATCCCAAGTGTCGTGGTTGACGGAACCAAGGTGATGAAGGTCTCGGTAAAGAGTTTGCAAATAGTTGTGAAAAACAAAACAAAACAAACAACAACGCTCACTCTCTCATCGCTTTAGCACTCGGGGTGCCGGTAATAGTGGGAAAGCTTACTTGTGGATGTTGCGCGAGTAACGATAGTCGCCGGGTGTCATCTTGCGCTCATAATTACAAATACAAAACAAAACAATGCAGTTGGGGGCGGGGGGGGGGGGGGGGGGGCGATCACTGAAGGAGTTTTATATGCCGAAGAACTAGGTGCGTACTCCATAGCCGATATAGGGGCCCTGTTAGCGGTTCTTTGTTAGACTGCATCGGTTAACCACCACATTCCAACGATATAAAACAAGCTGCACTTCCGCTGTAAACGGGGATTTTATAAACTGGGACAGTTCGGACAGTGCAATGCCTTTGTTGCCATCACGTGTCGATTTAACAGGTAAACTGCGATGCGTTGGCACTGCCTCTTTGACGCTGATCATTCGCTTCTTTCCCGATCATTCATTAGAATCGAGGGGCGGGCAAATTTTTCACTATAATTTTCTGAGTTGATAATACTAGCTCTGACTTGTCGGTCAAACGTAAAACATACGGAAATAGCCACACATTTATTATTATTATTTTTTTTTTTCACTGAGAGCAGCAACTGGGTAGCATTGTCTTCGGAGTCTCTTTAACGCGCACCGAAATTTGAGCACATGAGAAGGCGGAAAGCGAGAGAAAGAGAGCATCTTGAATGCAACTGGTACCAGTACTGGTGTCAAGAAGCTACGATATAGCTGTAAATCCTGTAATGGCATTGCTGTATAAGTAACGCTATAGCTGTAATTTCTTGGAAGATGGAGTTGCGGTGAGTCGTAAAAATTTGCTCCGATGCGGCAGGTGGTTTCTTCTCTTGTTGTCTCGCCAGACGACCGCCCCTATTCAAGTCTCGCTACGTGACGTACACGGTTGGTCAAAAGCTTCTAGGGCACAGGTTTTGGTGCTCGTCGGTGTATTCTGACACCTGAGATCTCATAAAGCTATCACGATTCTCAGAGGTCAGGATAATGCTTCTACCCTACACAGCGATTCGGAAATCTCGTGGTGTCGAACTTCCTGACTATCAGGACTTTTGTTTAGGATAGTTAATGTATCGCTAATTGATGACAAAAAAAAAATAGCACAATGCAAAAGACCGTGGACAAGGCGGAAAACAAAAGCGCTCGTCCTGTATATCTGTTCACTCTTTCCCGCGTTCTTTCGCGCAGATATTTTTTTCGCGTCAATTTGCCTGCCCTGAGGATGCGGGATCCAATCCCGACTGCGGCGGCCACTTTTCGATGGAGGCGAAAAACAAGACGCCCATGTGCTGTGCGATGTCAGTGCACGTTAAAGAACCCCAGGTGGTCGAAATTTCCGGTGTCGTTCACTGCGACATCTCTCATAGCCTGTCTCTTTGGGACCACTAAAAAAAGCGCTGTGTGTGTTGCCTTACTCCCTGTGTCCTGTCGAAAGTGCGCTCTTTTTAGTGATCATGTACCAACTGGCTCGGCTACTCTCCTTGATGCTCTTTTGGACGTTAAGCGCCATAAACCAAAGCAAACCAATTTGCCTGAATATACTGCTCAAAAGGTCCGGGAACCTTGTGGCTTGGGAACTTTTAACCAATCCTGTACTTGCAATGCCGGGATGATCTCTTGCGCAGCGCGACCTCATTGGGAAGGGCAGTCTTCGGTGGCATTGTTCGCACTGAAATGTGTACAATCTACCGCGCCCGAAGCGGTCACGACTTGTGCCGGTCACATGTGCCGAAGGTTTGGTTAATTAGAAGCCTCGTACTCGCTGTCTGTGCCCTCCGAGTGAAACGTGGGATAGAGGACAGGGAGAATGAGTTGCTCATTGTGCATATCTCTACTAGAAGGTGCCTCGCCCATAGATAGGAGTAATTTATTAGCCGAGTTAGTATACCCCTCACCCGGTGCGCCTGTACTTGACCTGCTGTCGAAACATTTAATTAGGGCGTGGTCCGGTATCACTGACGCCGTACCGAACAGTTCCGTACTTTAGTGTTACCGAGAGCTAACAACCAATTAGCCGATGGTCGTTAATGTGACGGCAGACAGGCGGCGCTTTTACGTGCCTTTTCTCTGTCTCAAGTATGACGTTGGCATATCGTATGGTTATGGTTCATAACTAGTGCGTTGCCATTTAGATTGGGTGGTAGATACTTGCAACGCTCCTCCGTTCAGGTCGTTTCTGTCATGTTCGAACTTGTAATTTCGCGTTTGACGTTGTCTCCAGTGATGAACCAGCCGCTACTGACACGGTGTAGAGAAAACCAGCACACCACAGACTCGGCAGCGATTCAACCGCGTTGTCGTATTGCGAGGCTTCAGACGTCTCTGGAAGAGAGGAGACTCCGTGCTTAGCTGCCCTCTCTCCCGCAGGAGAAAAATATATATCACTTAATTCATCACTCTCACATCAGCGCGCAGCTACTATGTGCGCGCCGGTAGGCTGCATCAATTGCTGTCGCCGAGTACACATTTGAAAATTCTCAAGGTTGCCCGTTACCTAGCTTTTACTATGTGGCGGACTTGTAAGCTTAGCTGAATCGCAAGCTAAGTCTCAGTTTTCAGTCACTGCGTGTTTAGTAAACAGGCAACACTGTTCGATCCGCAGAAAAGTCTAGCAGCTTACCGATATCGCCCAGGAGGAAAGTATATAACAGTTGCATCTTACCTCTACTTGCCTATGGGGCTGAAACGTGGAGGCTAACGAAAAGGGTTCCAATTAAGCTGAGTACAAGGCAGAGAACTGTGGATCGGAAAATGGTAGGTGTAACGCTAGGAAATAGGAAGCGTTCAGAGTGGGTCAGAGAAAGAACACGAGTTAATGACATTCTATAGTGGAAACTAGGAAGAAGAAATGGGCATGGGCAGGACATGTAGTTCGAAGGTGAGGATAGCCGATGCTCGCTTAGGGCAATTACAAACTGGATTTCAAGGGAAAGATGGCGTAGCTAAGAGTAATTGTGCAGTGTAAGCAACTTCAATATGAATAAGCAGCAACAACAATGCTCGCTTTGGTTTTTCTCCTGTCAGCATGTGCATTGTCTTACCTAAAATATTTTCCTGGTCGATAAAATAAACAAATACAAAAATAAACAAACGTGGTGGATGAGGAGGGAAATACAAATGGACCCGTAAGGAGCCTTCGTCACAGTTTCAGATCGCAAAGGCATCGACATCATGGTCGCGACATCGCGGTCGCTTTTGACATTCCAGCTGTAGGTCTACGCTATACGCGGCCACGGGCATATGTTTTACCCGTACAGCTTTTGGCAGGTCAATCCAGCCTGCACGGCGGGGTAATCATCCAGCGGCACGGTATGTGTCAGGTTGAAACGAATTCCGCGGAGGTTTGAAGGGCGCGTAGTACGGGTTACGTGCGCTCTCGGCATAGCACCTGTCCTCCGCGCTGTCCCTGCAATGCGGAGAGTCCGCAGAGGTCGTTTAGTTTTCTCACTAGGTTGCAAAACAGCTTGCCTCCGCCGAGTGCTGGCAAAAGACAAAAAAAAAAAAAAAAAAAAAAAAGAAAAGCCGCTAAGTGAGCCTTGCGTTAGAGAAACTGATTTTATTTTACGCTCCTGCTGGCAGCCCAATTGCAGAAAAGTTTCCGGTCCCGATGCATTAAGGAAATCGCTGATCAGTTCCAACGACACTGATCAGTTCTAAGATCGAAGGCAGTGAACAAATAGCTGTTAGCCTCGGGCTTCTATCGTCCCCATAGATAGCCTAGATATTCGCTAATGCTTTTCGCTTGTTTTCCGCGCTTACTTTCTTTTTCTTCTCGCATGACATACAAAACTACGACAAGGGCAAGCAGTCGATATGTCGTTAATGTAATTTTTGAGTAGAAAAGCAAAAATGAAGTAATCGGGCAGGTGCAGGCGAGGTCACCACGCGTGGTCAAGCGGGCGAATTGCGCACGTTAATTTTCCCCCATGTGAGAAGGCCTGTGACTTCGCGGTCTTTCGTGCTCGCAACTCCTTCCTCGCGCTAAGGTTGGTCTGTGCGGCCTTTTCCTGTCGCCTTTTCCTGTCATTTCGCCGATCGACTGTTGCTGTTGGACGCCTCGCTGTAGCCGCTGGTCGTAACAGCGCAACGCAGCCCCCTTCCGTCGTAGGCAAGGCGACAGGCCGGTTGTTCGACGTCCGTGCGAGAATTTCAAAGGATGCGCCACTTTTCATCGCAAGAACAGTGTCTGTCCTCGTTTCAACACTCGGGAAGTGTTGAATAACATTCAGTCTCTGCTCAGCGGTCCGACTCGACGCTTGGACGTGCCCTGTAGCGTACGGAATTTCTTTGACACGCGACAAACATATTAGAGATATAGCGTAGCAGAAACGTACTGCGTAGACGCATAGCGCTTTACCGGACGTGTGCTGCTCACGAGCATTCAGTAGCAGAGGTGTGGCCACTGCGCGTGCGCAGGAGGCGTCCGGTAAACCGGTATACGTCTACGCTAGTATGCTAAAACTGCCTGCAGGAAAGCGGGCACACATTGCTGCCTGTATCGTGGGCTTTCTCTGGTTTGCGTCGGGTATATTTAGGCACCGCACTCCCAAGTGATGACGCCCGCAAGAGCGAAACATTATCTCCTGCTTGTTCAGGCAGTTTTTCTTATCGCTTACCCGTTATTCATATCTTTTTATCGTTTCTGAGAAAAGAAAAGGGAGGGTGTTATTGTGATAGTTGTCACGGGGCTGCACGGTCGACGCATGTGCAGCGTTCTGCGCCAGGTCCGTCGCGCGGATTGTTTCCAGGTGCGAACGGCGCACTCTGCGGTATGCGGCGCCGGCTGCTGCGCGTACCCGTCGACGGCACGCTCGCCCGGTATGCGGTGACGGCAAGGTAGCCTGATATCGGCTGCTGCGCATGTAGCGGTATACTGCGACCGCGGACGTGCCTAGGGCGCGAAGCATGGCGCTGATCCTCGGTAGAGAGCCGGGGTAGACGCCGGTCTAGAGTCCGTACGATGCCGACATGCCGTGGCTGCCTTTGCAGTTTCCCGGCCACGTGTGTTTGTTCATTTACCGCACGCAGACACGCATGTCGTTCTTCATGCGATACGTATCCAACAGTTTATTATTATTATTATTATTATTATTATTATTATTATTATTATTATTATTATTATTATTATTATTATTATTATTATTATTTTTATTTTTATTTTTATTATTATTATTATTATTATTATTATTATTATTATTATTATTATTATTATTTTTATTTTTATTTTTATTATTATTATTATTATTATTATTATTATTATTATTATTATTATTATTATTATTATTATTATTATTATTATTATTATTATTATTTTGCTGTATAGTGCTAGTGCTAGGCGAGAATTGTTTGGAGCACTTGGCTGACGATGTTGTTTCCGGGAATACATTGGAAATATTGAACTGGCCCAGATTTCCACTCTGCTGGACTCTGGTATACATCTCGGAGCAATGGCACGCTCCCACGAATGGGGAATGACGAGAGTATGATCCATCGTACAATAGCAAGCAATCGCCTGGATGACGAAAGTTCGAGGAGCAAATACTTCGCAGAAATGCAGCAGTAGTACAAAGACGAAAAAAGAAATCACCATAGTGTGTGTGTTACTCGATGCTCCTGGGGATCCAGCGCGAAACTCGCGCTTTATCAATGGGGAGATGCGCATGCTGTACCGAGCAGAACGCAGTGACAAAAAGGCGTAAAAGAATTTCACGTGTCGTGTGCGCTTGAAACTACTGCCCTCTTTAGAGCACCACAGCTTTTTTTTTTTTTTTATATAAATTCCGGCATTGCGAGGAAACCCAACGCTTATTATTTTTTTTTTCTATACGAAGCGCAAGAGACGCGCGGGATACAAGCGACGTCCGGCGATAACCTAATGCAATTGCAGAAAGACTTTTTGACGGTTTAGTTGGTACATGATCTTGAAAAATCAAGAAAATGCAATGGAAATGACGTCAAATTCGAACCCCCTTTTTTTACAGTCACGTGTCGTGCTGTTTATTTCGCTCCGTTGGTCTTAAAAATTGTAACAACCACACAGCGGTCAATACCTGGCCTTTCCCTTACTTGTACCGATCTGCGGGACAAAATATAATGTGCACGGCGTGGCGCAACCCCGCTTGCAACTCGAACTGAGCTCCGTTATTGTCACTGCTCACGTCATAACCGGACATCGCTTATGTAGCGAACTTCTGGCACATCTTTTGCGGACAGTTCCAGGAACCATAGTTCCGGTTTCGTAGGGAAAAAGCGTTGGATTTCCTTGCGTTGCATGGCTTTGGAGAATGAGTTAGTCTTTGTTTCAAAAACTGGTACGACATCGTTTTGGTCACTGCTTCAAACTCCCAGTTATGACTAACTACCGAATTTCGATAATTGAAACGATAATTAGTGGGTTTAATTAAAGTAGGGTAATCAGTTGAGTTTTGCAGCATATTGTGTCCGCCGTGGCAGATAATGTTTCCTGCAATTATTTTTTCTGTTTTCAACCCGCTATATTTACAAATAATATCTTCCCTGAAACACTGCATTTTGCTGTAGACGTGCACTTGCAGATATTTACGTTCGGTGGTACTAAATTTGCCGGACTCGCTCTCGTTCTCTTCATGTTCTAGCCATTTTTATTCGCGTAGTGAAAAGCAGATAAGCAGTGCGATATGTGCATTACGGCTTTGGTGCCGTAGACATTCCCTATTTGATTTTCTCACTTTTCTTATCGGCTCCAGTAATCGCTCGTGATGATATGATGCACGCCTTTCAGGCCGACCATACAGAAGGAGAAGGAGGGTTGGAAAGTGGCACGCGTCCTGATCCCTGCAGGAACTACCGGCTTGCGCGCTTTCTTGAAATCTGTACGCCCTTTTCTGCGTCACGCATGTCCACAGCAATTGAAGCTACCCGTTGTGCTGTTTTGATTTTCAACCTACCTTCGTGCAGTGCATTCGTTTGGTGCCACCACAGCCGACCTAGGTCATCACGCGTTAAGGGAGCTTATCTTCGGGGACCTACCTTGGTGCTATTACGTCAGCCTGCTGCTTTGCGTGCGTACAGGCCGCGGTGTACAGTAGTCCGAGGTATGGCCTAGCCAAAGTGTGGCGGAGGATAGAGTCCAGCCGCACTCTGGACTCCGCCGAGCGTCTTTTATTAGAGCTCTGCACTCAACGGAGTGCATCGGCCGACGCGCTTTCGTAAGCGGGCTACGATAAGCCGCGGAGCGTGGCATCGCCATGCCTCCTTGCTCGCTGGTTATGGTCGGTTTGGGTGTACGCTGTCACGATCACGCGCTCGGCTGCCTTTCCTTTACGTGGCCGAGTCCTCTCGTGGCGTACGATGGCACTGCGGAACGTCGGATTGGCGGAGGAAAAGAGGGGGCCTACCGGCGGCACCGAACAATGGCGATGGCGACACGGCATTGTTAGCTGCGGTGATCTAGAAAAGCGGTTGCGCGAGTCTCCTTACTTAGTCCATTCCTCCAAGTCCTGGCCGGCAGACTGCCGTCTTCGGGTAGGGTGTTTTGCTTGCTGGTTGTGCTGGATGGATGGTTTCTATAGCCCTTTCTTGAAAGGAGTAGACATTTGTTTTTTCGACGCCTCTCTTTGAGATCTTCCGTATAGCCTCACCTTTTCTGTGACACCGACTTGTATGTACGCGGTCCTCCATTTTGCTGACGCTGCAGTTGTATCATGTCCCGCACGTTCTCAGGTCATTTATGCGCGCGTTGCATTCATGTTTCTGCAGTCACTATGGCAAGTGTTCTCAGTGAACTGCAGCGCTTTTGTGCGGCCGAGTTCCGACCGAGTACGTAGCAATGCTGTGTGTGTGTGTGTGTGTGTGTGTGTGTGTGTGTGTGTGTGTGTGTGTGTGTGTGTGTGTGTGTGTGTGTGTGTGTGTGTGTGTGTGTGTGTGTGTGTGTGTGTGTGTGTGTGTGTGTGTGTGTGTGTGTGTGTGTGTGTGTGTGTGTGTGTGTGTGTGTGTGTGTGTGTGTGTGTGTGTGTGTGTGTGTGTGTGTGTGTGTGTGTGTGTGTGTGTGTGTGTGTGTGTGTGTGTGTGTGTGTAAAAACAATTATGAGGGTTCAACGCTGCTGAACCAAATATTGAGCCGAAAGCATTAGCTACGGGTGACCGAGCGTTCTTCTTCTTCTTCTGCTTATTAAGCCCACATATAAAGCCTCGCTTTAACCAACCCACATGAACGTGCCTTAGTGGCCTATAGGGGTAACGTGAATGCTAGGGTCCTAGCAGGCTGATCCTGACATAACTGTCCCATGTGAAACGATAGACCCAAGTTGGCAGCTCCTGCCAGCCCGTGTGTCACGTGGGGTGTGACGTCACAGCGTCACGTGGGTAAGACGTAACTGTGGCTGGGTCACGCGAAGGCTTGAAAGTGCGAGTAGTATTGCTTTCGCAATAAAAACTATTTCGTGTGCATTTAGGTTCCTGCAAGGTCTAGTGCGTTTCATCTCTTGTTTTTGCACTCGCTCAGTGCTGGCACGACACCGAACGTAGAGGTTGTAAGGCAGGACTCAACCTAGCAGGTATATTACAGTCTCATGTCCAAGTCACGCACAGCAGCGATTTATGTCGAGGCGAACCGATGGTCACTTCAACGAAGAAGATAATTTACTTGTGTAACTTATGCTATGAAAGTACTATGCTACTATACTATACTACTGGATCATCCATACTAATCATCCATAAAGTACTATACTACTGGATCATCCATGTCGCCGGCTCCTGCTTGACACAACTAGCACAGCACTTTTTTCAAGAAAACCATCTCTAGCACCACCATATGCAATCAGAGTTGCCACGCATATTGAACATCTGGACGCTCCGATTACCAGTCTTCATACAACTTCCATAAAAGACTTAATTCCTCCTTGGGAAATACACGCTGTTAATTGTGACCTATCGTTCCTTGAAGTCGGGAAACATTCGTCCCCTATTGCCATACAGCAGCACTTCATGTCACTTCAGGCAAAGTACTTATGAGTGAGTATTACACTGATGCTTCAAAGTCTGCTCAAGTCTCTTGTGCAGCACATGGACCACAGTTTCAGTCAAAAACACTGAACAGACATATACCAGTATATTTACCGCTGAATGCCATTGTATCTTGTTAGCTGTAAGACACATTATACAAAAGAAAATGCAGATATCGGTCATCTACACAGGCGCCCTCACTGTTCTAGGAGCTATCGATAGGGACTATCGTCTTGGAAATGGCATAATAAAAACCCAGTCCTGAATTCTCTTTATAACACACTATGTCTGCCCATAAACTAGAACTTAAAATTACACTGTGTTGTGTGCCAGGCCACCGTTGTATACCAGGCAACGAGGCAGCTGAAAGGCTTGCTGTATCAGCTGCCCTTCGAAACACTAGAGACATTGACAAAATAACATATCAGGACCTCAAGCCACACATTAAAAACATAATTCAACAACAATGGCAAGATGAATACAGCAACTGATAGTAAATTGGACACAATAAAACCAAGGATAGGCAGGTACACTACAGAAAAACGAGACATATTCAAAGAAGTAGCTCTGTGCAGGCTGAGAATAGGTCACACATATACAACACATTCATACTTTTTAACAAACTCTCCTGCACCACATTGTTCGAGATGCGGTGACCGGCTAACAGTGATCCGTGTTTTAATTGAATGTCCGAGACTTGAACAGCAAAAGAGACGTCATTTTCCCGAATTGCACAAGAAACAAATACCCACACATCCGTCCATCTTTCTTGGTGATAATCCAATATTCCCTTAGAAAGAGTTTTTAAATATTTATTAAAATTAGGCTTTTTATGTGGAATTTCATATCAACGTGGCTTCAGCCCGTTCCCTTTACTTAAGTGGCTTTCTTTTAAAGAAATTGTTGCTGAGGTAGCTTAGCCTTTTAACATATACAGGTCTCCTTTTAATTTTTACTCAGACCACACTACACCGCGAATCAATGTTGTAGGCTTTATACACCACTGTTTTTTATATTATATACACTGCGAAAGAGCTTTTAGGCCCTATTACGCCACTGTTTTTAAGTACATCATTGAACATCACACCTAGAATATTTTATTGACTCGAGTTGACACTTCACCTTGTGTTTGGCGCTCTTTGGCCTAAGATGCCCATGCGCCATAAAAATCAGTCCATCATCATCATCATCACCACCACCACCACCACCACCACCACCACCACCACCACCACCACGCTCCGCAGCGAACAATAATAAGCAATTGTAATATACAGCGTTCACAATGCCATTATTTAGCCTATAGTGTTTGGGGGAATTAAACCGCCATGCTGGAGAAGATTTCTCGCATTCGAGTATTTACTCGTTAGCATATACCATCCAATATAATGTTTAACGTCCCAGAGCGACTCAGGATAGGAAGGACGCCGTAGTGGAGGGCTCCGGAAGTTTCGACCACCTGTGGTTTTTCGCCCCCATCGAAAAGCGGCCGCCGCGGCAGGGATTCGATCCAACACTCTTAGGTACAGCAGTCGAGTGGCCACTGCGCCACTGCGGCGGGTACACCATCCATGTTTGGCGGAAGCGATTCGATCAACAATTGGATGTGAGAACGATGTTTGTCCAATGTTTAGGCGAAACTCCCAAAGTGGAGTAGATTTGTCTTTATGATATCTTTATATAGCACATTTGCGACTTCTCATGAGGAAGTTTTCCTCGCGGGATCCACTTGTCAATACTGCCTGTTGAGCGGCCTTGCCACTCGTATTCCCATCCTGCAGACGGCAATGCGAGGATTCTGACGACAGCACGTACGATCGCGCACCATCATCCGTGTCGAGTGGGTCGAAAAGGAGGGCTTCCACAAAACTTGCCCGTATTGTTGTCTGGCGCGCGGAATCCTGGCCTCAGGTTCCGTTCTCCTAACAGCTTCCGCTGCCACGGCGGCGCCGCCAATATCCGGTGTCGAGCCTCAGCTGTACCTCCGCCCGCTTGCGACTCCCGGAATACCTTTGCTGCGGCCACGTACCTGTCCTCCCGCGTGATGCACCACCGGAAGGACAACTCACACGGCTCAGCGCCGTTGCACGGAAAGCGAAAGTTCGCGCGCACTCTGCTTCTGCTGCGCACCGGGCTGTGCGCGCACGCGTTCTCGCGGCAGGCATATCGAGGAACGTCACTTTCCCCGTTCACGCTGGCGAGGCCCGATCGTTTCACGCTCCACGCACCTGCTGGGCTCATGGTTATTCCGCCGCCCCGCCCGGCCGCCCTCGGGTGCGCGCTTGTGGGAGGCTGACAGCGCGCGCATAAATGCTATGTGGAGCACGGTGGCATATCTGCTTGCGCTACCGTCCGCATCTGTCAACACGACGGTGGTTTTGATGCTGCTGTTTTCCCGCCGCCGCTATGGTAATTCGTTATAACCTCACCCTTTACTCTCTAACCCAGCCCTATCCGACCGCAGGCAGGTTAACCCCAGTTTCTCACAGCTACGCTAGTTTGTTAGCTACGTTTTAGACCCAGAGCTTGACAGTAGTGCACGAAGAAGAGGCGACTCGATTAGAGTGAAAGTCAGATTATATGCAAAACTACTCCTGAAGACGTATACTATATGGGTGGAGTTGCGCGCCTGCTGGCTGCTATATGATAATCAGCGTGGCTGCGCTCGTATTAATCTTAATTCCTGGCGGGCTGCAGGCTCATCACCATTGGGGGAAAAAAAGAACAACAAACACTCCGAAGCAGTGCCGAGGTTTTGAATATGCTCGCGTGTAACGTCAGCGTCTAATGAGATGCCAGCGAGCTGACTGAAATGTGAAAACAAATTGAACACATAAATATTACGGGCTGCAGAATAAGATGGGTTCATGATCACTTCCTCACAGCGTTAATCGCGCCGTCGAAGTGAAATAAGGTGCATATTATACTCGTATTCGTTCTCCTCCTCTTTTTGTTGTTTCCGTTGCCTCGTTCGTGTTCTTTTAGACGCTGACTGTAATGCACGCCACAGGAGCGTTTCTATATGTATCCCGGCGTCGCCACGCAGTGCCACGCCCATCATCAAACCCGCGGCGCCAGTTTAATCATCTTGACGCCTTCCGTGCTTCCCAAGAGGTTTGAGCTGCCGCGGGTGTAATGGCCGACGTTTATTCTCTGCGCCTGAGCCATTTTTTTCCGCTTAAGCCTTCGCTTTCCATTGTTCTCCAAGACTTCGTTTTCTTATAACGGCGCGCTTGTTTCTCGGCCTATAGCGAAAATTCTCGCTCTCTGCTTCGAACAAAATGCTTCGCTGTTTCGTGGCCTTGTAGAACGGAGTTCGCGGTCAGACTGTGTGCTGTGCGCCGCACCGATTATTGCGAAAGTGCGCGTGAATGTGAGTTGCCGAGGAAGTTTTATGCCTATTTGTGCTCGCGGCGTCCACTGCTGCTCAGGCAGGGCTTCCACTTGTGCAGCGATGCGAAACTATCGTTTTGGCGTTTACGGCTTCCTCGAGTTCTGGACTCTTCCAGACGTATAGGCCTGCTCCTACATACTGAGCTTGTTTCCTACATTGACGCCGAGGCCAGTGAAAGGCTTGCCGCGATTTATCTTTCGTTGCCCCGAGAATCTCGCGTTGCTGCCTGGAATACAGCATGCTGGCTCTTTTGAGCTCCTTCGGAGCGGATAAGTTTTCCTCTCCACTCGGTGTACATTCATTCCAGGTGCAGTTTTATCCGCCGCTCCCGCTGCGCGCTGGCGCCGAGTATACGCATGTTGAATTCCCTTGAAATCCACGTGACTTCAGATCTCCGAGAGTCATGTACCGCTATCTTATTGCTGTCGTCATCATCATCATCATAATCATCAGCCTGACTATACCCACTGCAGGGCGAAGGCCTCTCCCATATTTCTCCAATTAACCCGGTTCTGTGCTAGCTGCATTCACTTGACCCCTGCGAACTTCTTAACCTCATCCGCCCACCTTATTGCTGTAGTTTGTTTTAAAGATTAAGAACTATAGCAGTATTAACTCTTGCTTTGAGTTGACATCGCCCAGGGAAATAGTTCCGCTGCTCTTTTAGTATGCGCGTTGTCGAACACTTTGTTCACGTGTCAACCATCGGCCTTTTTGAAGGCTTATATGGCGTTGCGATCATTTGAAAGGGGCTCGTACTGATTATTTTCCTCGAAAACTAGACACATATATGCTTCCCTTTGGCTTATTTTCCCGAGCGCATGACATCAATGCTGCACTGACTTCTGTGCACAGAGTGCCAGCAGTTGTATGATGTAGCACCAGCCGACGCACGCACGAACTCTGATCTCGAGTGTATTTGAACCCATGATGATGAATCAACATTTATTGGGCTCGAAATAAATCGATGGCGCATGCAGGCACCAGACGGGGTGGTTTTTTAGTTGCGGGACTCGTATGTTCACAGCAGCTCCTGGCCCCTGTCCGTCAGTGCGAGCTGAATCAATAAGGCGGGGCTGGATATCAAGGTCTCTCCCATCGCTCAAGGGGTTGGGGATTGGGGGTATTGGCGAGGAAGTGTGTGTGTGTGTGGGGGGGGGGGGGGGGGGGGGGGGGGGGGGGTCTTGAATTCTGTGCATTCTGCCAAAAACATGCGGCAGGGTGCCCTTTTCTCTTTTGCAAAAAAGGACAGAGCATATCGTGTTCCGCAGGGTACATGCGGTTCATCAGTATATGCGATGCGCAAGCGATCCCGCCTGCGCTCGACGCAGGATCGTCTGTTATTGCCTGGTGAGTTTGTGGTGCTGTTCTGGCGGTTTGCGCCTTTCCTTTCGGTACATCCGGGTAATGTCCCGAAAGCTGGTAATCGGATGCGGTAGCTCTTCCGGCTCGTACTTGGCCCGGATTGGCATTTCTCGGGCATGGTAGTCGGCGATGGTGTTGTCTGCTACCTGCTAGTGACCTGGGACCCACACGGACTCGCACTTGGATAGAACGGCTCGGGCCGCGGAAGAGATTACCCCCCTGCGGAAACTTCCGTAGGCTGTCTTTGAGTCGATGAACATGGTGTCCACGCTCGGCTGTACGAGTGCGAGGGCCACGGCCGCTTCTTCGGCAGCTGCGTGGTCTGTTGTCTTCACGGATGCGCTGACGATCAGCCTGTCTTTTGATGTAACCACCACAGCTGCACGGGCTAATGATGTCTAAATAATTGGATTCGGCGAAGATTTTTCAGTTTTGTCGCCGGGAAGACAGTCGAGAATGCAGCGCCTTGAAAACTTTGCGCATCTGGGCTGACTTTTGGTGCGACATTGGCCGTGTAGTGATTATAGCGTGAAGCTACGTTTGGCAGCTTGGCGTGTGCGGGCGTGGATCGTGCCGATCGTGCACATTCGGGCGCCAACACGCGTGCTGTCGACGGGTCCCTGTCAAGTGTCCCTTTGTCGAGCTACGGTCTACTCAGCGGCTGCATGCATACTTACTACCTATCGCGGCGACTGCGCCGCTTTGACATGTTTTTGTGACACAGCGAATACGCAGCTGCGTATGGTGACTGCTGGATGTCCGGTTTGAAGCGCTCGCACGATGGCTGTTTCGTTTAGAATGCATGCGCCCTTTTCGTTCCAGGTCTGATTGCGTTGATGTTTGAGGCTTACGACGTGTGGGCCTGTTGTTATTCTGACGGTACTCCGTCGCTGCCCGCATACTTTTTTTTTTTCTCGCGCTCTCGGAATGCGCATCCTATACGCACGAACAGTCATAGGCGCGAAAGGATTGCTGTTGTATACGTGTCCAGCTGGGAATCCGAAGCCAGTGAAGTCGGAACTGTAATGTAAGCACATACATTCGTTGTATATCGACATCATGTGTCGTAAAAGTACGTATATATGGCGTCTAGCTGATTCAGAGCTTAGACCCACATGACATATTCTCTTCGGTGGGGACCAGCTGGTGACGCACGTCGGGCAGCGATGGTGACGATGGCTTCTGCTGGAGACGGTGTATTTGTCACACCTATAAGCACTCCTCGGAGGAGAATATTTCACGCTTCCGGCTCCTTGTTGTGTGCTGGCGACGAGCGAGTGGGCAACGCACGTCCAATTTCAAGTTCACGTCAGCTGGCACCGAACCGTTCCTCTCGGCATTTCTCCGCGGTCGCTGTAATCCAACCTCGTCGAGTCTTCTCGCGCGATCCCCTCGCCTTTGTTCACGCTCAATGGCTCCTCTTGCGCTGGCTCGGGGGGCAACGCGCCCCGGTGTCCGCCCATCCGAGGAAAAATGCGCTCTCTCCTCGAGTTCGTTGGCTGGACACGGGGGCAGGGCCGGACGAAACTCGGGCGGCGGAGGACAAAACACAATGGGCAGCCGGCAAAAGCGCGATTGTTCCCCTTTAAAGTCGCCAAGAAGGAGCCTGTAGCGTTCCTGACGCTACTACCGTCGCTTGTGGAGCCGCTGAACGGGCCATGGCTTCTCCATCCCTTCCTATCTGAGCGCCTCTCACCGCCGCCTTTCCTACAGTAGCAGCGACCGATGTCTTTAGAGTCCGCTTTTTTTTTTTTTCTTCTTTTTTCTGGGCTTGGGCCGTCTTTCGGATCTGATTCGCAGCGATATAGCAGCTGGCGATGTGGACGCTTCCTTCTAAGCACCCGTGCTGCGCGAGCACAATATAGCTGCCGCTTCGTTGTGGCCGCGAAAGGAGAAATATATCTTTTCCTGCGCTATTTCCGCCGTGGTTTCGGGTGACCGCGAGCTTTTCCTGGGTGCATGGTATGGAATTGACGACCACCGCTTTTAAGCCAGCGGTCAGCATATACCTCGAAGGAGTCCGCATACAATGGGCCCGTTATTTGGATTCGTCGACGAACGGAAAGAAAGGGTTCAAGATTTTTTTTTTTTTTTTTTTTGTTAACGCAGCTTTCCACCGTGAAGGGAAACCGTGCAAGAACCACCGCTTACAATCGCAATCTTGGTTCTTTCGCGGCGTACACTTTGCGATGTGCATGCGGGGGCCGTGGCATCGGAGAAGTTCGGCGCCTCTGAGGCATGCACATTTAAAGAAATGTCTGAGGCTGGCAATTGGTTCCAAAGCTGCGACAGCAGAGTCATTTCATTGTGCCCTCTAAGCCTACCGCGGCTTTGTCCTTTGGCTAGAAGACAAGGTATGCTCGACTTGTGAAAGACCGGGGGAAAGTTGTGGCATGCGCTGTTGGTTACCGTTTTTGCAATGGTGTTAGGAGTCGCACAGCGAACAAGAGACGAAGTGGTGTTTTGGATCTTATTGAAAACTTGTTAGATTCTCGATTCTTGACCTGTCCTCTAGGCAGTGGGCGTATGGCGTATGGTCGTATGACATCTCATGACATAATTTTGCTATTGAAACAAAATTCAGCGGGATGAAAGGTGATGAGAACGGTATATTCAACGCGCGGACTTGTTTTGCGGCGTCACTGAAGCTATTGCCCGAAAGTGACGCACAGAGGCGAATTCGTGACGACGAATGCGAAAGTTGAAGGGAAATACCCGAATGAAATAGAAAATTGCAGTGCATGGGCAAAGCCATAAGAGCGTTCGCTTTCAGCAGCCTGCTACCATAGGCAACCTGCAATGGAATTTGCTGAGACATGTGGCGCCACCTGGCGGCCGACGGGAGCTAATACTGAGGCGGCGCAAAAGCTGACGCCGTATATGTTGCGGCCGCTGTGTTCCTTATGCGTTCGCGTCTTGTTATCCCAGTGAGTGTGATTTACTCATTTAGTGACTTCAGTGGTCTCGTGCAATGCTTCGCCTGCTACGGATGTGAACAAGAATTAAAATAAGCGCAAGGGCGGCGAGAAAGACTGCCACAATCACGAAGGAAACCTAAGCGTACCGCTTTCTGGGAGAACCTGGGGAGAATGATGAAATAATGAGATATTGGCTGCGAGAGAGTAATGTAACTGAAATTCATTTTGTTATGGGGCCATTGGCGTACAGGCGCCACGAAGCTAAAATAAGACGATTGCCCGTGAGCGGAAGAAACGGTATAAATTTCTGACTCGGGGAGTCGCACGCTGGTTGGGGCACACTACTCAGTACGCGCTCCGCGCTGTAAAATTTGGCGCGTACTGGTATATGCTGTGGAATATCGAGTGGCATACGTCCAGAAAAGCAACAAAGCCGTGCAGCCGCAGCATCGTATTCCAGCCGCATTTCAACGCAGGCGAAATAAAAAAAAAAAATGTTCGTGGATCTGTGAACCGGATGCGGTGTCTATTCGGAGCCACAAAGCCAAAATATCTTCAACACTTCCAATTACAGGTTTCAATAAGCATATTTATCTGTAAATTAGTTCTTAAGGTGCTGAAAAAGTCGAAGTGGTGTAGTGTAGAGGCCCATGATACTGTGTACGCTGAGAATGGAACTTCGTTCTATCGTTCCGCGCCAAATATTTCTTTCACCGACTGCTCAAGCTGCTCAAGATTCTCTTGTCCCAGACGATAGACTATTTCATCATTAGTAGCAACAGTGAAAATTCTAACTCTTAACGACCTCCTTACGAAAGCAATTGCCATTGAGTGCCAGCATTACCCGCCGGCTTTCCCTAAGATTGAGGTACGGAGGTGCAAAATACATGCCAGTTGCTGTTAAGAGCTTTATTTTTCCAACGGTGTAGGAGGCCCCATGCTCCCCGCCCCCGGCACGCACAGTTTTCATGGATGACGCACGCTACAACCGCACAGTGCTTGCAATCGCCACATCCGTAGCGGGTACCGCACCATGCCTCCTGTAACTTCCGCGGCACTGTCGAAAGGTGCACCACGAACAAAAGGGTTCGTCACGGTATTAAACTGTAAAGCAAAACCGCGAGGAAATTATTATGCTGCTGTAATCAAACAGCAAGAACCAAAAAAAAAAAAAGAAAGAAATGGCGATCAATCTCTTCTCAGGTTCTGTCTGCACTTTAAATGTTTGGGTATGAGGTGTGAACGCAATAGGTAAATGAAATGCTACGTTTACAACATTTTTCATTCATTTAATTATTTCTTAATTCATTATCACATATCCGACTGATGCCCTGAAAGAATAAACTTCGTTAAAAAAAATCTCAGTCATGCGAAATTCAAAGCTGTGCGTGCGGGTGTTCCGTCGCGAGCGGTACGCACTTCGCGGTGACGTCGACACCGTTCACGTTTTAAACATGAGCATTCTCGAACAGGCGGTGTCCTTTCGTCGCATTGGTTCTCGGAAGTAGCTCTGAAGACGTTCGATTGCCTTAAAACCGCAGAAAATGAGAGCCGGGATGCTTCCTGCCGTACAACGCGAACGCAACCCGACCGCGCCGGCCTACTCAGATTAGTCGGCGCCGCCGTTGGCGGCGCTGAATGCTGCGCTCCACTAGCGCCGCCTGGCCACTGCAGGTTGCCTATGGAGGAAGGAAAGAACTTAGGAGAGGCCCTGACGTCATTTTTTTGAAGCCGGCGCGGCCGCGCCGCAACGTCTCTCCCCTCTACATTCTCTTTCTCCGCGACGCTCACGTACCTAGGGCCCTTAGCAACGCGGTTCCTAGTGGCCCGAGTTTTCATAGCAACAGCGTTGCCGTTGCTAATGGCCCGACTTGGCTAACCCTAAATTTTGACGTCACTTCCGCCACACTTTCTCCAATGCATTGGGAATGGCAAGAACCTCTCTTAAGTTGTTTCCTTCCTCTATGGCTGCTACTAAGAAAAGGGGAAGTACGCCATGTCACATTTTCGAAGCAATGCGAGAAATTTGCGACACGTTTGGCGTAACTATACTTTTCCTCGTCTGCAGCTACGTCAGTAGTCGAATAGAAAGCACATTCATCAGCAAAATCGAGCATTGCGCCACGTTTTATTTTGGGTTTCGTGTTTTTAGTAGCGACTGCGTGCTCGAGCCCATGGCATGAGCGACGGCTTTGGAATGCGCGTCCACATCAGCATCTGCTAACGCCGGCTGAAACGCGTGGCGGCACGAGTGTTTACCCGTACGCCTTCTGTCCATTCCGGGGCTGTGAAATGCTGGCTCCGGTGTCGGGTCGCCGTCATTCCCTGCCGACGTCACACTGGTCAAAGTGCATGCCTCTACGACCTGGACGCCTACGCGATAACAGCGCGCGCAGGTCGTCCCGGAACGGAAACGCGAGACGTTCAGCCATCACTCGCGCGCGTTTTTTTTTTTTCTCCTTTTTTACTGACCGCACTGCTTTGGTATTCCACGGAGTCATGAATATCCGCGATTGCGCTTGCAAGGCCAGTGGACGTTTGCTGCACTGCCTGTTCAGGGGAAGCGCACTTATTTCTTTGCATGGTTGCCAAGCCTCGCATTTTTGCCTTACGTGTACGTAACTGGGTGCGGGAGATCCGGTAGGCGTTTGAACTATACCTACTCAAGTGCGTAACTGGGTGGGGGAGATCCGGCAGGCGTTTTAACTATACCTACTCAAGTGAACTAAAGCGCGTGCCTTTGTCTGAACGACCGCATTTCTACTGCATAGTTGGAAGGTCGTCTCTCGTATGCTCTGTTCTTCCGATGAATAGAATCATTTGATCAGGAATTCCTGGTTTAATGATTCGATTCTAGAGCATTGGCGTGCCTCCAACATTAGCTATATTGTTTACGGGTGCTTACGCCACTATTTTATTTTGAACTCAATAAAGAAGAATTAGGGGAGACGAAAACAAGAAAGCAAGAAATTCGATAGCATTAAGCCACCCATCCGAGTTGTGATGGAAGGTTTTTGCTGTTTATTAGTCAGGAGTTTATATTAAGGTCTTGCAGGAAGTGTACTTGCGCTCGACCTATTTGCGAGTACACTGTTATTTTCTTGAACACTTCTGACCATGTCTGCGAAGACGAATATTGGGTGATGATTAACTGTTTCAAACAGTTTTATGTCTGCGCTTATCAAGACTAAAATATATTTCTAGAACATAGTCTAATTTTCGCACGAGTCTTTTTTTTTCCTCGTGCCACTAATTTGCCATTCAGTGAATGTCAGTGCATGGATCCCGTCGAGCCACGAGCGTAGAGGTGTTTTTACTCTATAACTTGTAGTTTTCTTTCAAAAGCAGAAACCAAAAATAAATTAATTGTATACGGTGACGTGCATGGATTCCGTCTAGCTTCGAACGTAGGAATCGTTTTTACAAGACACAAGCGTGGCTTTGTAACTAGGTAATTTTCTTTCAGAAACAGAAACCAAATGGAAATTTGTGGCAATCGGTGGTATGGGTTTGTGTGACCGGCATCAGCGCAAGTTGTTGGCATACGCTGTTTTACCTGTAGTTTTTTTTTTTTTTCTAGTTCGTGTTGACCGTTTGTGCGCTGTTCAAAAGATAGGTGACTGATATTATTCCACTCCGTTTGCGTAGGTCTCGCGCCAAGAAGAGCGCGGCTCCGGCTCCTCCGCGCAGCCTGGTGGGCGGCCCGTCGTCGTCGTCGGTCGGCGGCCACCAGCTGGGGGCTGTGCGCGGTGCCGGCAACGGGTCCGTGGTGAGTTGCCCGCCTGGCGCCACGGGAGCAGGCTGCCGGGCCCTAAGTGACGATTGCGCCATCGACGACCTGCTCGAAGGGCGCATGGACCTGCGCCTCGTGCTGCCCGACGGCCGAGACGTGCTCGTCAACGTCGAGCGAAGGTATGTATATCGCCTTGCTTACCAAAGTGCAGCGGTCGGGGTGACCCGGGTGACTGCTCTCTCGAGTACATTCAGTCTATAATGGGGCTAACAAAAGAAAATGAGAAAAAGCCCTCTCTGTCTCCGCCGCTATTGTGCAGAAACCTGATAGTTTTCAATGACACATGTTTTCGGTCGCCGCTTTGGAACGACTCGCAGGACAGAGAATCATTAACGCAGGACAGTATCCGAGTTGGGCCGAGCAGTGCACCATTGCAGTCCTGCTGCAGCCTCTTGCGGTAATGGAGAAGCTTTGATATAAAGCAATTTTGGTTGCGAAAGCAACAAGCTCTGAAGGAAGTTCGTTGTTTCTTTCTGTAAAGCATACCGGTGCGTCGAGAAGTAGCCAGGTGGCTTATCGCCCGCGATGTTATCAATGACGATAAGCGTAACAACTGTGCCGTCTGAATTACCCGGCAGGTTGCGCTGTGTACCTCCTCAGTTACTTTTCAGTGACTCTACCTCAGTTGTCGAGTGGTGGCGGATATGCGCGATGATAAGGCTAGTTCCTGGACTCCGATTCCACGCGCCGTAGCCATGGTCGTAGCGGTACTGGCTCCTCTTTCGCCGTCGCTGGAGAGAGCTGCATTTGGCCTTATAAGACGTTTGCTGCGAGTTTTCTTCGTCTCGCAGGCTGCAATCTTCGTTTCCGTGGATGCTCCGTTGCACGCGGTACAGTCGTGCGGACGAGGGAGGACCCGCTCTTTTCCACCGGCGCTAAAAAAGCGCCGGTTTGCTTTGTGACGTCAGAACATATGTCCGATACATTAGAGAGATTTAACATACCGGAGACGTACCGGAGACTAGCGTAGGCGTATACCGGTTTGCATGACACATCCTACACAGACGCAGTGGCAGAGAAGAGGCAAGATGTGGCTCATTTTATTTCCGCCTCGCTCAAGATCTCTATTGTTCAATAGGAGGGCAAATCGTGCGGTGGGCATAAGGAGGCCCCGTGCGTGGCGTCGCTTGCGTCTCTTCGTCACGCGCTCTCTCTTAGATCCGGATCACCTTCCTTTCGGATTGAACTCTCATTCCTTACCCAGTGCTCCTTTTTTTTTTTTTTTTTTTTTTTTTTTTCATTCCCTAGTGTAAAATGGCACGCGTGCACTGTACTTCTTGTTCAAGCCATTGCTAGTCTGTGCCCTTTTGATAAATTTTCGTTGCTCCCTACGTACTGGATTGACAACAGGTCCGTTGCACTCGCCTCATTGGAGATGCGTGAAGACTTTACCGCAATTACCCCGCCGGGGTGGCGCAGTGGTTACGGCGCTCGACTACTGTTCCCAAGGACGCGGGATCGAATCCCGGCCTCGGCGGCAGCTTTTCGATGGAGGCGAAAAGCAAGGCGCCCGTGTGCTGTGCGTTGTCAGTGCACGTTAAAGAACCCCAGGTGGTCGAAATTTCCGGAGTCCTCCACTACGGCGTCTCTCATAGCCTGAGTTGCTTTGGGACGTTAAACTCCACAAACCAAACCAAACCAAACTTTACCGCAATTAATGGCCATCTTGCACGATGGGATTTACTGTTGCAACGCCGCGGGCTCATGTGAGTAGATGGCGAATAAAAGAATGTCGATGTCGCACTGCTTCCCCATTTTATTTCGTCTTAATTATCGACGAGTGCGCGCTGCCTCGGCGTGCTGTTTTATAATTTCACGATGCCCGCTGAATAAATTCTGCGCCTGACGTAGAAAAATTAATAATCGTCCTATTGCAAATTACCTGCACAATTCGTTTTTTTTTTTATTTTTCATTTACATACGCGTAGTTTTAAGCTGGCAGCCCATAGCGCAGTTAGGCGGCCCTATGCGTTGCGGTCTGATGACGGACTCAACACACGCGAACGTCAGCTGTCTTGGGAGCCCTCCGCAATGCGTGAAACTTCGTACCCCCGCGAAAAGCACAGACTGTGTAACATACCGCTCCTCGCTGCTGTGCTTTCACCGCATACAGATTTATTCGTTTTACCCCCCCCCCCCCCCCCCCCCTTTCTCTCTCTCTCTTCTCTCGTTTTCGTTTTTCTTTCCCCTGCCCGTTTAAATGGACACGTGTATTTCAATTCACTTCTTTCTCCTTCGTGTTTTCGTTCTAGTGGTCATTATATGACGTCTTTTTCTCCTTTTGTGCGGGGTGTGGGATAGATCGAGGAAAAGCATCCTCCGTGCTTTCTAGACGCGCTCGAGATTTCCTCTTGGCACGACCGCGTACTGTCGCAGTTGGCATAAAAAGAATAGAACTTTTTTTCTTTCTAAGGCTGGCGGCTGTTGCATGTGCGTGTGTGTGTGCACTGGTCTCGAGGATGAGGAGGGAGGGGGCAGTGCGCGTCTGCGACAAAGAACGACGCACGCGTGACAAAAGACTCGAAAAGGAAAGCAGCGTGCGCAGCGCTTCTAATGATCGCAGCGCCGTAGCTATGGGGCGGCCGGGGGACGTACGAACGACGATGACGCTACCCGGCCTCTCCGGTGTGCCACATCGTCTTTTCTCCGTCCCTTTATTTTCTCCACTTTTCCTTTCTTCTGGCTTTTTTTTCTCCTTCTGTAGCTTTTTCTTCTCCTTTTTCCCTTCGCAGTCGAGCCTATCCGGCGTAGCAATTCACTTTCACGTGCTCAGCACGACCAAAAAGATTCTTGTGTGCCCTTGGCTCGCAGCCAGGTACGCGACTCTTTTTTCGTTTTGTTTTGTAATTACCTTGGCAAGATTCCTGATGCGCAAGCATTTCATTCAGTGCGTGTGTGTTATATGATGCCCGGACCCATGCAGCCCGGTTTCCTTTCCTTGCCGCGGGGCTTTCTGCGAGAAAGAGGCTTAGCAGTTAAATGGCTGATCGTGCATCGCGTCTACAATGAGGGGTATAGTCGCAAATTTGCTCTTCTTGTCGAGCTTGTATAAGTGAATTTGCGTAACAAGTTGACCGCTCGGTCTTTGCGGCCCAAAGTGGCCTTGGTGAAGGAAAAAAGATGCATATCCGCTGGAGTTAAGTCAACCTAATTAAAGTGGGAAAAAGAAAGCGAAAAGAAGTTTTGGTAATAGTAGAAACTTTGATGTGTGTATAGCGCTGTTTCAGATCACTTGGGGCAATTCATTTTTGATAAAAGAAAATGTTATTTAAAATTATTTGTGTCCCGTCGGTGTCGCCGTCCGCAAGCGCATACAAGGCAACCCGCGGTCGTCAAGCTCACTGGCGAACACGCAGTGACGTTTCATACGAGTTTACTAATGACGTGCAATGCGAATAAGTAGGCGATTTCCTCCTTTGCACCGGTGCCACCTTCCCCAACTATTAAACCCAGTCTTGTGAAATACCGCATCTCCTCACGCCAGGCAACGCCATACGGACGCGTATACCGTCCTGCGAATTTTTCAGTGCTGGACTGAAGAGTGTTATTTGATTTCGTTTCATTTTATTTTATTACCTTAAATGCCCCTAAAAAGGGGTGGCAAAAGTAAAAATACATAATCGCAATAACAGGAAACTTTTGACATTTTCGATGAACTGTGGTTTGCAAGTGATGAGAGCAATGTTATCCGGAAGGCCGCTCCAGTCTGCAGCTGTTCGAGGAAAAAAGGAATTTGAAAACGTGACGGTACGTGAACGTGGACGGGCAACTTGTAGCTGATGGCTAGTGCGATGAGATGCGCATAGGGCTGTGAAAAAGTTTGTGAAATAAAGATAGGCTGGCAATGCGACGACGGAGCGATAAGGGGCCGGGATAATCCGGATGCTGTTTTTAAGGAGGAAACGCTGATGTCATAAAAATATAATGAATGAATAAAACGAGCAGCGCGATTTTGAATAGATTTGAGGGCACTAATTAGGTAAGCTTGATGAGGATTCCAAATTTGCGATGCAAATTCTAGTTTGGACCTGACAAATGATTTGTAGGCTAATAACTTTACGTGTTCGGGAGCATGATAAAGATGGCGCTTTAGGAAACCTAACGTCCTGTTTGCTGACGATATTATGTTAGTAACATGCATACTCTAATAAAGGTCGCTACATGTCACAAAGGCTAGTGAAATATATCATTATAGGAGTATGAAAAAACAAAAAAAAACACTGCAGGGCTCCTTGCCTTGCGAGTGAATGTGATGGGGATAGCTGCGCTTATGTGTTTTCTCGTACTAATTCGTCTTCGCTTTGCTGCTGGAAGACAAACCAACGTGTACAGCGCACGTGCGGTTCATGTTTGCGATAGCATGCACGCGCATCTGGCACTTCGCATGCGATCTTGGCTCCTCGTCAATGGTAATCGCGCCTAAACAGCCTACGTACGTTCTCACACGAATTTTAGCGCACTCTCGAATTTTGCGCGAAAGTGAACTTGGTGGTAACTGTGTGCACATTTCGAAACAATCTGAATACTTTATTGCCTGATAAAATTGATGCGCCACCGGGTGAGCTGACTATTTTGTTTCAGCGCGTCTCTGCGATTGTCCTTGAACGTGTCCGGTCGCACATCCTCGGATTGTTATCGTGATGCACAACTCTGCTCCTCCTCCCTGCTTTCACCTTTGCTTGCTTTGAATGTGTTTACGCGCTCTCGTGCTCACATATGCCAGCGCTCACGAACTGTGCTGTGCCCTTTTGTGCTGTTTTAAATGAGTAAGTTCTTGGTGCGCATTCTTGTGTTCTTTTAAGCAGTACGCAAGAGAGCAGTGTACATGAATCACTGCGCGGAATTTGCCTAGATGAAATAATATATAATAGAAAATTTTCCTTTCCATTTTCGGTTTCAGTCGCCGAACCGAACGACGACTGTGACGTCATAGACGAGTTTTACGCCTCTTTTCGGTGGAAAATAAAAGTTTGCATTCATTCACGTGAGTCACGAAAATCTGCGATATAATTGCTGCTTATTCATTTCTTGGAGTACAATTATTGTGTAGGCTTACATAACCACAGCCGTGTATTAAAATAAACGCACCAGTAATCATACTGCAGGTTTTGTACGCTTAATGTGACAAAAACGCGTCTGTGACGTCACAACCGTCGTTTGGTGACTGTATATGACTGAAACCGTGACTACCCAATCAGTTCCGGTCTATTCATAGCTTAAATATATATATATATATATATATATATATATAGCTCCTTCGTGCAACCCACATGGATGTCTAACGTGCGATACCAGTGGCTACATGAAAACAATGAAAGTGTGTTTACTGAGGTTAGAAAAAACTCAGGAACGATCGCAATTCCGTCACTCATCATTGCGTCGTGTAAATTATAAAGCTATAACTTCACTGCCATCGAAGATATCGGCGAGCAGAAACGATGCTTGTCATTTCTCGCCTCAGCCCAACACACGCCAAAGCGCAAGAAAAAAAAAAAAGAAAAAAAAAAGGTCATGACTGCGCCCCGGCTCTCTCATCCCACGTCATGTCATGCTAGGCGCGCTCAATGCGGAGGCAGCGGGTCAAGGCGTCAAAAAACGCTTAGGGAGGCGTCGCGCCCCTAATCATTTATGTGGAGCCATGAATAATTTGTCATTTATGGGGTTCGGCACAGTGCTTCTAAGTTTGACTCAAATACTCACAAAGGCCATCTCTACATATTTTCTGCATATATTTTCATGGCCCTTGTAATGCAAACACCATTCCCAGATTAATAGTCATTGAGTGTGAGACTGCAAAAATTTCAGCCAGTGAACTGTGCAGAGTTAGAAAATGTGCTTATGATTCCCTGCACTCCCATATATAATGAATCCTAAATGATTTTTCATACTTCATTTGCTTTTTCTCTCTTTCAGGACACCAGTGATGGACCTCCTGGTGCAAGTTGCCACAGCACACAAGATCAACCCGAGTGGCCACTATGTACAGGCACCAACTGAGCGAGGTGACATGTTGACATGCAAGCCCAACACAGCTATTGGCTCGCTTGATGTGAGCCACCTGCTAATTGTGCCCAAAGGAGCCCCAACCAGCGGAGGAGGGAGTGCAGACCCTGCATTCTGGCAGCGCAAAGGCATGAGGCCACCAACAAAACCATTCGAGGTGTGTGATCTAGCCAGTTGGACAGGAGCATAGTTAACAGAGTTCTTAAACATCGATTTGGAGGCCTGTGTGTCCATTTTGAAGTTGGAAGTCATCTTCACAAGTACGTAATTGTGGCGTCTTTAATGAGGTTTGCTCTCCGTTCTTTAAAGGAGTACATGTTGGGAGTGATATTTGCCGTGAGGCTGGTCTGTTGAAGCCCCCTCCCCTCGATGAGGGAGGTCCTAGGTGAAAAGAGTCAAAAGAAGGACTGATCATATAGCAAAAGTGAAGCTGTGAAGTAAAATTTATTCGGGCAATGGCTTCGGCACCGTCCAGTAATTCTTCTGAGTAAAAATTGATCCTGCCTATATAGATGTTTATCCAGCAGCCAGGAGCCTATTTATGGCAGAGAAAATTCTGTTTAAAATTGTTGCTACCTTCAATTTAAGCCCGTGGTGACCTTCTGTTTTGAAATGGATGGCCGTGTAGCAAAGCCTCTGGAATCCATGCAAAATTCGGTATCAAGGAATGTGTTTGCTCATGACACTTGTATTTTGTTTCTTGGTCTTCTAACTTATAATTTTAGAGGCAAGTTTTGTAACACATCACTAAAGGTTAGCACAGGGCTGTATACGGACTGATACATTAACAGGAATCAATGACCCTGTAAAAAGACATCATGCTGCATACATCGGGAGCTGTGGAGTTGTTGCTATCCTGGCTGTGTGCATTACTGCAGCTGTGATTTCATGCTTGTCAGAACAAAGGGTGAAAGTGATATTCTCATGCCTGAGTTCATCGCCCGAAACATCAACACACTTTCACATGCACCCTACTTGCCAGATTATGTTCCTGTGGATGCAGCCTTAATATCACTGCGGAGATCGCAGAAGGTGCTTGCTATATAAAAAAACAACAACAAACAAACAAAAAAAAAACAAAAACATGAGGACACATTTTAGCTCTGGTAAGTATGCTGGGAATGCTGTGTTGCTATTATGCTAGGAGATTGTGAAGCTGTAGTAGCATGTATGTAAATAAATCTTATACTCATCCTTAAAAGCTTTGTTTTTGCTGGGGATGTTCTCTCTGTTATCAGACTGCCATTGTCTGAGATACAGGCCAACTCAGTTTGTCCTCAGCGTCTTTTAATATTGCTTCCACATCAGTGTTAAACGTGGCAGTAGCTTTTGAATCTCATTTCACACCTTTACATCTGCTATATGATCATTAACCTGGCTGTACTTGGTGCTTTGCACGTGTTGTTATTGGGATACGAAGGAATGAATTGTCCACCTGAACCAATGCTAGTTTTTGTCTGTGAATGTACTCTGTGTATAAATGACCCCATGTTTGGTCATTTTAATCACTGTGTTCTTTCCTTTTGGGGGGATGCAGCCCACCCAGCGCATCCAGGTGCGGCTGCCCCGACAGCAGCTGATGGTTCTGCGGCTGCCCCTGACCACGACGCTGGGAGAGCTTCGCCAGAATGTCTGCACAGAGAAGAGCCTTGATCCCCAGGGCTACCAGCTGGTGCGGCCGGGTGTCCCTACCCGGCCCCTTGACCTCAGCTGCACCCTGCAGGAGTACGGGGCCTCTGAGGTCACCCTGCTGTCCAACCGCAGTATGTTTGCCCTGCCCTTCCCACAGCTCTGGAAGAGTGCATTAAAGTTCATGTTGCAAGGCTATTTCTTTTTTCTCAAAGCAGCAATAGTGTCCTGGTAGAATTTTTTTTCTTAAGACCTGGTATGGAGACTCAAACTGCAGTAGTAAAGAAGAATACATATTTTTCAATTTAAAATAAATTGAAAGTTCTTATAATTAAATACCAATGTGCTGTTTCTAGATATATTTTGATGCAGTAATACTCTCTTCTTTACCGAGGACTAGCTAGGGGCAAAATTGCCCGATTTCACTTTTTCCTTTCGTAAGTGCTTCCTACTGCATTCATTTTCTGGCTGCTCTAGATTGATATTAACTTGCTGGCACTTGCAAGTGGCGTGCCCTGATGTTAAACATATCGCTGGGCGTATTTATGAGCAATATGCGCGTACCGCAAGCTGGAGGTAGCCTCACCAAGACTGCTGAAAAATATATTACCTGCAGCCGCAACTCTAAGATGGAACGTCATGAGCTTGCAGTATTGTTCAAAGTAATGCAGTTGGCTGCTTAGAAAGTCTTCGAGAGGTAGATTCAGAGAAGGCTAGGGCTTTTTTGATCTTCACTTAACAGGCCACATTCACAAACTAAGCTGTCAGAAAGCACATTCTTTTGCACGTGCTGAAAAGTTTGTCGACTCTTTGTTATCAACATTTATAAAATAAATGTCTAAAGTGACCTCATGGACTGGGAAATGCCATGTGGCATATGCTAACCTAAACGATCAGAGCCGTGTTCGAAGCTCTGTTAAATGAATTGGTCTTTGAGGATGATGTAGGCATATGTGGTTGGCTAACAAGTTCAGAAGAGTGATTTTGTTAAACGGATCGACATTCTTGTCATTCAAGAATGATAGAATCCATTCAGACGCACAGTATATATGGATCTCATCCTCGTTAAACCATAGAGGCGGGAATGTCGTGGTCCAGGGTAGATTTTTGTGCCATGGAGTTGGGCTCCTTCACCTAATTCAAGGTTTAATGAGCAAAAAGGCTCATCAGGCAATTCTTGGTAAGATTATGATTTGCGTTGTCTAAGGGACAAAAAGTTAGCAGTGCCTAAGAGAATTTCGACTAGCCGCTGAAAGAGTGAGGAAACAGACTAGACATTCAGTGACAGCTTCCTGGACTCCTTTTCTCAGCGTTTTCAAGCAGTGATTGACAAAAAAAGGCTTGTATGCAAAATAGTGACAGTGCTGCTTTTTTGTGAAAGTTGTTTTTGAAATTGATGTCCTATTTTTCAATAAAGACTCATCTTATCACAGATATCATGATGCATTGAAGAAAGCTGTTGTGATGCAGCAAAGAAAATTAATTTGAAAACCAGAATATTAAAAGCTTTTTTCTACACGGTACGAATATAAGCCAAAGAGCAAAGATGTGCAGATGATATGCGTTGTGTTTTTGCTGCAAGATGGCACCCAGAGTCGTTTTGAATGGCTTGGAGCTGGTTGCACAGGGGTCTTATGGATTGTGGAGCAAGTTCGCCGATATAGAGCATTTCTTTACTTTTTTGCACTTTGCTCATCTACAACATTATTCAGTACTTATTGAATAATAATAAGAGCCCTCGTGGGGGTTGCTTTGTAATGGATTAATGATTGCTTGTTCTTTTTTTTTTCGCAGCACTGGCAAACAACATCCAAAATTCCACTGCAGACATCATGAGCTACTCCTTCAACCAAGAGAACAAAAGGGGAAGCCATGTGTTTACACCTCATGCTGGTAGCAAAGGGGTGAGTTAAAACTTCAAGACACTTAAACTTTGTTTTAGGGGCTCCTGTCTGCAGCTCTCCTTGTGAATTCTCATTCACCTACATGCACTTTGCTACTCGCTGAATCGCTAATCTTTCCATTCATGCCACTGTTATCTCTCGCATACTATTTAACATACACACATTATGTGAAACACCACTGACATAGCAATAAAGCCCTGCTTTGACCAAGCTTTACAAATATGCCTGTGTGGATTACGAGCAGTGTGTCTGAGCCGGGATCCAAGGATCCTGGAGGGTTCGATTCCCATCTCACCCTTGCTTCTCAGTAGAGCTGTTTGAACTAGCAGTTCCTGCCAACTCGGTCGTGTCACCTGCCGACTGTCACCTGACAAAGGCATGCTCATGATATTTTGTTTTCGACGTACGCTTCTGCTGACAATGCTGATGCTGATGCCGGCTCTGGATTTTCTGGAGAACAAATCTTTTAATGCTGTAGTGCTAAAATTGCTGCGCAGCATCAGTGGACCTTGCAGTCACTTGGCCATTTCATTGCAGTTCCTGTTCGTGTAGAGTGGATATCTCCCTAGTGACATGTGGACCCTTTTGTTTTTTCTGGTTACATTGCACAAGAGTCATCTTCTCAGATGGGAAGGCAAATAAGACAAATAACAAATAAGAGTGACAAATCTTCATTTATAGCGAGTGAAGAACACGGTTAATATAGTATCTATAAATCATTCTGAATGAGACATGGTTTTACTGGTTTTGTTTCTGGGTCCCAAAGTATTTTTGCCTTCTTGGCATGCCTGCTCTCCAGCAAAATATTCCCACATGGCCCCACGTGCGTTCAGTAAGGTCCATGCTAATGAAGATGGAATTTGTGTTGCAGCAGATGACAGATAAGAGAAGAGATAAGGCAATGTGGCACTGCATTTTGTTGTCTCTCCTCTCAGCTGTTTCTTTTAGCATTCTTCTAGAACCACATTTATTTTTGGCTTGCTTTCCTTTCTTTGCATCATTTGGGACAGAATTAACCGATCTCTTCCAGCGGTCGCTGAGCAGTTAGGCCGCCCGACTGCTATGCTGCAGGTTCAATCTCAGCCACGGCAATTGCACCTTAATGAAGATGAAACTCAAAGCTCCCATGTGCAGTGCGTTTTCAGAGTGCACCGGAGAACCCTACATGGTCAAAATTATGTGAAGCCCTTCACTATGGCATCCATAGTTTGAGTCACCTTAGGAGGTTAAACTTTATAAACCAAACCAAACCTAACCAAATAAAAATGTAACCTATGTCCTTTTGGCATTCTTTTTAACATCACAGAGTCTGACCGGCTCCAGTAGTGACGGTGCAAGCAGCCGAGGAACGTCGCCAACACGAAGCGAGCTGCCAACAGTGTTCTCACGACCCACGAGCAAGAAACGACCAGCACCACCACCTCCGCTGCCTCAGTCGCCTCCACCCACCATACCGGAGCAGGAAGGAGACAGCACTGCACTTCCCACCAAAGGAGGTCGACGGGAGGGTGCAGGCCACTCGCGGCAGAGCTCAGACTCCAGTGGCTACCACGAAGCCTCAGTGCTGAGCGATCTGCCCGACACTCCTTCACCTGAAGCGCCGCAGGGGAGGCCCAACTGTAGTGAGTACTGAAATCCTAGCCCATTTTGTTGTCATATTTTACTCCATCGTTCAAGCCTGCCCTTCTGGCTCTTGACTGCAGTCATAGTGTTCCTGTTAGTCTCAACACACCTTTAGATTGGTGATGGATGTTGTGGCAACAGCTGTGCTGCTATGGCTTGATTTTTGTTTTTTCAAAAGCATTTGGGCCATCGGCTTTAGAGTATAACATTACAGTGGCCTTCAAAAGCCCCTTGAGTATTGTGTGTTAATAGTGTGCAGATTATTTTGCCATGAGCACCTTAGGCAGGTCTCCTTTGTTTCATACCATAAGATTGTTCATCTGCTTTGCTTTATACGTGGTCAGGAAGCCGCCGAATGATTACCTATAGATAGTGTCGGCATAAAGTCTGCATAGCCGTATTCAGTGTCTTTTAAAGGACCACATGATGGTATGACAAGTTAGCCTGTGTTAAGCTAAGTGCACTTTAAGCTAAGTGCACTGAGCTATAAGTAACAGGCCACTTGGTTCTTTTGAAAAGGATCTGTTTTTGACAGAATACTGGGGTTGTGTGCCTAAACCTGCCCGAGCTTTCCTGTGCTTCTCTGTGTTTCCAGCAGTGATAGCAGGCAAATGCGCTGCACACACGCTGCATTCTCATTACCCTATTTTGATAAAGGTGTGTGCCTTGTGTTCATACTGAGAGAGCCTTTTACTACGTGTTAATGTATTTACCATACCCATTATCTTGGTGTTTGTGAACTACGCATCCAGTAGATGCTAATTCAGTAGATATTTCCATTATATCTTTTAAGTCCATCACTGCTGGAGGCATGCTGGATTATGTAGTGAAACGGTACCTCAGAGCATTAGAAGCATGGACACAGAGGCAAGAATAAAAGGGTTAAATACATCAAGAATTAGCATTGCTTTTATACACAAACTACAATGCAGTGCTGTGCAGTACTGTTGCAATAAAAAGTTTGCAGAATATGTGTTCTGGGAAAAAATTTTATTGTATCACCTTTTTGCCGCCCAGTTGCGTGGTGCCGTTATCGCTGAATAGCTAGATCATATTGTCCTCATGTTCTTATCGTAGAAAATTTCAGGCGACTGTATTATATGAGTGCACGGAAATAAAAATTTCTCCCACTCTGTCACTTCCTGTAAACTTTTGGGCACGATAATGGGTAAAAAAGTGTTTTTCTGGTAAATATAAATTTCACATGAAGTAGCTCAGCTAGTAAAACAGATCACTTACCTTTTTTTTTTCTCGTGCAGACCTGAGGCAGCCGAGCCCATCACGAGCTACTGGGACGGCAGCTGCTGTGCACCGCCGGAGTGCACCGGTTGACTCTGGCTGCAGAGCAGTGCGGCCCCAGAGCACTATATCAGAAGCTGGTACTTTGGGCCACGGCAAGAAGCGCAAGGCGCCACCACCACCTCCGCTGGCATTGCAGTCATCCACAGCCACACAACCCACAGCAGAAACAGGCAAGCCGGCCAGTACGCAGCCAGGTGGGTGCTAGTTACTGCTTCACTTGATGAGTTTAAGTTCAGAATTTTTTTACTAAAGGGCAGATTGCAAAATAATATGCAAAACGAAGTCCCAGAGCACAGAGTTGTAGTGAAGTCTCTTATTACAGTGCAAGTTGGAACTAGATAGATGAGGAGGAGCAGTGACACATGCAGAAAGTTTTATCTACGTGTCATATGAATCATCAGAGAAAGCAGTGGAGATGTCAAAGCATTTAAGAACAGTGTAAAATACAGCTGTTTGTAGCCAGTTGTTTCAACTAGATTCATCTGTGATTCGCATCTGTCATTGAGGTTATATTCCTTTCTCCTTTTTGATTAGTGCGACCATAATGAAAGAAAAGAAAATGATGGGGGGTGGGAGGACATTTAAGCTGTGCCTTTAAAGGTATGGCAGGGCAATGTTAATGGCCTGCACCTTCCCCATCTCATGGTCCTTGTTCGTGTACATGCACTTTGCAGTTCGCCTAACTACTAATCCCTTTATTCAGGCATCTATCAGACCACAAATACAATTTATTACGTTGCCATAAGCCACCACATTATATGAAAGGCCACTCGACATTGATATAAAGCCCCTCCTAATGAAGCCATATCAAAGATGCCTACATGGCTTAAGCATAGCACGTCTGGCTTAATTAGGATTACAGGTTGCCAGAGGCTCTGACTGCCCTCCTTCTCCGATCTCAAAGCAGAAGCCCAAGAACAAACTATGCCAATCTGGTAAATGCAGAGGGCAGCTTACCACACTGGTATCTGGCTTCTGCCCAGGCAAAGCCTCAGTTGGGACCATTCCCGTTCCAAGCAGGGACTGCGAAAGCTTCATTGTCATCTGTGAAACAGGGCCTGTCGGCCCTTTAGCTGGCAAAATACAACGCTTTCATCCAACAGGAGAAGCCTGAAACTCACACCCGCAGCTTCTCGGTGTATCGCCTCTGAGCAGACAGGGGATTTAACACCTCCTTCGCCCCAACTGCACCAGCGGTATACTCTCTCGAACGAGAAAAAAAAGAGAGAGAAGCCGAATATTGGCCAAACCGGAAACCTAAGTTTTATTAAAACTCTTAAAAAATTAATGAGCTTGGAATTCTTTGTACACTGGGACTGTCGTGAACGTGTTAGAAACTGCAGCGATGTAGCTGATCTTCTAAATTCATTTTGCCTAGTTGACTAGTTTACAGGAAGCTAACTTGTAACCTAAACACACAAACATCCTAAAAGCTTATTGCAAAGCTTATCGTTGCAAACAATAGCAGGGCTCTCTGGGGGTTCCGCTACCATGGTTCAGAGTGCTGTTGCAACTCATCAGATTGATCTTAATACCATAAAGCTCTTGCAGTCGCCATTCTTGGTTGTAAAATAAATAAATAAATAACAATATGTTTCATACACCTTGAAGCTTATTCTGCAGTCACAATTCATAATCTGCAAGCACATTTAAAACAGTTACCAGAGTCACCTGTGATAGTCGGATTTTAATACACACTCCACTTTTGGGGACATGAACAAGTGCATACTAGAGGCTGTATTTTAAGACTTCATTTTGTGCAACCTTGTCTACCTACTTAGTACTAGCAAATGGTCATATTGTTCTCCAGGCACTGTAAAAATAAAATTAAGCGGAGTTTGGTCCGCGTTGCCTATATGAGAGAGCAAAAAGTTTTTTTTCCTGTCGAACCCCTATAATGAATTGATGAAAGTCAACGACTTTGTCCTCATAGGCTGCAGGTAGCCACTGGCAAAGTTTCGTCTACCTCTTCAGATAAAATCCATTGTGGCGCATTAATCGCGTGGCCTGCCCATTACTAGCCTAGAAATCTTGCGCTGGGGGGGGCCCTCCTTCCTTGCAATTGTGCGCGCTTGGTTCCTTATCAGTTCTATCGATAGGGCGCAACCATCTACTCATACAACCTTGATGTACTCAAGGAGGGATGTTTCAATGCTAGGAAACTTCCCACTCTTTGGACAACAGAAGGCCTGGCTCATCTTTTTTGTCATCTTCAGCTTTTAATGCTGCCGTCTACAGTAACTTAAGCAGAACTTGTGTCATGCTCTAGCATGTGCTTGACAGCTTTCAGCTTGAAAGCAGCTGTATAGCTTGCATTCTGCCTCATTGCGATGTGGCACCAAGAACACGGCAGACGATGGTACAAAACAAGTAACACAAACGGAACAAAGGAACAATGACACTATGAAACATGGATGGTAGAACGAAGACTACTCAACGAGCATAACCTATGATGATGATGATGATGATGTATACCAAATCATGCTATCGCTGCCTGGTTGTGTGCACGCACAACCAAAAATAAATTAAAATTTTTGATAGCCAATGTGGAGGGTGTGAGCACGTGAGTGCGAGCATTATGCGGGTGAATATGGCATTTTAACTTGGGGGGGTTTCTTCTCACATCGCTCGCAAATTGTGGTTGCGCCTGTGCACCTGGAAGGAGGAGGCAAGGCGTGATCACTTTCGTGGCATTTATTACAACTGAAACTAATATAGAATGGGTCAACTCAGTGTGAATAAGCATTGACAAGGGCATGTTATTTGCGAATGTTCGTTTCATCAGTCATTGCTATATGGTCAGATGTTCCAAGTCTAATCGAACATAAAATTCATGAACCTTTAAGTATTTTCATAAATTCAATGGTCTTGCAGCCTTCAATATGGCGTTTTAGAAATCAATAATATTTAGAGGTATCAAGAATTGCTATGAACCCTGTGATAAGTGTGCAAAAACTTATATACTTCTTTAGTGGAATTTCTAGCTGTTAAAGGACAAATAAAACATGGAACCCTGCTTACAAGGGACTTCTACTGTAACAAGACAGAAACTGCTCTCTAGGACTTGTCTGTTATAGCGGCATTCATCAGTATTTCATTGTGCTTCAGTACTGTTCTGGACAGGGCTGTCATATCTTACCATATAATTTTTGTTTTTTCCGTTATATGGCAGCCGCTGTTTTGGATGTGCCGGAGAGACTGGCAGAACCATCGTCACCAGTTGCCGAAGACAAAGGTGAACACGTCAGAGACGTCGGCCTCCTGCCCCCACCGTCACCTTTCTCAGCACCTGCAGCACCCACCTTGGTCACCGGGAATTCTAACCAGGCTCCCGCCCCCAAACCACGGCTACTAACTATTCCACTGTGGCAGCCTCTCCCAGAAGGTCCACTTACTTCACTGGTGTTGGCTTCTGCATGCTTCCTCATGCTTCCTCATGCTTCCTCATGCTTCCGCTGTTTCTTTGCCCACCTGCACGGCTTTGCACTTTTTTAAAAGCTGGTGCATGTGTCCTTGGAGAGTTGCATGCCTCTTACATTTGCAACATGCTTTTTTAAAAGCACGAAACGCTTAAATACAATGCTTCACAGACTTCTATATGTGAATTTAGTGAAAGGAAGGCAAACCTTAAAGCAAAGCCAGAAATATATCCTGCCTAGGTCTGTCAGTGTTTTCCTAGGTCTGTCCTAGCTCTCTAGTGCTTCCAGGTATTGATGGTGCCATTTGGAGGTGATGAGTAGTGTTTGCTTCCCTATAAGTTTGCTGGCCTTGTTGGTCTTGGACAGAGCGGGGCCCTGTGATAGAGTATCTGCCCTGTGTTCAGGAGGTGCTTGGTTCGATCTCCAGTGCTGCCAGGCACCCACTGGTGCCCAGCTCATCTAGGGTTAAATGCTTGGAAAAGGGCCTTTGGTCACTTCACCCCTCCCTTGATGAAAACTCTTTGCCTTAGAAAGCCTTTACTCTAATGCATCACTGGTGGGTATCAGTCGGCACTGAGGATCAAAACCCGCACTTCCTACAAAGCAAACATTAGTGTATTGCTGCAGTCAGGAGCTGACAATTAATTCCTTTTGATTGAGCATGTGACGTTCTCTCTCCCAAGTTTGGTTGGTTTAGTTTACTTTATAATTAGTACGAGCAACAATGCCAGAGAAGCATGCCTACCCAGAAATTTGTTTCTCACCTGCTACTTCTCTGACAGTACCACCCTGTGATGAATATCCTGGTGCTGTTCCTATTTCCTGGGTAGAAGTGGTATATTTAACTATAGCGAGTGGAAACTCAACACAATGTAGTTGAGCCACAGAGAAGCCACTGGGAAGGTCTTTTGAGGGACAAGAATGGGAATTACCAATTGAGACAACAATTGAGACTTGCCCTTTGGCAGTGCTGTCTGCATTTCTTTTGTGTATGTGCAGAATGGTGACTGTGTTAGAAAATAGCAAATATGTGCCCAGTTTCTGCATTTGTATGTGCATGAAATGTTTGGTGATATTTGTGATAAAACACTGGGAGCCTATTTTTTACATGAATGCGATGTAACACAACTGAGCAGTGTAGACGTGAAGTTTTGCAGGGTCTCACTTGGGACGGAACGATTTAGTACGAAGTTGCATTTTAAGAATGCACATGCAGAGCACACTCAACATCTATCTGGAACTTATGCGCACGCATATCCAAGGTCTAGGGATGCCAGAACGGGGGTCGGGATGGGGGAAAGGGTCTCCCCAAGAATTCTTATAATGGGGCTTTTTCCATGTAAGTAGGCATTTACACTTAAAAAACGAAAGCAAATGGGATAGCAGTGGCTGTGCTGAATCTCTCCCATAAACATTCTTTTGTTCTAGAGTAATAACCAGCCTCTTCCCATCCCACTAATTCACTTTTAGCATCCATGCCAGGGGAATTACAACAGCACTGAGAAATGAATGTGGCTGCAGTGAGAGAAGGTTCTTGTTCGAGGAAATGAATAAGGCTGCAAAAAGATTTTTGTCAATGTCTTGAGATGTTTCTGTTTTCGTATGACAGTATCTACTGATTCACGCGTAAAGTCATGGCAGTTCACTTTTTTTTTTTGCCTTACTTGTGGGGAAACTTTTGCAGCTTGAAATACCCCCTTGACTACTTTTGAATTGGTTTCAAAATATATTAAAGCATATGCATTGCAGAGTAAGGGTGCTTGCATGGCAACTGGAATGTTGCTTTGGAGCATGTTTAGTGCACTTCAACTCCATTTTTATGCTGCACTGTAGTCCTAGAAAAAAGGAAACATTAACTGCACTGCCTGTGAGCTTACTACTAGGATGAAAAGGGGATGAGAGGAATTTAGTAATCTAGATTCTGGAGTAAATATATATACTAGCAGGTTGCTTTGTGAACCAATACATTGGCCATAAGTGTGGGTGAATTCAGAAACAGTGGTTTACTATGGTAATATGAGAAAGAAAACACTTATGGCAAGGGCTGCAAAAGCTACAGGTTAAGCTGTTAGTTATTCCACATAGCTGGCACACCATTTCTTCTGGTCACTTGACACATCTACTAGTCGTATTCTTTTTTTTTGCTTAATAAATAGTTGAGAATAATTATAGTCGAAGTGCAAGAAATTTGAGGTGTGCAGTGCCATAGGAAACCACCAGCAATAGACTCTGTAACTGCAGCTTTAAGGTCTATTCGCACTTGCGAGTCGCGAAGGGCACGCAACCGACTATCGCATGCGACCAGAGAGCTGCACAGCGTGACTGATGTTCACTCTTGGAAAGGCGACCTGCGGGTTGCTTTTCACATCATGTCTACCTTGACTGTTCACCACATAGTGTAAAGCTAATTTACGTTCACGTCAGCTGAGCCTCTGTTTGGTTTAGCGGTTTGTGACCAGCAGTCGCAAAGCTGGAAAATCGAGCAGTGGTCGAACAGCCTGCGACTGTCGCTTTTCGACCAATGCTACCATTTGCAACAGTCACTTTTCAACCGAAATGGTCGCACGACATTGGCGAGTCACAAGTATGAACGGGCATTTATCCTGAATACTTCATGCTGTGAGCCAAGTGGACAAAAGTCAGTTTCTGCTGCATGAGCAAATGGTTTTGAAAATCCAACCATGCTTGAAATTTCTGTAGTTCTTTATGTTATGTGGGTGTGAGATAATTCATTAACCATGATGTTCCTACAGCATGAGCACATGAAAACAGTGACATTTAAAGCATGGACTGGTAGCGTGATATCCAGAGTCTGAAAGTCAAAAGGTGCTGAAGTATAAGAGGTGATATTGGTTAGGGTATGGAGCGCAGTCTAGTTGCTTATCCATGAGATTCACCATGCATTGCCGCACTTCTCTGAGAAACTTATTGCTGGAGTTGAACAGCTCCTAGCTTAAAGATGTCTAATCAAAAAATGGCTTGTATGCACAATAGAAGACTCAAGGTGCAAACAGCCTTATTTTGGTAATGTTTGGCAGGCACTCCCAGCACCCACAGCCTCACTGATGCTGTATGCTAAAGGGACCAACAACTGAATGTGAAGCATGCAATTTTTCTCAGTGCAATGGAAAGCTTCCTGTCTGAGCCTGTTAGAAACTGCAGAAGACAATTTTAATGTGCGAGCACTTGATGTGCCAGTTTAAAAAAACCATGGTGTATGGGGAATGAAGCCTGCTGAGCAACATCCCTGGCCTACTCGCAACCTGAGCTGCAAAGATGGTGAAGCGCATATTGGCTATGTGAACTGGTTTGTTCCTCTGTCCTGGTAAGAGAAAAGAAACTCATCAAGAAGGCCTCATGCATGGACGACCACAGACAATTAATGCTCCGGCTGTTTCTTTTAAGCCCCTACTTTGGCCTTTTGCCGATGTTCCTTTGTCCGGTCCTCTCTCAGTAACATTAAAAGGTGGAGGAAAAATGGCTTCACCACCTGCTGTGCTTGTGGACCGCTGCGCCCTGCACATTTCACATGACATAAGAGGGATGATCAAAACTGCTGAGTCATGTGTTGAGGCGACACTGACGATAGTCGGTGGTGCCATATGGCTAAAGCGGGTCCACCCACTTTAGCTTACCTTGGCAAAACAGTGCTATTGCACATACTTTGCATTTTATTAACCACACAAATTGACTGCAATTTTTAAATTAATAGACACCTATTTTTACATCTGTGTTTTAGAAACAATGAATAATTGCGGTTGCAATGGTGATTGCGCTGCAGGAGAACTGATGAACTGGAAACTATTATTGTCCCAGCTACCAGGCATTTTAAGGCATCTGATCCAGGCGTCTGTGCGGCGTCTTTCATTTAGCGCTTCCTCAAATGCTGCACCACACAGTAAACAGAAGCAGACCCAGATGTCTACGATGCGTTAGTGCAGCGCAGGCATCAGTGGCATTTCAAATTGATTTACAGGATAGAAAAGGGGCAGTATCTGTCACAATTCTCGGCAGACACATGTACCACACCATAAAGGAAGGGAGGAAGGTGGGAGTGAAAAAAGAGAGGGAGATAGAGGTGCCGTAGCGGCGGGCTATTATCCACCGTGCTATAATGGCTTTCGCCTCACCACACTTTAGTGGTCCAAAGTGCCCTGTAGAATTTTTAACACACCTTTAGTACCCGTACCATCAGTTGAGCTCCTACAACCAAAGCTGTTAAGGCACAGTGACATATTCCTTGCTGACGGCAGTAAAGTCTATCATTGCCGCTCCAAGAAAGAGATGTAAGACACTGTGGCACTACCTAATGGCAGATGCTCAAAGCACTTCATTGGCGATACGAAGGTAGCATTGCTTTTCACTGAACGGTGAGACTTTAAGCTAAAATAAAATACGATAGACACTTCTAATAGACAAGAACACTGCACTTAAAATCAAATTGGTGATATTTTACTGAGATATGGTCGTGTGGTGAAGTACACTGAGAATGGCAAGGTTTCATTGTAAAATGACGCTTCAATTCATTGTAAGCAATTTTTAATGCCAAATTAAAATGATAAATCCTAGTTACTTCAATACTGCCATGCTTGTTTCTTGGTGTGCGAGGCAAGATGTTTTAATTTTCATCATAATCTTCCGACACATTTTGCTAATTGTCACTCCATTTAATGGCAGTAGCCCTCCATGGGTGTTGTTATTATGCATGAAAAGCTACTCTCACTTCTTTCCTTGATACCTGAGGTAATTTTGGCAACAGTGAAGTCTGCAGGGCTGCTGCTAACTTTTAGTGCCTCTGCAACAGCTCCCTTGCCTTCGAGAATGTTTGCCAACATTCTGCAGGCATGATTCAATGTGCTTCTGATTGGCTGTTTTGTTGATTGTGAGGTTGGGCTCAATGCTTGAAACAGAAGCCTGGCATGAAAGCTTTGCGTAGTAATAGTGGCAGTAGTTGCCTGAGTTTATGAAAGTTTACAGGCAACCAGAATGTACGAATTTTCTAATATCTTTCACGTCGTCCTCTTCCTTCTTTTTTGTGCATTTGTAGCTTTGTCTGCGCCTCGCCCTGACCATGATCTCCATATTGGTTAACCCCCATTTGAAGAACACAACTTTGGAAAAAAAAGAAAAACGGATCGATCTGTATCCAAGTACAGTGGAATATTGCTGATACAATTCTCATGGGCATTGAACATTAAAACATATTACCTTAAAATTGTGTTATCCTAACAAGATAAAAAAACAATCGCCAATGAAACTTATGTACTTAGCACAGAACATTTATTACAGCACACCTAAATAATCTATCATGTTATGCTGGACTTTTTGTTTCTCAATATCCAGAAGGAAGCTTTCCTGAAGCTTGTAAATAGGATTCGCAGTTTCACCGCAGCGCGCTGCACAATGTTACCTTATGTGGCTACTGCCTCCTGTAGATAGGACTTTTTCGTTACCTTTTGGAATGTAATTCAAAGCGGCGCAATTTTTCCATACATTTTTGTGCATATATTGTCTAAACCCACGTGAAAATCGGATTATATTAGTCATAGAGAAACGCATTATCACTATGCGATGCCAGCTGGGAACGAAAGCAAAAACAACTTATGCTGAGAAACATATTAAGCAGGATCGTATCAATGAGATTTCACTAATTATGGTACTCAGTCTAAGACACGATTCTGCATGCATCACTTGGTACTAAAGCTTCAGTTTTGTAAAATGCACTTACATTCCATTCAAACGGGGTTCACATTTGATAAAGTAGCTAGTAAATGGCACTTTTCATTTAGAGGAGGATAGTTGTAGTCAAAATTTTAAAGATAAATGGAATTTTTTCTGACTACATTTAATTTTTTGTGTATAGACGTTTGGTAGTACATATGTAAAAGCAGTGAGTGATGTCGGGTGTTGTCCCAATGTCAAGAATTTGCTGCCTCTTATATTGTCATTTTGTAGAGTTGAATGCATTGCATATGGCTTTGACTAACTGTACAGTCTGCGTTTGACACCAACTTCGTGCTTCATTGCTTTGCTGCATGCGCATTGCTGGAGTGTGGCTGTGTGCAAAATTTAAGCGCAGCATTTAGTGCGCTGACTGGCTATTTTAGACAGTGCACTTCGACAACGAGAACACTTTTTTTTACGCAAAAATTAAATAGAGCTGTTATTAAGTGTTCAGAAGTTAATGTGGGGGTGCATAAGTTCATTACAGCTTGAATTTTCTTCACACAAAAGTTTAGGCCACTGACTTTTATGCTGTATGCAGAGTTAGTTCCCAATCAAAGTGTGCGATGGTTGTACATTGTTATTTTAATAACACACTGAACGGGGTTCAGTGGAGATATTGGAGATATTAAGGTACAAGAAAAAATTTTAATATGTTGTTGTGTTCAGAGACCATATAATTGTTATCAGTAGCTTTCTAACTTCCTTATTTACATTTCTTTTCCCTTTTTTTTCCTTAGATGACTACTCAAGACAATATGGTGAAGCATCTACAGACTTTCAGAAGATTGTGTTACCTCATATTGATGCCACCATAGATTCTGCAGAGGACCCGGATTCATTGGTTGTGGACAGTTCAGCCTGTGTGTCAGACAGTGCGTCCTGGGAGTATACAATCCCTGAGCCACCTTCACCGTTCAGAACGAGAGCAGGCATTGCTTCCGACTCAAAAGCTGCATCTGCGGATGAGATGAAGACAGATTCGCCACAGCCAGAATCGCCTAAAAGTGATCTTTCAAGAGATGACAGTGGGCTCGTGGATGACTTGGGTAGTAGAGATGCCACTCCCCATATCGAAAATGAAAGTGGTGGCAGCATAGCGGCAACTGAAGACGAGCAGAAAAGAAAGGAAAGTGATTCTGTCAGTCCAGTCATTTCAGAAAGTGTGTCAGTCAAAGCTGAAAATGTTGTACATCAAGAAGTAGAATTGCATCACACCATTGCGGGGAAGGTAGCAAACCTCGAAAAGGAGGAGCAGCCTGAATCTGGTACTGAGAGTTCAGAAACGTCAAGCCTGTCCGCAGCACCCACTGAGGAAACCGCAGTGTTGCATTTAAATGCCCCTGACCAGGATCAGGAGTCAGATGAAAGCAGTTCGCTTGTTACGAAGGAACCAATGCCTCGAAGGGACAGCCTGCAGATTTATCGTCTCAAAGAAGTCAAAGTGTGTACAAGGGATGAGGATTCACCCTCCGAGATGCAGATTACGTCAGAGTCAGTGTCAGAGATGGACACCCGTGAAGTGAAAGTGGAGGCATCGAACTCAGTACCTGAAGAAGAAACGTTTGTGCAGACAGTTGTTGTGAGCCAAAAGCAGAAGGGAGGTCAAGTTAAGACGACAGTGCAAATGGCTTCTGTTGAATGCCTTCGTACTGGTTCATTTAGTGTAGATGCATCGAAGAGAAAATGTGCAGCAGTGGAGGGCTGTCATAGAGACAGCCGTGATGCATCGGAGACGGGTGTTTTAGACCGCAGGGAGCTTGTTAAGATGAGCAGCTTTCCAAATGCCGCTGAAAAACGAGCTGTTGAAAATGCCATTTGGCAGGCATCAGATGAAGTTTCGCCAGAGGTCAAAATGTGTGAAGCTTCTGTTCGTGAGCAGGAGACCAAGCTAAACCACAAGCAGGATGTTGAGCGAGAACAAACGTCGCGGCCTCGAAGCATTGTTGGTGGACCAATATCTTTCTCTATAGGGTCATATGGGTCATACAAGACTGAGGTTGTCGATGACATCTACAGCGGAGAGACACCAAAACCAAACTTTGAGAGGTTCAAGAATATCAAAGTCATATCGCCTAGCAGCAAGACTAGCATGCACCAACCAGTTTCGTCAAAGGCCTCATCAGGTCCTACTGTAGGCTCAGCAACCTTGACACAGACTGAGGAAAAGCAGTCATCAGATGGAGAAAACGTTTTCACAGTCAAAATTGGTAGTTGGGAAACTGGTGGAGACAGTCAGGCATTGAAGCAAAGCGGCAAGCAGTCAGTCTCCACAGCAGATCTTTGTCCAAGCCAGCGAATTTCACCAGTATCTAGGGAGGTGGGGCAGCTTCAGTTTGAAGAAGAGAAGGACAACCTACTGAGCGAGTATGCACGGCTTCAGGAGCAGTTTGTGGCTTGGAAGCAGCAGCTAGCATCAAATCAAAACTTACTGGAAGACAATAAGATTGTGCCAAGTACCACAGCCCCATCAGGTGCTGTACCGCAGCAGCCAAGCAGCACTGCTGCCGTGAACAGCCAGCATGAAGTTCGAGTCTCCACTTTGCCAAGAACAAAGCCAGCACGCCCACTGAGCCTTGTTGAAGAACGCAGCCGGGTGTTCAAACAGCCAGGCTCCACGGAATGTGTGACTGCTCCAGTTGTAAGCTTTGGCACATGGAAAGACCAGAGAGAGGAGCGAACTGTTGTGTTGACAAGCTCCTCACTCAGCCGCCAAAAAAGTGTTGGAGGCTTGGAGGGCATCGAGGAAAAAACAAGCAAATCTCATGGAAGCTCGACTAACACAGTGCAGTCAATCGTAAAACAGCAGCAGACAAAGCCCAAGTCAGAGCCAAAGAAGCCCACCGGGATCCTGTATGCGGCACCGGTGGTGCGTGGATTTTCTGCAGAGGCCATTGAGAAGCTGTCGCAAGAAGTGGCTTTTCAGCACAAGGCGTCACAGTCTCAGGAAAAGGTTACACCTCACGAGGATGTCCTAGTGGCCACGAGCACGCAACGGTTGCAATCGGGGCAACCTTCCGAGAAGGGCAGGGTGACTGTGACTAGCGCTCACATAAGTTCGGAAGTGTCTGCGAGCAGTCAGCACAGCAGCGTGGCAGACCGACGATCCCTGCCACCATACCTACAGAGTGAGATAGTCCGCTTGGCAAAAAAGCCGAATGCGACATCGGAGCAGCTTCTGGGTAGCACTGAGCAAGCTAGCTGCAGCAACAACAAGCCAAGTATTGTGCAGGCCACCTTGAAGTCCGGCGTCACTGTCGAGCCTCTGGCCCCTGCTCATTCTGTGGTCAAAGTGAACGGACATGTTGGCTCTGCTCAGGCTGCACAGGACCACAGTGCAGCTCAGCCAGAGCGCAGTTCAGGCAACTTGAAGCGATCAACGTCCGAGTGTGATGGACCTCGTAAGGCAACTGCAGCACAGTCCAGTTCGCAAAACACAGCCAGGAATTCACAGGCATCAGTCATCGGCACTAGAGACATTCTCATGGATGAGATTCGCAACTTTGGTGGCAAAAGCTCCCTCAGGAAGGTAGGTGCCTCATGCTTATCAGCAGCTGCGTTTATTAACACTATAGCATTAACGGCCCCCTTCTGCAGAAAATCCATCGTTCTTGGCGTTGTCGTGAGCAAGAAATAACAGACATATCTTTGGCAGGTGGCAGCTGGAAGTTGACATGACCAAGTGTTGGTTCGTCCAACTAGGGTTGCTCATTTGAGGTGGTGTAGGAAGAACCCACCGGTGCTCTTGAATGCCAAGTGAGGTATGCTACTCATAGGCCATGCAATCACGTTCGTACAGCTTGGTTTAAGTGGGGCTTTATATCTGCCTGTGGCCACTTGAGGTTGGTAGCTGGATGACGTGGTAGCTTTGGGCTGTATGCTAATAACGACATGTGCGACAGTAGAGGCAGTAATTGAGAGACTGATAATAACGGAGCGAGAAGAAATCATTTATGCAAACGAAGAACTGCCGACTGGAGCCGTCAATTCTACCGTGTCATAACTTTAAATGCAAAGTTTAAGTGTCCCTCATAATTTCAGTTATTCATCTACTACACTGTAAACAATTTTTTGAGGCTTATACAGGGACTGTATTTCATAAAACTTTTTTTTCGTTTCTTCTGGTCCTCTGTTACTGGTTTTGTGTGCAACAGTTTAGCTACTAGGAAGCTAAGCTGCACTCAGTGACAGAGAAACAAAATAAAGCAGAATGTCATTAAATATGACTTATGAGGACCTGCTAAAATTGCATATAGACTTCAAAACAAGATGTGCAGAATGCGTAACGAGTCACTACATAAGCAAAAGTATAGAAAATATACATTTGGCTCATTGAGCAGTGACCCCAAAGATATATTTTCAGTGGGGGCTGCAAAAAAAAAAAAAAAAAAAAAAAAAAAAAAAATTCCTTTTTTGCGTTTATATACTTGTTTATATACTTGAAGTTTCAACGCTTGACCTCGCCACGGTGGTGCAGTGGTTAGGTTACTCTACTACTGTGCCTGAGGATGCGGGGTCGAATCTCGGCCGTGGCATCCGCTTTTCAGTGGCGGCGAAGAGCAAGGTGCCTGTGTGCCGTGTGTTGTTAGCGCACGTTAAAAAACCCCAGGTGGTTGAAATTTATGGATCCCTCCACGGTGGCATCTTACATAGCCCAAGCTGCTTTGGGAAGTTAAAAACCATGCAAACCAAACCAAATTCAGCATGCTGTAAAGAACAGGAGAAGCCTTGTGCCATGATTATCTACTACCTGAATAGAGGCCTTGAAAGCAAAACAAAGCTAGCGAGTGCGCACAAACTGCTTTCCAAAGAATTTTAGCTGTATGGACTATTTTTCTGCTCTTTGTTTTCTAAGAAGGCATAGGCAAAAAAGGCGGGCAACGTCCTCACGAATGTGGACAGGATAGTCAAAGTAGCCGAGGAGTTCTATACTGATCTCTACAGTAGCCAAAGTAGAGATTGGTGGTAGGGAGGGAAAAGCAGTCAGACAGTGACAAAGGACGAGGTTAAGAAAGCGTTAGAAACTATGTAAAGGGGGAAAGCAGCTGGAGAGGATTAGATAACTATAGATTTGTTGAAGGACGGAGGGAGATATCGTGCCAGAAAAACTGGCCACCATGTATACGCAGTGCCTGGTGTCATCGACAGTGCCAAAACCATGGAAGAATGCGAACATTATCTTAATTCATAAGAAAAGGGATGCTAAGGACTTGAAAAATTAGACCAATCAGCTTACTTTCTGTTACGTATCAGGTATTTGCTAAGGTAATCGCTAATAGAATCAGGACAACCTTAGACTGCAACCAAGCAAATGATCAAGCAGGTTTTTACAGAAGGTACTCTACTATTGATCATATCTATACCATCAATCAGGTGATAGAAAAATGCTCAGAATATAACCAGCCCTTATACACAGCATTGATTGATTACGAAAAAAACATTTGACTCAGTAGAAACTTCGGTGGTCATGCAGGCATTGCGAAATCGGGGTGTATACGAGCCGTACGTGAAAATTCTGGAAGATAAATATAGTGGCTGCACAGGAACCATAGTTCTGCATAAAGTAACAAAATTCCTATAAAGAAAGGTGTCAGGTAAGGTGATACAATCTCCCCAGTACTATTCACAGCTTGCTTAGAGGAAGTATTCAGAGACTTGGAATGGGAGCAGTTAGGGGCAAGGGTAGATGGAGAATACATCAGTAATCTGTGATTTTTTGATGACATTGCCTTGCTAAGCAACTCAGGGGATGAACTGCAAAGAATGATTGATGACCTAGACAGAAAAAGTGGAAAGATAGGCTTGAAAATCAATATGCAGAAGACTAAGGTAATGTTCAACAGCCTCGGGAAGGAACAGCAGTTTATGTTAGGTAGCGAGCACTGGAAGTAGTAGGCCAATATGTCTACTTAGGACAGGTAGTAACCGCAGATCCAGACCATGAAAGATAAATAAGGAGAATAAGATTGGGATGGAGTGCAAGCACTCGCAGATTATGACTAGCAGCTTACCGGTATCGCTTAAGAAGAAAGTATACAACAGTTGCATCTTACCTGTACTCTCCTGCGAAGCTGAAACGTGGAGGCTAGCAAAAAGGGTTCTACTTCAGTTGAGGACTACGCAGAGGGCTATGGAACAAAAAATGGTAGGGGTAACATTAAGAGATAAGAAGCGTCCAGAGTGGTTGAGAGAAATAGCCTAAGTTACTGACATACTAGTGGAAATCAAGAAAAAATGGACATGGGCAGGACATGTAGTGCAAAGAGAGGATAACCGATGGTTGCTTAGGGTAACAAATTGGAGTCCAAGGGACTGAAAGCGTAGCAGAGGGCGGATGAGGTTAAGAAGTTGGCAGGGGCCAAGTGGCTGCAGCTAGTACAGGACCGGGTTAATTGGAGGAATATGGGAGAGGCCTTCGCCCTGCAGTGTGTATAGTCAGGCTGCTGATGATGATGGAACCAAACCAAAGCAAAAACACTCGCTCACTCTATGCCCTTTCTCGCATTTACAGAACGAAACCAGTAAGCTAGAACCAAACCAAAGCAAAAACACTCGCTCACTCTATGCCCTTTCCCGCATTTACAGAACGAAACCAGTAAGCTAGATACACTCGGCATTGTGCCTGTGCCAGCCTGCTTTTATTGTTAAAATTGTTGTTCTTAGAAAAGCTAAAGTGACTACTAGAGTCTCTAATCTTTGCTTGTATTAATAGTTTGTGAGTGTCGTCAACGTAAAATTGCATACTGCTACATTATTTAGTAGCCAATTGAATAGAAACAGGGAGATCAAAAGTTAGGTCCACAGCAAAAAAAAAAAGTAAACAAGGCAGGAAGTCTGGTGGGTGGAGGTAGTCCGAACATTCACATTTCTCCCCTCTGCCTTCTTGGCTCTGGTGTCCCTGACATTAGGCAAGAAAGACGGGATATATGTTATTCTTGCATTGCAATAGGCAATGCACATGGCAGGTAATGTGAGTATTAATGCTCCTCATACTTTGTAAACACTTAACTTTCTGCAAAAAAGCAGACAGTAACCAGCAAGGTGGTTGACCATTAAGGCGATTCAGAATTACTGTGGCATAAATGTTTTTACACTGTTACTGGTGACTTTTGAAATGGCTGGTGGAGACTGCTTTTCTTCAGTGCTTTGCCTAGTCCGATTGCATCTAATAGTCTCTATGAATATTTACAGGGTGTCTTGCCAGTAATGAATGGAGAAAGTTTCAATAACATCATGCTTATGGTTTAAAAAAAAAAGCAGAACAGTTGTGGCATTGCTAATAATCTCTCATGTCACCTTTAACCATTTTTTGAGAGCTTCACTTTTATTTTTAGTGTGTTTCTAGCTGCTTTCTTCGGCATTTTGTAATTCTGCGCAATGCCAGCTCATGTCAAAGGACGCCAGGTGGTCCAAAGTAGTCGAGCCCTTCACTATGTGTTCCTCAGAACCCATGCGTTGCTTTGGGGCATTAAACTTTATGATTTGCCATATACAGTTCGCAGTTTTTTTTCAACTAAAAATGGCCTTTAGCACTCCTTGTTGTTGACACACCTGAAGGAGTGAAAGTTGCTACGAATGATTCCTTCACAGTGCAGCTTTTTATGTGGCGCATGCCCTTCAGATGATATTTGTGGTTGGCTGTTTTTAAGTCATGGGCATTCATTTCTGCGCAGGTATCTACAGAGCCAGCCTGGCAGCTGAACGTTTGCGGCCTTCGGTCGGCGTGATGAGCCTGCTTGGCTTGAATACCTTGCATCTGGTCGTAGCTTGCTTGAGCAAGGGCATCGTTGCCTTGACTAGCTAGCATATACACTGCAGCCTTCATCCGAGTGCCTTCAGTCACTTTATTTTTGTGCTCTGTATTTCTTGATTGCACCTTGTTGTGTGCCTTCGATACATGCGGGTCAAATTCTCGTGCACGATTGTTGGCATTGCACCTACTTCCATGTCCTAACTGCTGCTCCGACGGCTCCGTTATAGTCAGGCATTGTTGTAGTCGCCTTCTTCCTGTTTGCAGCTGGCACTGAGCGTTTCATTATATATTGCCTCTTTTTGTGTGTGTGTGTGTGTTTGTGAAGATAGGCTCATATGTCTCAGCAGGGCTGAGACAAATCAGTGCCTAAATGTTGTATTCTCTATAGCACCTGAAGAGCCGAATGCTAGAGCCGAATGCTTCGTGGCCGGATATATAGTGCTTGCAACACTCGGAGATAGTGTACTGGGGAGTCAGTGCCATCGTTGTGAGGTCTGTGCCTCTTGCTGTTTCAGCGTTTTATGTAAATACCTAAGTGCTCACCAAGAAGAAATGCTTATATCCATGCCTTTAGGCTCGCTGAATCACAGATGCCACATACTCTTCCACTTCATTTCGGATGTAGTGTACAATAATGTGAAGCCTACACATTCTTATTTCTCCCACCACAGCTGCCCTTTTATGCAAAAGGCAACCTACTATTTGAAAACTGCAGTTATGGGGGTTGTTTCAGAACTGTAATTGTTAGTGAGCCAGAAGTAATGGGCTTCGACTGTCAGTACGTTTCAGCTAGTGTTTGTGAATCAGCAGCCAGAACTCTCTAGCTTCATGTGAATAATATTGACATTTTTCTGCACATCTATACACACAGCCACGTGCCTTTTATGGGACAGAGTGTGACGGGCGTTAGACAAACATAGAAATGAAGTACATGTGGATGCCAAGTTAGGTGCCAGAAACGGCACAAGAAGTTGCTTCCAGTTGATCAGCTGCTTCCTTTGTGCTGTACCTGCTTGTGGCATATAGTGAGATTCCGAGACAGAGTGGTGGCATGGCATGTGCGAGATTCGCGTGTACATAGACTAGTTTTATATCTCGAGCAAAGCAGCTCACCTTTCTCCTCAAGAAGCAGCTAAATGGGACTGCTTGTTGAGGAGGAAAGATCTTCAGGTTCCTTTTATTTTTAATGTAGGGCTTATTACTGACACCAATATATCTGTATTGCTCAAGATACCTTTAGCCCAGATGATTTTACCCTAGGCATTGTGTTGCATAACACAGTGGCTATAATATGTTGAAGAAATCCAAGATGTGCTTTAATCATTTTGACAGGTTTGCATCCCTCATGCACAAGCAGATGTGGGACAAACCTGATTAGATGACACGCCGTCACTAGTTTTTTTTTTTCTGCAGGGATGTTTTTCAGCAGTGTACAGTATTTATGTTTGAGAATTTCTGCTGTACATGCGTGACAGTATGTGCCGGTTGATGGTTCGTTGAAGGAATTAAAAATGGTTAACACAAGCATTATTTTGTTTGCCTCAAATCAGTTATGTGCTTTGGCAGGGCGTTAGGGGTAAAAATAAAAGCAACGAGACAACAGGAAAGTAGTGTTAGTAAGAACAAGGCAGAGAGAGAACAGCTGACAAAAACTTGACCCTGGAAATTGCTAAACACGCACACACAAAAAAAATAACAAAAATAATTTGCTTCTCTGCACTATCAGCATTCTCATCACACAGTCAACACGTGTCCTAATCTTTCAGCAGCAGGAATGTGAGGTCTGCTCGGTAAACATTATCTGACTACGGTTTGCTCGATCTCTTCAATGAGCCATGGTCTTGTGGTAGTTCGAGTTATTTTTTTTCTTCATTGACATTGGGAAATGATACTAGCCTGTTGCTTAATTCTCTGCTAGCATGATTTGCCATTTATGTGGGTATGGTCATCCTAATGAGGTTTGTCGTCGGTTCATGGCCATTGTGCGTGGGGCCAATAGCAGTCGCTGCATTTTTGTGTGCATTATACATTTGCATGCACATCCTTGCAATACAGTCTTGTCTGCCAATCACAAGACTGTCTCCAGAAGAAGCACTTGTATAAAACCACCGGCGTACACGAATATATGTAATGTAAAGGGAATGAAAGCCATGGCTACTTTGCATGAAGGGCAGCAGTGGCTGCTAGCTCATTTTCAAGCCTTCTGGCTCCAAATCTTGACTAACTGAAGCAAACTTTCTCTGAAAAGAGCGGTGAACTTTTGAAAGAACATTTCTGAAACAATCAAACATTTTCTCTCTGAATTGTACCAAGGTCACATTGATTCTGCTACACAAAATTAAAGAGCCACCCAGGTTGGTTCTCTTTGGACTTCTTAGCGGAAGCCTTTGTTGCCGTTTGACTTTTGCTTGTCTCGGGTGCCTTCTTGCCCTGGAGGTATGTGCTGCTGGTCTTTGCCTCCATGCTGTTTTGCCTCTGTGTCGATGGCATATGCTGCACCTGTCAAAAGTATATGGCCTAAGGCTTTTGCATTTGAATCTCGTAGTGTGCAATGTTTTGCACCCTCGGCGACCATAATCTCTCGAAAGCAGAAGAGCCTCGTGTCCTCATTCTTTTCAGGCTTTGGACTGCTAGATGAGCTAGGAAGCCCGCTAAACAGCTCTGCCAGGAACTGCAAGTTAAGCTTGTTCTTCGTAAACAGTACACTTCCTTTTTGCAGTCCAGTATGCACTACTGCTCTGCATCCACAGGGCCTGATATCTGGAAGTAGCAAAGGGAAAGTCGAAAATGCTTGACTCGCCTGATGCCAACCAATACATAGCATACTCACACCCTCAAATACCTGTTTTCTTCAGCATTAGGCCCTTGCTAAACACCAAACCCTTGCTTCAATCTTTTCTTCTTTCAAATGATGTGGTATACCTCACAGCTGTGAAATAATTTATAATTGGTTTTTAATTTGTTCTTTAATTTTACAACTGGTTTTTGACCAATTAATTTCAGTTGGAAAATTTACATTTGGATACATTGATTGTTTTTTTTTTACTAGGGTGCATACATGCTGCCCGGCTGGCTGTCATCGCGTAGTACACTCTTTGCAGACATGCACTTGTTGCCTGTACACTGCGCTGGTTGAAACTGTCCACGAAATGACCAAGTGACTAAAACACTTGTAATGCAAAGTAAAGGTCGCTGCGTGTCTCAAATGTTTCACCTTTAAAGCAATTGATTTCTCTTCCAGGAAATTTCAAGTCTTAGTTCAAATTTGAAAACCCCAACCTTTGATTTGCGAGCCAGGCACACGGGTAAATAGGCTATACAAGGCACTCTTGTACAGTTTGGGAGCAAGTAGGTGTCTTTATCTCTGTCGTTTGGTGTGTCACATTTAGCGGTCTTATGACTCCATGGTAATAATTATGATTAGGGCCACAAGCTTCTATCATGTCACATTCTTGAGGTGGAGCTTTAAGATCCCTGACACGATAGTTGAGGTGCTATTAAAATCCAAAAAAGCCATAGAGGTGGCCTTTGTGAGTATTCGAGTCAAATTTAGAAATTCTGCACGGAGCCTATAATTTACATTATCATTTTTAAAAAGTGCTCCTGGTGACCACTCACAACCCAACCAATTAGGGATAAAGTTCCTTAAACTTTGAGGTGGGAGGGGTTTTAATTGAGGTGGAGGAGGACAAAACATTTATTTAGTAAGCGGGGGGGGGGGGGGGTCCTTCAGTCCAGGGTCCCGTTGGTCGTGGCTGCAGTAACAGCGCGGCGAGCCAACCATTGCTGGCGCTCCGGGCAGAGGTCCTGCAGGGCGGCCTCAAAATCTTCCATGCAGGGAAGGGGGAGTGGACTTAGAGAAGGGGTAACTTGGCACGCCCAAACCATGTGGTAGAGCATTGCCCGCTCACCGAAATGTGGGCAGCCAGGGGAATAAAGGGAGGGGTGCCAGAGGTTTAGGCGAAATGGTGTAACAAAGTTATTAGTTTGCAGGCGGCGGTAAGTTGCTGCTGGTGGGAATCGAACCCCGGACCCTTGATCAAACTCGCTACTTCAAGGCCACGCAATTTTTATTGCATGCATGGTAGCACAATGGTGACAGGCTTCTAGCTTAACCATGCGGCATGATACATAGCCATACCAGGATCCTGCTATTGTTTTGCCGCACATCAATCGGGAGGCATGTACACACACACACACGCATCAAGTAAAGGAGGAAATGCAGCCATAGAGGAGGTTGATCTTGCGCAGCCCCGTGCACCACACTACTCTCTGAGACGGCTTTGTGTGGCAATCTATCATATATGCGGCTCTGCCATAGTCTCTCTCTCTCTCTCATATATATATATATATATATATATATATATATATATATATATAGCCTATTTTTAAAATTCTGGTTCACTTTTGTTGAAACACCCTATATATATATATATATATATATAGGGTGTTTCAACAAAAGTGAACCAGAATTTTAAAAATAGGCTATATATATATATATATATATATATATATATATATATATAGGGTGTTTCAACAAAAGTGAACCAGAATTTTAAAAATAGGCTTTTTCAGCTATCAGGATAGCAAAGGCGACGTTGTAATCCTAGCGTTGGCGAGCATCAGAAAACAAGTGAAATATGCTAGCTAGTATGCTGGTTAATTTTGAATAGTTTATTTTTTAACTATTAGAGTTAGGTGATTGATTGTGACAGGAGATCAGTAGACCGTCGCCAGTAGTATTCATATCAGTTTTCAGAATTCCGGAAACGTGCCTTCCGTCGGCGCTGCGGCTGAAAAAATTCTGGCCGTTGCGCACCGTTTTCGAAAAGCGCGCGTCGCCATTGCTCTGCGAAGCGACATCAATCACTGGCGCAAGGATCACGTGATCTCTGCTGTGTTTGATTAAAACCCCTTATGTTTGAAGAGAGAGCAGCTGCGCTGACTAAGCTGAAGTCGGCCGGGTTATCGCAAGCGGCTACACGCGCTTCATTCTTTGAGCGCTGAGTTGGTTGTTCCAGGCTAGCACAAAAAACGTGCAGCGTAGCTGTGGGAAACACCGGTCAAGCTAAGAGGGTCCACAATCCCTTTCTCTATGGGTCCACCGTCTCTCCAGTTTTTAAATTGGTTGTACGTAGGTCTCGGCTTAGGTGGCACTTAGTGCGCGTTCCGAAATGGCATCGTCGAGTCCTGTCAATTCAAGAGAAGACCGACATGGTCTTACCTACATAAGTGTGGGAAGAAACAGGCTCTTAGCTGCTCTGCTTTATGCTGTCCAGCACTCCAGCTGCTGTATTCCTTCGAGCATGTTTTTCGCAACTTTCTCTCCTCGGGATCAGTAATGCGGAAACAGCGGTGCCAAGTACGGGCTGGCAAAGACAAGGAAATCGACATATTGGCTTTCGTAAAAACAAAGCCGGAGGCGATCATCAGAGTGATAGCTCAATGCGAGGGTGCAAGCGTGTCGGCTGTATGTAGGATTTTGAAAAATCATCGCATTCATGCTTTTCATGTAAGTTTGCACCAGGAGTTAACCAGCACGGACTTCCAGCGACGTGAAGAGTTCTGCAATTGATTCAAACAGTAACAGACCCTGACTTCTTGAAGAAGGTAATATGTTGGACAGATGAAGCACAGTTCTGCCGGAACTCCGTTGTAAACGTGCAAAATGCGCACTACTGGTCGGACGTCAACCCTCGTTGGCTACGACAGCATAAACATCAAGTAAGCGCGGTCGCTGAATGTGTGATGCGGCATCTTTGGCAGCAAAATATTGGGACCGTACTTTTTTGAAGGGCCACTCACTTTAACATTTTACACAGAAAAATGTTAGAGAGTAGTAGAAGATATTTTTCTTGGTCTTCCATAAGCGCGGTGAAAGAAGTCTGGTTTCAAGATGACTGGGCGCCAGCGCACGCATCGTCACATATACCGTACACTGCTTATATGAAAATTTTCCGCAGCAGGTGGATTGGACAGAATGGCCCCGTTTTCTGGCCGTCAAGGTTTCCAGATCTCAGCCCCCTAGATGTTTTCCTTTAGGGTTATGTGAAGAATGAAATATACGCGACTGAACCGAAGAGCCCCCCCGCCCACCTTCCCCGGACATCACACACAAGTCCGAGGGACATCCCAGGGATTCCGATTATGGGAGATTGGGATGTCCTAGGGAAGTCCAGAGAAGTCAGACAAAGATCTCCAAAACATCTCAAATGAAACGAGAAGTGACTTCCTCAGGCCCAAACAATACCTCTGTCGGTCATGTTTGGGGTATTTTGGGAGCATATTGGGACATTGTTTAGTGGGTTTTTTTCTCGGCTTGTTTTTCTGAGCCCTGTCTTGCAGAGGCCTTAGCATGCAATTATATGCATGCTGTCTTCCAAAAATGCTTTGTTTCCATTTCTCAAAATAATTATGAGCTCATGTTGGTGTTATGAGCAGACTCAAGATGCCATCTTTAATTTGTATTGGGACAATTAAGGCAGGGCTTATGTGGGAAGAGTATTGAGGTTGAGTTGAATTTCAACGAAAAAGTGGCCACCGTGCTGTAGTTGACCACTCTCAAAGTTTCTAGTTATAATTATTTTGTGTTGAACTCAGTGAGTTGAATATGGGTTGTTTCAACACGTTTATAATATTTGGCTAAATAATTTACATGAACGTCCATGTACAGAAGCAATATTCGGGGTCATTGAACACTACATGCTGCAGCCTGTACTATAACTTAGCGTTATCCGCATACGCCTAGTACTGGGTGTCGTTTTACACACACAGGGAACACACGCAACAAAAGCTAAAAGCTTTTTATTTATTCCCGGTTCCCGACAAATTACTTTAAACTCTCGCACACATTCACATTTTGCAAACCATACATGAATCATTATTTTGAGAACAGCACTTTTGTTGCGACTGCAGGAAGAAAGAAGAAAATTCACGGGCTTGCTACTGGCTTTGTAGAGAGGACAGAAAGAGAGAGACAGAGAAAATAGACCGTTTCACAAAACGTCGTTTCAGTAGCGTCATTGCCCGATATGGGCGACGTCCAGTGTAGAAACAGGTTATGCCGCCATTTTGGACTGTGCTTGTGAAAGTTGAACTTGAGTCGCACGGCCGCACACCTGTTTTGTGCCCTTCAAGGCGCGGTATATTCGTACTGCTTCTTCCTTCCATTTCACCTCTGTTTTGCCGCATGACCTAATACGCGATTCATATGCTCGCATGAACGACGAATGCGAAGTAATTGCCAACGCAAACCCAGCCAGCGGGTCAGGCGCTTCGTCGTCGGCATTGGTGTCAAACGTGTCGGGTTCGTCGAGGCCTGGCTTGCTAGTCAGTGGTAGGTATTTCTTATTTATTAACGCGAAAGCGTTACTTCGCTATGTTCGCAGATTTCTGTCCGCAGACCGCGTCCGCAAAATCGTTTCCGCAGCAGTTGCGAGTAATTGAGAAGAGATAGAGGTTAATGAGGGGTGTCAATCAATAGAGGCTGACGTAATGTTGGTACCGAAAAAATAATTAGGCTAATAAGTTAATTAGGTAAATAATTACTGGTACAAATGAAAAAGTAAAGGCGGAAATGGTCTCATTAGCGAATGGCTTGGCGCCATTATCAAATATTAAAATAGTTAATTAAACCAGTCAGTTAGGATGACGTCAAAAATGTGACATTACGCAACCTGGTGTCGACAAAAAAAAAAAAGGGGCATAGAACACACATAGGAAGGGATTGGCGCGCAATTTCCAAAGTAGCTCCAGCACTGACGAAGTGGCGCCGGCGCAGCCGGTATGGTCCCTGTCTGAGGACAACGCTCGCAGTCTCATAACGGATCACTGGAGCTTTCGTTGCGAACATGGTTACTTGTTCGCCGTGCTCCGCTCATTTGGTTTTTCTGACGAATTCGTTCAGCTCCTGTACGCCGCCTTTACGCAGACCTCAGCAGCGAATTAGTACTGAATGGTCACATTGCCGGCAGCTTTCCGATTACGCAGGAAGTGCGTCAGGGGTGCTGTGCTACCTGCCTTTTTCGCGTTATGACTAGCTACCGTCATGTCACCAAGTCTGCTTAAGTTTCTAACATATTGTGTCGGCTTGTAAAGCGCGGAAAGCAGCGTAGAGAAAGTCACACACACACACACACACACACACACACACACACACACACACACACACACACACACACACACACACACACACACACACACACACACACACACACACACACACACACACACACACACACACACACACACACACACACACACACGCACACGCACACGCACACGCACACGCACACGCACACGCACACGCACACACACACACACGCACGCACACACGCACGCACGCACGCACGCACGCAACTGGAAGGCATACGCTGGGCTTTACACCTAGTCGGTTAAATTTTCATGCGCTGGCGCGCGAAAAGCTTTTGCGAAACGCAAAAGATGTCCGAGAAAGAGAAAGAAACAGAAGAACGGAATAGCAGGAAGGTTAATTAGGGGATGGCCAGGCTACCATACACGTGCAGAGGGTGAAAAAACGGACGATAAGGAAATAAAGAGAAATATGGCTGAGGAAATCGGGGTGTGAAGCTATAGGGCGGCGCCGCGCGCTCGTATTCCTTACTGTCGGAACGGTAAAATGCAAATCAATAAAGGGTATTATTTTCCGGCTGTATTAAAGAAAGCAATCAACACAAAATGTCACTCAACTGCATTATATCATTAGAGCGTACCGTCATAACGTGCTCCAGAGTACTTATTTATTTCTAAAAAAAGTAAGTGGTGAGCCCGCATGCATATTAAAATAATACTTTATATGTGAAACACATCAGATGTGGCAAGCAAACATGTGCCATGTACATGGAACATACATTCCTTTATTAAAATAGAAGCTGGGAGTATTTTTGCTTGCTTTTCCCATCGTGGAAAGGCTGTTCAATTCATTATCATTGCAGTGAGTGCATAGTACAAGGCAAAAAAAGACAGTGTTTAGGGCCGACGTTTAAGACAGTCTTTGGTGATCCCTAGCTGCCTGTCGCGCTGAAATGCCTCTTTCATGTCTTGAGTTTCTCTCCTCGTCCGTTTCCTACTTGTTTCGCGATAAAAGCATTCCTTTTCAGCTTTATAGATGTTTGCAAACGTCGGGGTCTACCCATCACTTTGTGATATACAAAGTCCCAGGTATAGTCTTTTCTACTGAGAGTGCCAGGGCAGCCAGGCCAATCTCTGTGCGCCGCTTAGATGTCTTGTCCAAAGCTGTTTGAAGGCTTAATCTTTGGCGTCTAAGGTCCGGACAAGAGCAGCGGAGTATGATTACTGGTGGATTACAGGTATGTATACAAATAATTATGCGTCTTGAAGGGCTGTAACAAAACTATCAAGATTAAAGGAATGAATGTTCCCAAGTAATGCATTCCACGGTTCAATGGTGCGTGGAAAACAACTAAAACTGAACGTGTTAGTACGTGCGTAAAAAGGCGTCGAATTAAAATATCCCTCAGATGTTAACAACTTTGTGCGTTCTTCTCTGTATCAGGTCATCATATTCATAATCGTCACAGCCACTACCACAGCAGGGCTCTCCTAATTTTTGCTACTTAACCATATATTGTGGCATCTGAGAAAGAACCTATCCCGGAAACTTCCACATCTGCCCACCAGGTTGCTTCAGCTATATATACAGTAAAGTGCATATAACGAATTAATAGACACAAATAAATAAATACTACCCCCCCCCCCCCCCCCCCCCCCCCCCCCCCCCAGGCCCCCCGGAAGCTCCCACAAAAGCCCATGAATGCGACATCTCGGCAGTAAAAACTTCCTATAGCAAGGTATATACGAACTCCAGATGAACCTGGCCCCTTTTGCGTTCAGTACATTGATTCTAAGTGATACTCAGCGCTTCAGTTTACAATATTGAGACAATTTGAAATTACCACATGTAATCCGCTCTGTAGTGCTCCGCACAGCTCATGCACGCCTGTCGGCGCTGACGCGGCGAAGTTTTGAAGCCAGCACCTACAATAATCGCCGCAGGTCTGCAGCGTGGCTCCGTGAACGACGTCCCGCAGAGCGGTACGCCGGCCATGCTGCGCTGCGGCAGAGTGTGCGATGTAATGTTAGTTCCCGCTCTCCAACCAATTCTTCGCTCGCTGAGGAAGTAACGTACTTCGCAGACGCCTTCTATGTTAGTTTCGGTTTTCGAGGCGTGTTTGCGCGGTTTGACTGTTTGGGAGTGCTTTTAAAGGAAGGTGAAATGCTAGAGGTGCTCGCGTGACGGGATATGTCAGTGCCAGTTAAAGACCCGCAGGTATAGTTCAGGAACTCTTGCGCTTCTTTTGTAGAGAAAATGGGTTTCAGCATAGCTCTGTCTCATGCGAAATTTTTTGATCTGGGAGTGGGAGGAAATACATCCTTAAATCAAATCCGCCCCTGCTGTGGTCAGCCCATGAGGTGGTCGGAAGAGTCGCTACGCAAACGAAAACTAGGCGTCAATTTGCCGGTATGTAACCTGTGAAAAAGCGGAATCAAGGAAGAAACTAGCCATGTGAATGGCCCCAAGCGGGATTCGAATCTGAGGCGCCGCGAACAGAGATTCACTTGCCGCTGTTTGAGACCACTCGACTATCTCGTACCATTTCTCTCCGTTTTGTACACTGCCAGTTCCACGCGCTGTGCTTTGGCTATCGCCGTCGTCTTCACCTTTATGTGTTGTGTTGTGTTTTATGGCACATAGGCAACTAAGGCCGTCATGCGCCAAAAGCAAGGTTTAAAATCTGGACTTTGTTAGAGGGCTTTAAAAAGTTATTATAGGTTCTATAACTGATTTAGATACTTTGCTTCTTTTAGGAACGAAAATATGCAGGAATTGTCAATGAGTGGCCTTTCTCCTAAAAGTAAGCTTAGGTGGAACGGTATATATGTTCATTGTAAAGTTCTGGTAAGTGCTTCTGTCGTAGATCTTCAAGCCTTGTGCAACTGATTAGGATATGGTTGATTGTGAGCACGTCTCCACATTCTTCACAAGTAGGCTGATCGTGTTTCGTTAGTAAAAAGTTATGTGTAAGGTGGTGTGTGACCGATACGAAGACGACATAGAACCACACCAATGAAACGCTCTTGGTGGCTACATGTTTTTCATTTCTCTACCACGGGCTTCAATACGTGTAACTTCACCTTTAACCTGTACACGATGCAGTCAAAACGCAAGAGCACGCGGATGCTTCAATGCGTCCGATCCAAAGTTCGACTGCATGTCTGGTTTGAAGCCTGCGCTTGATCAAATGGACATCTTGTTGAACAATGTTATAGGGATAAATGTCCAACTAAAATTAGCCGGTTATGAGAGACGCCGTACAGATAGGCCCCGGATAATTTTGGCTACTATAGGGTTCTTTAAAGTATTGTGATGTCGCACAGAACATTTGTTCCTTGTGTTCAACCTTCACAGAAAGGTGGCAGCCATGGTCGGGATCGAATCCGAGTCTCCAGGCTCAGTGAGGTAACCACGTGGCGGGCTTATTTGAACAAATTGGGCACATTCCAATTGATTTCAAATAATTGACGGCATGCAAAGAAAAATTTATCAAATCGACTCTTAAATTGTCATTGCTTTGAACCAACATAAGGTCGTCGACACATATCGCTCACGAAAACGGAGCCCACATTGGTGCTTACTTCCTGGAGCCCTGCACTGCCGTATAACTTTCGCTCTTCTTTTCCTCCGTCCTTCAGTGCTCCCTTCGCGGTGCAGTTGAGGCGTGTACTGAGAATTGAGGCACTGCTGCGCCTTTCTTTTCCTCGAGGTCAATTTTCGTTGCAGCGCTCATGCATTCGGTGCGACGCTGTTGTCGCTTGATGACTCCATTATGGCGTCTCTTGCAAAGCTTGACCGTAACAGCGTTAGGAACCGAACGGTCAACTGTTATACTTAGCTCTCTTTTGCTGGGTTGCCATTCTGTCCACGGCGGAATATGGGCTGGCGGCAGGAACTTGTGGAACGCCGCGCGATAGGGAGCGTGAGCGTTTTACACACGAAATCCCGCCACACTCGACGGTTTCCGTGTTTCTCCCTCCCCTTCATCGAATTCCAGCCACGGTGGCAGGCAAGCAAGTGTTCATGGCTCAAAAGCAGCAAAAGAAAGCCTCAATATCAGCTCCGCTGCGGCGGATCGATGCTACCAGAAAACTTCGTCGCCCGAAAGCTTCTCGCGCCCTCCGGAGCGTGCTTTGCAGTTTTAGGCAATATGTTGGGAACCGCCGCTGTGGTTTGCACTTCGCCTTACCGCTGGCAGCGGCGTCTGAGAGGCTTACTGCCGTATGTCCGTGCTGCTTCTTAGCATTCTTGATTATATGCTCCGCATCTCCGCTGTCCCATGAAGGCTTGGCGCTGGCTCTTTACGGAGCTTCCAGACACATGGAATTCACTTGGCTCTGGAGAGTTGATTGCCGAACGCCTCGTGTACCATTCTGCCACCGAGTGCAGCTTACATGACAGTATTCGAAAGCTGCCATCGTGCTACCTGCCTTGCAAGTTGAAGATCAACTTCAATAAATGTTTTTTTTTTTTTTGGCATTCGGTACAGTTTACCACGGGCGCAGCGGCCATACTTAATGATGACTCACTTGCAAAGGAAACGGGCAGAAGAGCTTTCAGCAAACCTCGATTTAAGCACACAAATTACGGAGATAGCTTCCCACAGGCACCGAGTCCTTCTTTCATACTTGCTCATCTGGTAACCGTTAGATTTGTGCAAACGAAGAGAAAGCTAAAAACCTGAGCGAAGGTTAGTGATAAAAAAGCATGAAGTTTGCTGAAATGAAGTTCTCTCTAGGCCGTGCCTACTGAGGGCTGCCCGCGGATGCAGCGATAGCTTCCTAGCATCGGTTGCCGCTTCTAGAAGATATTCTTCGAGTTTCTCTGCATTATTTGCAGTAATTTGCGTGTTGAGCAGCGGCTGGAAGATGCCATTCGTATTTTTAAAATATAAGTTTGAGTTACTAATGCCCTTTTCTTTGCTGGTTGACATGTATTTTTTGGCTCATTCCTCCTCTATCATGTCAAACCAACGAGCTTAGACTTTTACTTCTCCTTCATCTGCTGGTGTAAATAAAAAATTCTACTCTCTCTCTTTCTCTCTCTTCATATGAACCAGCCTCGTCTTATGTAAATTCGGCTACAGCACAAATGAACATCATCTGTCCTGTTAAACGGATGAACGTGTGCGGAAGCGCAGATCTTCACTTGTTACCTTTTCGGTGCACATACTGACGCTCTTCTTTCGCGTCAGTATGTGCTGCTGACGCTGCGCTTTCGGCGCTCTGCCACATATGCCGCAAGTTTAAGCAAAGAGAATTAAGTAAATAATCACAATTGCACTCATCTACATATACCATATTTACTCGATCGAATTTAACTACCCTCTTTTTTCTCAATCCGTGGACCATCAAACCACCTAAAAAGATTAAGCCGAATAAAAGCTTTAAATGTGCTCGTTGCAGAGCTCATGGCTGAAAATGCGAGGACTGGATGGTAAATACTGCGCTCGTTATGGTGAATAGGAAACGCTCGTTATTTACGTGTCTGAGACTAGAACGCTTTAAAATCTGTGGGGCCCCACAGCCCCTTTTTGTGTTTCAAACCGCGCGCGCTTTTTCCTGTTTGTGTTGGTGTCCAACCGGGCAGCGCGAGTACGCATGAGCGAGCTGCCCGGAGCGGGGGCGGCATGTTATAGGCGCGAGACCGAGGGTAGATAAGCGCGTCGGAAGTATGGCTCGTGGCTTTTTTCGCCGGGCGGCCGGCCAGCGAAGGGGGGCCAGGCAGCGTCCCAGGCAGGGGGGATGTACACGGACGACGGAGCGGGGTCCTGCCAGACGAAGACGGAAGTGGTGCGTACAAGAATGGAGAGGGCGCGCGCTCTTTCTTACGGCCTTCTCAATCGCCGCGTGAACAATGGGAATTTTTCTCCTTGAGTCACGCTCTCCGCCGCCGCAAGGGGCGCGACCTGCTCACCGTTCGCTCCGCATCTGCTTCAGTGGCGGCGGGTAGCTTTTGCCTGATTTCGCGCTGTCGCCCGCGGGTTTCGTGGTGAGTGCAGCCCCTAAATGAAAGATTACAGAAGGTAGATGCTGCAGCGGCATCCTGTCAACGTGCTACACACGTGAATGGAGTCTTTATATTAAAAAAACACTGTCACTCAGCAAACGTTCGACAAGCATATATGACATGTATTGCGGCATGGTATCTACTTTTGTTCATTTTAATCTGAATTTTTTCCCAAGCCTGTACAAGAAGATGAATAAAAAAAAATGAATGAGCAGTGATCACATCGAAGCTTCTTCAAGGCAAACATAACAGCGACAATAGCAAAACCGTCTTTCAGCACTAGATGAGAAACCATTGATGTAGCACCGAAGATGAAAATAATTTTATAAAAATGTAATGTAAGTTGCACAATGCTTACATGACATAAAACGCTTTTAAGTTTTGTTATCAATTTTGCTATAATTTATAGACCAGCAAATGTTTTATGATGAATTATAAACATTATTTTAATTTTGCAAATAAACGTTGGTTTAATGAAATGTTTGCATGATATCATAACTATTTCATGAAAAAAAAAAGAACAGGAAATCTATTTCAAGCACTAATTCCTAGCAATATTTTCTTTCTTTTTCTAGTATGTTTTTGAACTAACAATTCCTTGTAACTATCTGTGCAGTAATGCCTGCCTTAGAGAGCAATCGCTGTCCCATTATTTTGGTAGAATGCTTTGCTTATTACACATTCGGCACTGTTACTCAAGGGACACTCCTCAATAATGGATATAAAAACTTTTCTCTGTGCTATTTATTCAGAGGTGACTATAGGAGTTGTATGTCGCGCTGTATTGCGTAGCTGTGTACCGTCACCAATGGTACGTAGGCTACATGCTCGTGCAGGGTTGTTTTATCATTTTCAAGAACGCTAGTATAATGCTGCACATATATTAGATATATGTTGTTAAAATATTTATAGAAAGGTTATGCTAACGTTTATTTATAGCTCTATTAGGCGTTAAAAAAAAAAGAACGTTAGGAACACCGAAATAACATTTGACCAAAACTGAAATTGAACACTACTGTAATATTTTGAGCGATAGCTGGCCCGAAATGGAGGAGAACAAAAAAATTAATTACAGTAGTGCCTCATTAATATGGACAGTTTTGTTCTCGGGTTGTCCTTAAAACGAGTTGTCCGTAATAACGAATCGCGAATAAAATTTTTTCAAATATTATGCCATGATAGGATCTGCTTCTGCGCATAGTGGGGCAGATCCTATCATGGCATAATATTGAGGCTCTCTTCGGAAAACTAAGGCAAATGTGCGGAGGGAACGACATGCTAGATGCGAGAGCCGTAACAGCGGCACTTGACCACATTGTCAAGATGGAAGTTTCATCTGGGAGCCAAATCAAGGCATCTAGTGTCGACACCGACGAAATCATTTCAGCTCTGCCGCAATCAGTAACTGAGGAATTGAAAGAAGTGATGGTATCTCCTGTCATCCCATTACCCACTGTCACGTATTCTGGTTTAGCTTACGTCGCTGGATACATTGTGAAGTTAATCAGTGACTTCGGGTGTGACGCTTGTGCTATCCTTCTTGAAACCAGCGAAAGAAGCAGCCCCATGTACACTATTCTGCGAGGACAAGATTCTAGCGGACTACATTATCCAAAAGCAGAGTTTGTAGCCCTCTTGGACAAGGTTGTGTCTTTTTTTGAAAAAGCTGTCGTGCACCTACCACACACAAATGTCCTTGAAGTCCTTCAAATCTTAATCCAGCCAGAACTTGAGAACTCACCTTTGCTGAGTTGCCCGGAAGGCATTGACAATAGCCATGCTATAAGGTCCGCTTCTTTAATATGTGAGAAATTTCTCAGAATCCTTCTTGTCAATTATGCTAAGAAAGTGACAGACAGGAACGAAAGGCCATCCTTATGTGCACAAACCGTCCAGAAAGATTTTGAGACTTTAATTTTCTAGCTGCATGTACTGTTTTGATGAATGAGTGCAATGTGTTAACTTTGAAGGACATTTTTTTTTTATTTGCTTGCCGCTCTTTTCAATTATGCATATCTGTTTGTGCCCATTTCCTTGATTAAATGTTTTTTATCACTGTATTAAACTGACTACGACTGTCTACGTGTGCGTCAGTCGCGAGACTACGTATACATCTGCTGTCTTTCAACCCACTGAATTGTTTTAAACGAAGCTAGAACAGTCCACTTCACTAGACAACTGAAATTTTAACTGTATGCGTAAATTTTTGTTCCTTACTCTGAATCTGAGACGTGCTATGAATTTTCGTCAGGGCCTCTTTTGCTCTAAACGAAAACGGCAGCGGTTGACAGAATATCCACCGAACAGTTTGCCATGCACTAGCGTCAGGTCGCGCTCTACATGCTTACAGCTTTCAAAGGCACAGTGCATAAAATGGTACATATAGTTTTGTGAAAAATTTAGGGGCAAAAAGTGTTGATGTAAGTGCACCCGAAACTTCATTCGACCGTGCGCGACAGCACTGACGAAGGAGCGCGCGCTCTCGCGCGCACGCGCATTATTGACTATTTTATTGCTCATACACGATAAATCAGACGCTAATTACGGCTTCTTCCTATAAGCCATATGGGGTGAAATATCAGGACCTGCCGGTGCAACCGATGCGGGCGGAGCGAAGAGCGAACGCGCGTTTCCCTTGCGCGTGAACGGCTGTAGCGGAGGAGCAGCAGTGGGGCGGTGGCGACCCCACCGAGGCGCGGCGGGCGGTGGAAACAGACCCCATTGGAGAGGCCGTAAGAGAAGAAAGAAACGCGCTCTCCCTCGAGACCGGCCGTGGTACTGCACGCGAGAAGCAATGCTTTTGTACCGTCGTCAACGCTTTGGCCCTATTACTCGCCCTATCCGCGCCGCAGTGTGTTTTGTGTTGCCGCGGTGACGCCCTGACCCATGTTCCGTTTTATTCTGCATAGTCCATCGTCGCGCACTTTGACGGCATGTTTTCAGCGCAGTTCTGACCAATGCTGTTTCTTTTTTATTTAATACTTTTCTGTTGATCCGGAATAAACCGGTGTTTTTAAGAAAGACACTCGTCGGGCGAGATCATCGCTCGCGGACCCGTATTCTAGAAGGCGAAGCCTTCAAATCACAGCTATGCGTGCATGCCCCGCCCCCAGCCCGGACTTGAAGACAAGGCGCACAGATAAACCATCAAGACCCGAGACCAGAATAAAGACCAAAGGACCCGAATGAACCGAATGACATGTACACGCAACCCCTGTCCAGCCGCCCGACGCGACCTCGAGCCATAGGTCCTATGGACTTCGGTGACGGATGGTTGAAGAGCTCTAGGGAAGGCGTATCACCCAAGCATCATCGTGGTCATCGTCATCGTGGGGGCGAGCTCATCATTCTCTTCTATCTTTTCTTCAACATCCTAACTGCCAAGTCACCACCGACTTCACATATATATATATATATATATATATATATATATATATATATATATATATATATATATATATATATATATATATATATATATATATATATATATATATATATATATATATATAAACATGTTTCATTATGTGTTTTATTCTCACCTGAAATCGACGTTCAAGATTTTTGGCTATATTGTGTTATGTTTAAGGTTATCGTCATTGTAACCAGACAGGATTCTAATAATATAAACACCTAAAGGCAATTAATTTCTTTACGAAAATCTCTGATTGAATATGCTTATTTCTAAAGAAAACAGCTGTATTATTTACATTGATGCTGTCAGCTAGAACATTTATTTATTGCGCTTGTAAACATTTTAAAATTATTTTTTTTTTGTGTTCTTAATAAGCAATCGAATCACTGGAATGTCTCTTCTAAGTCCTACACTCGTCGAATAAGGCGGCCACTGTAGCCACTGTAATGTTTTAACTGTAATAATTAAATAATAATACATTAAATAATAAATTATTATACAGAGAATGTTATAAAGGTGGCCATTGTGCCTGGTAACGATGTAGAACTATCCATCAGTAATTAGTACATAGGGAGATACCACGGCAGTATAGAGTGAAAAAAAAAAAAGGGGGGGGGGCAATATACTAATATTTTCGCAAGAGCTGAACGCATGGTTTAGCGGAATAAACCAGCGTTACGGTTATCAGGCTGGCCGTGGTTGACTCCTTTACAACCTCCAAGCTCACTGATATTCTTAGCGTGTACGATTTTCCAAACATTGCCAGCGATTATCACTTCCTCTCCTGTCACGCGCCCTTCGTGCTTGGTAATGCAAAAAAAAAAAAAAAAGAAAAAAAGAAATAACTAAGGGCGCCATTTCACCTCTCGCATTAACAACTCAACAATGCTGGCGAAATTAAAGACCTTCGGAGGTCAAGTGGGCAGAATAACCGAATACGTCACCCAAAATCTGGGCAAAAAAAAAAAAAAAAAAAAAACAAAAACAAAAAACAAAAAAATACTCCATTTATTTGAGACCTTCGTTATCAGCATGATCGTCTACGCGAATCCATATTTCTAGCTAAAGAATACTACCGAGCCAGTCAAAGTTCGTTTACCGACCTCGATGCACCCTCCATATTAAGCTGAACATTCAAAGGCCACAGCGATTCACAAAGCCTACGCCCATCAAAAAGGAACATACTGTGGCGGTCTTGAGGGTTCAGTGGAAGGATCTGCCACATATCAGTAACAGATTAACGCCGAACCAAGTAAAGGAAGCTTATATCGCCTTAGCGGCAACCTACACAACCTGACAACCGATTCGCAAACGACTTTTAGAAACTTTGTTGAAAAGAGGAATACCGTGCTGCTGCGTGCTGTAATGACGCACTGTTGTGAGGATAATGAAGTGACTGCTATCATATTCTTCCCCCCCTAGGAAAGGGGCTGCTAAGTACGGAGTCGCATTTCTTCTACATCAATGTGATGGTTTGGTTTACGGTGTTTAACGCCCCTAAGCGACTCAGGCTGGAGAGATGCCCTAGTGGAGCGCTCCGGAAATTTTTACCAACTTGTGTGTTTTAACGTGTACTGACATCGTACAGCACATGGGTGCCTTGCTTTTCGCTTGAATCAAAAAGTGGCCGCCACAGTCGGGATTTGACCCCGCATCCTTGGGTACAGCGGTCGAGCTCCCTAATCATCTGCGCTGGTGATCCCATATCATGCGGGGTGGGCCTGGCAAGCAAATTCGGTAATTGAAATAATAGCTCAGTCAACGACTAAATAGTGGGAGGCGGCTTTATTTGTTTAAAACCTCGGGAATAAAGAGTAACTCCTCAAGAGAGCACGGACAGTAGAAGCTGCCAGCGGAGTCCCTGAATAGAGGCCCCGCGCCCACCCACAGCAGTCCGTCTCCTAAACTGTCCAATGACCATTGTTACCACCCCCACCGCCACCACCACCACCACCGCCACCACCACCACCACCACAAGAAGTGGACTGGGGCATTTCTGAAACGTAAGAATCTTTTTTTTTTTTTTTGCTTGTATTACTGCTTCTTCACTACATGGCTATTCACTGAAGAAAACGTTTCGTAATGACATTTATTTGTAAAAAAAAAAAAACAAAAAAAAAACAGATCTGCTCCTGAGACAAAGAATTTTCAGTTCTTACTGTTGGGCATGTGAATAAGTTAAAATTAAAGCATAAAAATTTGGTCGCGGCCAGGTATATCGCTCTGATGTGTAGAAACATGTTGCAACATCTTGCAATAAAGATGCGAGTTCGGTGCATTACATTACCTTGAATATTTCTAGTATATCCAGTAGACGAGGCATGACAATTAAAAATACAGCCACGACGTGCATCCAGAAGTATAGACTGTAGTGGCTTAAGCGCAAGCAAAGATCTTGATCATCAACCTTCGAAGAAATCCATTATTTTGAGTGAGTTGTATTTAGTCAAAATGACGCATCATGAACAAGTAGATAAATAACCTAATAATATCTACCGCACGTTTTCTTTTTCTACAGGGCCAAGAATGCGACCGAGAGCCGTACTGCATTCCCACCAAGACGGTTATACTTGCATAACCTCCCGATTCCTACTCAGCCCTACGAAGGTGCCCTTTGCCAATATCTTTTTGAGGCTTGTTCACGTGACCTCACCGAGCGTGTCTTGAGAAAGGCGGACGTATGAAACGCTGATGGCTGCGGAACAGCTGTATTTAAAACAAACGAGATTAATTTAGGAAGTTGCAATATCAGTAATATATCGTTTTCATCTGCGCGCCGCACCCTCAGAAGTCAGGAACGGCCGAGAATCGATATAGTACGTGTACCATGCCACGCATGACAAACAGGTCAAGCTTCAGAAGAGACGCTCTCTCAAACAAAAGAGTTCCGTCGTCTGCGCCACGTTAGGTGCGCTGTAGCGCAACGAACGCTTCAACTTCTGCATACTCGCGCCAGTGGTCGTGTATGCAAGTGCCTGACGCTACATAAGTGCATATGCGGCCTGAAGTGATTGGTGAAAACATGATAACCAGGCGCACCTGATCCCCGCTAAACGTAGAATATGTGCTTTGTCTATTCTGGACGAAAAGTTGGTTACACAGACGCGCGCGCGGACCGTTCCTGCACGGGTGTTGGCAGCATCAGAAGAGACAAGCTTACTCCGTTTACTCGTTCCGCATCCGCACGTCATGGCGCTGCATACCATTCAAAGGCAGCGGAAGGTGTAAGTGCAACGGAGTGTGTCCAATTCCGCATCAGTGTTACGAGGCATGCACAGCGCTGCCGCACAGAGCGGAACCGGAGCGCGCGTTCCCTTTCAAATTCTAATCTCGGAACAACAAAACAGTACGGGGCGAAAGCTGAAGTCATACTAGGCTCCGGCCTCCCTGTTAGTTATTTCCGAGCTGTCGCCCCACCACTGCGCTGTTTTATTGTTTTGACATTACGAAATGTTCGATCTGTTCTCAATAAGTGTCTTGCTCAAATCTGTTTTGTGTAATTTGTCACTGCGGGGAAAACAATGTATTTGCAAATTTTGTGTGCAATTAGCACGAAGATGATGGCAATGTCGCAATGTGTGGTGCTGTTGTTGCCGTTGTGTTTATTGTTGCTGCTGCTGCCGCCACCTGTAAGGTGAAAACAAAATACTAGCAGATCTTTCGATTTTTTTTCTAGAAACAAATGCCGAGTTTCAGAACACACTATAGTTTACCCGGTTCTTAACCTCAGATAAGTTGACCTCGACGCTTCCTTAGCTCAAGGAAGCGTTGAAGGGAGCAATTAGTTTTCGAACCAACCGTTCTTATCCGCTTCTGAATAAGAATGCACTCAGGACAACGAGAGCAGCCCGTGTGCGCGTGTAATGTCGAGAATATGCGCCTAAGAATAGAATCATGTCCATCTGAATTAATAAAGAACATACTTAATATAACTATGTATTTGTTTTGAGGTAAGCGGCTTATGGTTATGTGCACCCTTTTAGCCTTTTACGCGTATTGTTTAGATGCACTGGCGAAATAATATTGTAAGGCAGGACTCAGGGGACAGGTTTACTCTCACCTGAAGCCGGAGTCGCGCACCGAAGCGAACTAAAACCCCTCACAGTAAGAGAGAATTTAAAGGGAACAGCCCTAAGCTATGACGAGGAGTATCTACAAATGAGAAGGATGAAGCTGCATTAAGACGAAGTGTCATACAGTGCTTAAACTATTGACCCGCAGTGTGAAAAGCGGCCAGCCGGGCTTAATTAGTTCTCAGCATGTGCTGAACAAACTTGAACGACTTCAGTTCCATGGTAACGGTGGTCCGGATGAAGATCAACAGAAGTGACTCGATAGTCGATAGGGGAGGTTTGTCGAAGAAATAAATAGGAACTGATGAAACGACACTGGAACAGAAGTCTCCTCAAGGGTGACTTCTCTAATTATGAATGCAACACGCCACCATACGTGTGCTCAGTCGTACGTTGAAAAATGACCCAACTGTCTAGCTCTTGGCATATTTCGAGGCCCCAGTGTACTGGATGTGGTATCCAAAAGGCAGCTCCTCTATGCGAGCCTGACACTTTCATGCGAGCGAGCCAAGAATACCCTACCAGCGCATATCTCAGGTTTCCCGCCACTGTGTAGCGCCTTTAACTGTTCTGCGAGTCGCTCCTTTCGCGGTTCTTGTAGGAAAGTAAATCACTTATGTTGAGGCTGACTTGTCAATTGGTCATAATACCTCGTGGCCCACTCGAGGCATTAAGGCAATAGCTGCCTAACTGCTACCCCGTCAGTACCTTGAACGCCACTGGCTCTTTATATGACATATTCGGAAAATGAAAGAGTCTAGGACATATAGCAACCAGAAACCCGTTGGCCGACATGCGTTGGCATCAGAAGGGTGGTCCTGATAAATGCGACCTCATAATGGGAGTTCGCAGGCACCCCTTTAGCCGACTCAGTCCCCCAACCCGTTCATGTGCTTTCAGTCAATCGGTACCATGCAGAGCCTTTCACCTACCACAAATTGTGATAAACATACACGGCTGAAATTCCTTTACTTTCGTTCTCTACATTCTCTAAGATTGCGCAAATTATGTCCTACATTCCGACCAAAAAGTTTCCAACGCGTACTGATGCCATACCAACAGAATATATTTAGCCGCTGAACCATGATTTGTAGCTGGGCGACAGTGGGCGCCGTAGGTTTAGTTGTATATCTCATTTTAACAACAACCGCCTCTTGTTGACAGAGAAAAAGTTGAGCCCGGCATAATGCAGCACATGAATCGTGTTGTATTGCTTCTCTCAAGTACATGTGCAAAGCACCCCCAATTTGCTAAAGCCCCCACATATTCATTTCTTGTTCTCCTTTTTTTTTTTCGTATTTAGCGCGTATTGATTAGAGACATGTTTCGTCTTAGCCATAGGCACCCCGCGCATTTTTACTTTTTCACCGAGAAATTGGTTGTAATTTTCCACTCCCTAGCAGCACCCCCCTGAGCACTGTACCCGGTGCGGTCGGCACAACCCTCATCCCTCTAGTGACGTCACTGCTGACATTGATCCATTGTATACTGTGCAGCGCCTGCTGTATCGGCAGCACCGAATGTTCGTTCTGCCACTGGGAACTCGACGTCACTCAGCCGTAAGATGCGCCCCACTGCGCAAGTGTAGAGCGGTGGTTGTGCAGTAAAAGGAAGCTTCAGGTAGAGTTGCGCCTACCTCAAGAAGAGGGCGCTCCAAGAAATGCATCAACATTGTCCCCTTATTAAGGAGTATATAAAAATTGAGCTAGTTCAGACAAGCTGCTTTTAAGGAATCTTTCACGTAGGCAAGGATTATTGTGAAATTTAGCCTCAAAAAGCGACTGTGAAAGCAATGTCAGCCTTCTGGAAACAGAAGTGCAAAGAATAGGTGCGCCAGACCTGCCTGTAGCACTTGAATGCTAGAAGCAGATTACCGAGAGTGTCCACGCATCGAATCACCTACATATGGCCTTATAAACTCTGTCAATGAACTCGGGAGTTTTCGGGCGGGTTCATAATAACGGCAACGTTGGCGGACATTACAACCGTCGACGTTACTACTGCTACTACCACTACCACTGCTATTTCAGCTACTACTAGCCGCTCCCGCCTCCCATTATTACTAGTAGTACTTCTGCAGTTATTCGTAATAATTGTGTCAATAAAAACCAACCTATCACTACTTCATTACTTTTTACCCCAAGAAGTAGCCAAAGGTTTTATGCTGGTGCATTTTTCAAAAAAGAAAATCAGCTTAATAAATATCCCGACGATTACAAAGATGGAAGCAAATATTGGTAAACTGCACACATATATCATGCTTGCCACAGCTACATCGTAAAACAAACAAACAAACAAACAAACAAACAAACAAACAAACAAACAAACGAAAGCAAAAGCAAGCAATCAAGTGAACATAAAAAGTGGCCCGTGCATGCATGCGTGCGCACACTCATGTGCGCGCGCGTGCGGCCCATGCAACCCACTCAGAAAGGAGAGTAACGCGTGAAAGCAAGGGCCGCTGAAAACTATACTCGCAAACTAATGAGTCCCAACTGCACCCGGCAAGGTCGGCACAGTACACACCGCCCGCGTGCCTCTGTTTCGCTTCCTGTTATTTATGTTCCGCTATTTCTAGAACATGCCCGAGTGGAACCGCCTGCCAGCGCAGCCTCGGCGCTTACTAATGATGTCGGAAAATTTAAGACGGGCTTGCGCGGATTACGGGGCTTCCTTTCTTTGCTTGGATTGTCCCTCAAAGTGCTCCCGTCTCGCGTGCTTGCCGATTTTGTTTTTCAAATGACTAAAGGGATTTGCTTTCCGGGCTCTGGATAGTACTGCGTGCGTTATTCTGTCTTGCTTTATTTCCGTAAAGTTTTCATTGCTAACGGTTCGCATATTATTTCGCATCTTGGCATTTCATGCTCGTTGCCAATTTTGAACATCTTGAAGCGTCGGCTCTGCATGTCTTTTCTTTGAAAGTTTTCGCGTGTAGAATCCCTTATGTGATTGGTTGGGGTAAACAGCAGAGATATGTAAAGGGAGGAGCTTATTTATCAGCGGTTTAGCACATTTCCTGGCACATATTTAAAATGAAGTTGATCGACGTACGATTGCTAAGTTCCTTCGTACCTTCGCGACCTGATTACTTGGTCGCAGTACAGAGCTCAATCTATTCCGGGCGATGGCAAAATGTAAGCTGGTGCACACGTATAGCGTGCATAGTAACTTTCTTTTCATTATTCTCAGCTGGTTTCAAGTCATTTGTCTAAATTCGAAAGATGGCGTACGATACTTAAAACGGTTTCATAGGGCATTATCATTGAGCAAGTCAGCACTGTGACCTAGCCTTTCTTGTTGGCAAATTGACAGGCCCTTGCGTGACAAATTTATGGCATAAGGTCGATATATCATTGTCGAGGATCCAAATTGCTGACTGATTTCACATGCCGGCGAACATTTGAACACAATGGCCTCCTCAGGCAAAAAGCTTCGTGCATATACTCATTATCATTCTGTGTAACCGATCGGTGCTTCATTGAAGCCCTTCGATCGGCACATCGAAGTTCACTCACTCTGCTTTTCCTTCGTCTCGGCTGATAATGCTCCTGATGATGATGACGACGACGCCACTACTTTCGTGGAAGCACTCTCCTCTTGTGGGGATCTTCCAGTGCGGTAGACACTAACATTGTGGATCTTTTTTCCATTCCAACCTAATACACATATACACAAGCACATATGCCCATATACACATATAAACATATACACATATACACATATACACATATACACATATACACGTATACACGTATACACATGTACACATGTACACATGTACACATGTACTCATGTACACATGTACACATGTACACATGTACACATGTACACATGTACACATATATACATATACACATAATACACAAGCTTTCTATAGAGACGTCGGCACACTACCAAGGGCAGCTGCCATGTAAGGATTAGCGCGCAACCGCGCTCGACCATGCTACGCTATCAGCGCACCTGCCAACTGTAAAGTCGGCCATGCCAACTTGGACAACTTGGACAACTCGGTCAACTCGGCCAACTCGGCCCACTCCGCAGAGCAACCACCGAATACAGACGACGCCGGTCGTTTCTTCCGATTAGACATTTAATGTTACCCAAGTAAAACTTAGTGGTGGCAAGTTTAACTGCTTATATCGCACTATTCAGCAAAAGCTATTAAATGGTGTGCTGTGCTATACCCAAGTCGTCCAAATGGATCGCTGAAGTTCTAGGCCACCGCCTCAAGCCACTGTCGCCCACGCCTTCGTAAGCAGACTTCGTTTGCTAGAGATGCTCGGTGTAGACTCGGCATCGATAGGCTTCTCTTTTGGCTTCCCGTTCATCGGACCTTCTTCAAAACGACTCTTCTGACTTATACACTTTTGTGTTTTGGCACAGCTGAACTAAATCTTCCGAATCCAGCTTTGAATCGGCCGCAGCAATGTAGATACGGCGCGTTCCGTACCAGCTGCTCCTCAGCTTTGATGTCACGAGTGCTTGGCTCATGTTGCCATACACACCTTGGCGCTGTTTGCACCGTCACTGTTGCACAGCTTTCCGGGCGGTGACCCTTCGGTGCAGGGATAGATTACTAAGGTAACCACCCTTTTCCCTTCCCATGGGTGGAAAGGGGGAAGAGTACCTTAGTAATCTATCCGGTCGCCGGCATACGCTGAAGCTCCACTTGGGAACTGTTCTAAAAAATGAATCTCTCGCTTCAAAAATACATTTAGCTTTGACTGACTCAGCAATATGTGGAGTTCAAAGGATGTGCTTTCTGCCGTAAGAACACTTCACGAAATCAAAACGTATTTGAAGTTTACTGAAGCCACTAGGTGCTAGGGCAGGCCTTCCTCCGAATCGCGGGATCTTTGACATCCCACATTTAATTGCATGTTAGGCGCATTGGGGCTTCGCGTCATCCGCTAGCGAAGGCAGTTCAAAACATTTGGTCTAAATATGCTGAAGGTCAAGAGAAATGAAAAATAGATTTGCCTTTACTTTGGCACGGCGCATACTGCTCTCATGCCTCCGAGTGGAGCCAATTTAACTCGCTCGTTATGAAACCGGCGGCAAAACAGGATAATTCATACAGAGCTGCTTAAGGGCAAAATACAAACTCGCAGGCAGTTAGCTACTAAAGCAGCCAAGTTAAATGCGCATATTAAAAACAACAATGTTCATGTAGCTATACAGTAACTGTAAAATTAGCTTACTGATCCCAAAAGTTGTGATGTTGGACTAACAGCGTGCGGGGTGAGTTGGTGCATAATACCCAGAACTGCGTCGCATCGAAGTCAAACACGAGGAGAGAAACACAACACAGGCGCGCACTACCCACTGTAATACAAAACGGAACCCAAACTTCCTCTTTCACGCCCAGGCACAACTTCCTCCTTTGCTCCCAAGCACATCACACTCGCACATATCTGCTTAGGAAAGGAGAGGTGTGCGAGTCTGATGTACATGGGAATAGAGGAGAAAGTTGGGCCTAGGTGTGAAGGAGGAAGTTCGGATTCCGCAGTGCACGATTTCGTTTCCTGCACCGTGCTAAATCTCCGCAGCAAGTAGTCTGGTCTTAATCTGTGGTGCTGAGGCCTAGCGAGGCGGCTGATTTATTAGATAGTGGTGGTCACGGTCTAGAAATTCACTTTCCGTAGCCATGCCCAAGGCTGCTCGCATTCCCGGTCGCTGCGACAGATTTTTCTGAGGTTACTATATCAGAATTAGCAACTGAAATTTCAAAAACAAGAGCATCAGCTCCAGGTCTTTATGGTATTACAGCTAGTACGTTAAAAATTTTATTGCAGATTTCTTCACAGAAATTATTAAATATCATTAACTGTTCTATAAAGTACTCCTACATACCTAGCTCCTGGAAGTTTGCCAAAGTGGTTCTAAGGAATCAAAACCTTGGCTATGTCATTGACAATATCAGACTGATTTATTTAACTTCTATTCTGGTGAAAAAATAGAGCGCATAATTCATTCGCGTTGTCTCAGTTTATTTCAAAAAGTAAAATTCTTTCTGCCAGACAGATTAGCTTCCGTCCAGAATGCTCAATATGGTCTGCTCACCTTACCTGGAGAGGAGAATTTTTTTTTTACATATTCCATTATGCCCTGAGGCAATAAGCAACGTTATTAAAAAAAAAAAAATCTTTGGCTTGTCCGTCTCGTGAAAATTTTGCTGTAGTAACTTTGGATATTGTAAAAAGCTTACGACAGTGGTGATCACAGACTACTAATTTCTCATTTGATTAATTGTCAAATGCCGAAGTACATAGTCGTCTGGATTCAAGAATTTTTTATCAGGAAGATTATTTTACTGTTATCAGGGTGGTATTTCATCTCGCACATTTTCTCAATCTAAAGGCGTTCCTCAATGTTCGGTCCTGTCCCCTCTTTTATTCAATATTTTCTTTTCTTCAATACCTTTGTGAGACGATGTTGACCTGTACGTATACGCAAACAATATTGCCTTCTTTTCTTCATCCTCAGATATACATACTTTATATCATACCTTGTAGAATCATCAAACTGCTCTTGAGTCCTGGCTAGATACTCTCTCGTTAGTCTAAATGTCGATAAATGCTTCATTCTAGTCTTTCCGATCAATCAATCAATCAATCAATCAATCAATCAATCAATCAATCAATCAATCAATCAATCAATCAATCAATCAATCAATCAATCAATCAATCAATCAATCAATCAATCAATCAACCTATTTCTATTTCTCTTTCATATCATTAAGAACCTTTAGTTCAGGTTACCACTCTTAAGTACTTGGGCGTTTTTTATGATTCTTCAATGAGTTGCAAACCTCATATTGAACATAAGCGCAAAGGGGAGCATGCCTTGGGTCTACTGCGTCTCATCAGCCACAGGAGATATGGAATGATATCTTCCCTTGTTATGATCTATAAACTTTATGTGCCCCCTATTCTGGAATTCGGCTGTGCCTTATTTACAGGCTGCGTTGCTTGCAAACTTCGACCACTTCTCTTGATTGAACGCCAAGCATCGCGGCTTTTCCTGGGCTTTCCTAATTTTTTGGCATTGTCTGGTATTCTGAGGCTCGGGTACTTCCTTTGGATTCCCGTTTACAGCAACTTACGGTACTGTCCATTCTAAAATTATGATTATTTCCTATCATGTTCACAATTTTTATTACTTCCCCTAATTAATTTTTTCATACTCATTGGTGTCCCTATCAAAAACCACAGGTTGTATATGTGCAGTCGCTATTAACTCCGTTGTTAGTAGAAGTGTGTTCTCTTTCGAAAACCAGTCCTCGTCTATCTCAGGTTAATTTGGTCCATGATGACACTTATGTCAATCATGCCATTTATCAGTTTCTATCTTGGTTTCCATTTTGAATGACCAATTGCAACATTTTCATTCACATGTTGTAATTGCCACTGGTGCTGCACAGCGCCAGGAAAAAGCGGGGGTTAGAATTTTTGCTTCTCAATTTGATTGGGCTTTTTAACTGCGTCTCTATGATTATACCCCCATATTTATTGCGAAATGTTTAGCTATTGTTTTAGTCATCCGGAGAGTTTGTTTAGATCACTGCAACGTTGTTGTAGTGACGGACGCTCTTTCAGTTTTTATTGCCTTGACTTTTTGGACTGCATCTTCTTTGCGTCTCTAGTTTTATGACCTCGCGCCGTCCCATATCCGCGAAATTAAACTTGTGTGGGTTCCTGGCCATTGTGGAATTTCAATGAACAAATCCGCGGACTTTCTTGAGTCCGCTTCTTTGAATGGCCTAATCCTGTCATTAATTCCACAGTTTTCTTTGTGGGTGGCGGCGCCGCTCAAACAATTACTTTGGATGAAATCCTCAAATTCGGCCTTTTTATCTTTTGACGACTTCGGGCATTTGAGGCGTAAATGGAATCCTGGTCGGTTTCTTCCCCGTCAGTGCGAGGTGTGTCCGACAAATTTCAGGTGTAGGATTCCTCCCCTTAGCTTTTATCTTTATAGATCGGGCTGTTCTCCTTTGGCCATGTGTTCATGCTACAATGAAACTGAGACATTGGACCATTTTTTCCTGTCCGGTCGCCGTTTCGCCTCCCTCCGAAAACTCTTCCTCGAAATTCCTTAGAAAAGTATATTTCCTTGACTGCTAAAATTTTCTTTCATTTGGCTCTACCCAGCTGGGCTAGAGCAGCGGGACAGTTCGCTCAGTGGTTCACAGATTTAACGCCTCTTGTAGGATTCTCTGCTAGGTGTGCCGATTTAACTGGTTTTCCTCTACAGGTTCTTATTGAATTTAAGATATTCCTTTTTGTTTTCTGATCAGCAGGGCCTTTTATTTTTGTCGTATTGTTTATTTATATGTCTTAGTGTTTTTTTTTTATTTCATATCTAACAGCATAACTCCCTTTCTACTGGATTCGTGTGTGGCCAATCCCCCTCGTAGATATGTGCCATTATCTGAGGGCACAACAACAACAATTTTGTATTACGGTTGGTAGGGTGCGCCATTGTTGTGTTTCTCTTTTCGTGTTTGCCTTCGTTGCGCCGCAGTTCGTGGTATTACACAATGCGCAACATGTACAGAAGACGAAAAGTCCGCTCTAATTATTTCTTTAAGTGGAAAACAGCAAGTCCATAGGGGATGAGTTTCTATTAAAGATAATAAAATTAATATGACAGAGACTCTATTGTTTGGTTGAATTGGATTGGTTGCGAGGGTTTCCCCTGTTATAATGAGCGTACAATAAAAAAGCCCTAGTCGAGTCTTGCCTGTTGCGGAGCCTCTACCCTCACGACATCAATGTCACGGACACCATCTATCCTAATAGTCTTTTTCAGTTATCAAGGTAACGTTTTGTTGTCTGTACAGCCCTTTCTTCCCCGCTATGACATTTCACTGCCGACCGCATCGTCTCTTTGCGGTTGTTTGAAAGTGGAACTTAGCACCTGCAGCAAGGTAGTCCCATCACTGATAGGAGCACTTGAAAAGACACAATTGTTCAATCGTCTCCGTGCGCACCCCGCACACTTGGCATGCGTGCTGTCCTCGGCGTCAATCCGCGTGGGCTATTTCTTTGTGTGCAGCGCCCCCGCACAAGCCTGAAATAATATGGGAATAATCCCAACAGACCTCATACCTAGGGGTCTGCAAATATTTGAAATTCTCGTACAACTGATCGAATATATTCACGAATAAAACTGTTGGAACGAACCAGATAGCGCATTTTGTAAATTACTTGAATTGAATATGCTATGAACTTTTCGAAACATTGGCACGAGCTTCGAATAAGACCGGCTGTAGTACGTTTCTTTAAACTATCGCTCAAAGAAGGGGTTCACGGTGACGCTGAGCGCACCCGTGAACAATAAGTGCGCTCGGAATGAAGGATTCTGTGTATCTATGCGGTCCAGTCGTGTGGGAGCTTTCATAAATATCATATAAGGCCTCTAACATTCAGTGACACGGCAATACTCTAGCAAATTTAGTAACCTAGCCTTGATGCCCGATTTCGGAGGCAATGGCTCATTCGTGCTATCGCCCGTGTCATGTCCCGTGGTGTGGCTCTGTTATCTCTGCTACCGTCGAATTATATTCTGCAGTACATTTAAATAGAGCTCTTGGCTGACTGCATTGTGTTCTTGATATTACTTTGAAGCGCATGATTTATAATGTTTTTTTTTTATTGCTTTCTTCACCATTAGAAATCTTTGCAATAAGAGTGAAGCCTTTACTTTGTATTTCAAATGTCCGACGGTTAACTAGGGTTTCTTGTGATGTCAAGGCTAGCGATGTTTTGAAACGTTTGGGTTTTTTGTTTTCTCGCCAGCTCTGCAGCATACCCCTTGATGTGTTGCCTTACCTTCCTGATGTATCTCCATCTTATTTCTAGAACTGAACGCGGATCACTTGCACTTCGGCTTTCGGTCCCTTAACCAGATGGTTTCAGGAAATCAGACTTCTCTGTAGAAACGATGTGCTGTGCAAGAAAGCCAACTCATTGAAGTCATGCGCTTCAGTCAGTAGTTTGTGGGAAGAAGCCCTTACCGTAGAAAATATTGAGCGGGAGAAATAGTGTTCCTTACGGTCGACTAGACTTCACTGTGGATATATAAGTAAACTGAGTCCTTAAAGAAGAAACTTAATTTTTCTGTTTGGTTTGGTTTGATAGCAGCGCATTATAATGGATGTATTTTCCTGCAACGAATCCTATTTACGGAAAGAGGCATCCGCCAAAAGACTCGAACTTTTACATCACAGACCGCAATAAAGCACATAAAAATTTTAATTCACAGAAGTTCTGAGAAGTTCTTCGAAGTCCACGATTGCAAAACGGCTTGTCCCGTAACACCTACTCTCACCGCAATAAATGGCAGAGCTTCTGCGCCCCCAGGTCAACTCGTGCTTCTCACCAGGTCCATGCCCGAACGATGCGTTTCGGGAAAACGTCCTGTATCCCTAATCAAAACACCGAACTAGAGCGCACGCTGGCCTCTTCCCCTCTTTCCGGGAACTTGTCGGGGCGCTCCGAGAAGCAGAGTCGCCCCCTCTTCGTCGCACGGCTTGGCGCCAGGGTTTCCAGTTTCACGAGTGTCGTCCGAGCGCCGAACAGCGCGAAGCTTCGTGTCGTAGCGCTCGAACCGTGGAGGCAGCCTCCTCCCCGGGTTTGCGCCCGCGGCCGCGGCGCGGCGCCACAGTGTCTGGGGCGAGAGGGGAGCGCGATCACAGCGATCCGCAAGCTGCTGCTGCCGCGATCCGTGCCGACGAGCGCGGCGGTGTGGTGGCGTTGGCGGCCCGGGGACGAGGAGCATATGAGAGTGGCCGCAGTGTAGTAGGGCTACGAAGACGATGCGTTTGCGGTGGCGACCGGTGGGAAGTTCGACACCAGCACCCAGGATGTTCGGCGACAGCGCGCTCGAGTCTCCCGCAGCTCCGTGCAGCATCATCGAATGGCGCCTCCGCTCCGACCAGCATCGCACTGTTGCGGCCGCCGCTGAGCGAGCCGGCCGCGGAGGCCAGCGCTGAGGCTGACAGCAGGCGACGGACTATGCGTCGGCCCGCTCTGAGGAGAGCGCCCATTCGAAGAGACGCCTCCCGCGCCAGTTACTGTTGTTGTTCCGGTGGCGTAGTGGTGCGATGGCGGCGGCTCGCCTGCGGCGGGCCGCCCCGCTTTCGTCGTCGCCTTCGGCGCGGCACGTAGTGGTCGTCATCTGGCCGTGAATCGTGAGACGACGTCGGCGCCACGATGCCCGTTCGCAGGGGGCACGTTGCCCCCCACAACACCTTCATCGATTCCATCATCCGCAAGTTCGACGGCATGAGTAAGTGTCAACCTCTCTTCTTATCCGCCTCCTCTTTTCCTCCACGCCTTTGAAAGACGCTTTCGTATTGAAGCCCCGCCACTGCAGTATAAACACGGGTCGCGCTGCTCCCTCTTCCGCGGCCACTGCGCTAATTGCGCGCCGTCCTCGGACGAGACCGTCGTCCGCGCGGCGCTGACATGACGCTCTGATCGCTCACTGCGTCCTAGCCGCACCGTGCGAACCACCGACCAGTTTGCTCCGAAGCCGTTTCGCGCAGCCGCTTCCGTGTGCCGACAGTTTTCACTTCCAGCCTGCGTGAACTTGCGAGTTATTTTTCTAACCCGAAGAGAAGGGGCCTTGGTGCCAAGGCTTCTTGTTTTAGGTGTCAGCCGCCGCTTCTGTTCAGAGAGCCGAAGGTTGTTTCGGTTGCTTGTTTCTGACTTCGCACAAAAGAGGAGACAGACTGCCAGCGCAGAACATGCTTCCCCTTGTTCAGGCTTCTGCAAAGCAAGCTTTGAAAGCTGCGTAGAGCATGGTAGAGAGCAAGTCATGTCACGGGTGAATGTGGTTGGTTGTCTTGAGGGACGACAACCTAGGAGCTTCGCTGCCTAATGAGCGTCTCTACGGCTTGCGTGCTTTGTCTGAGAAATACAAAGGACGTTACGCGAACATTTTCATTGCTGATTTACGAACGTTACACGCGGGTTATTCTGCAAAGCTTTGGGAATAACTTCCTTTCTGTCTTGTGAAAACCCCATAGATGTCAGGCATCGTAACAGCATATACGTTATTATATATAGACTGGCATATTAACTAATTCGGAGGAGCTCGAGCAGTATTTATTTGTGATTCGAAACGTCAGTGCAGCTCGAGAGAAGCTGTGATTATGGGATTATGGAAATGAAAGTGGCCACCACGTAACGAATCGTCTAACCTTGTGTTTGGCGCATCATAGCCCCAGTTGCTTTTGCGCCATAAAACCACATATAACTAACAAATAACTAATTGAAAGTGGCTGCAATGTATTGGAGGGCTGCATAGAGACAGCGACCATAGAAAAATTACGACGTTTAATTGGATACAGCTGCACGCTGGCTTAACGAAAGTGATTCTGATGACCAGTTGAAATGAATCGACTCTGAAAGCAACCGGGTTCGGGCTATGGCCGCGCGAGAAAAGTACTCTCGCCTTTAGCAAAAATGCGTAAAATGTTTAAGCACTTGAGGGCTTAAAATACCAGGCTTCTTGAATAATTGGCCTTTTGAGAATAATCAAAATTCAAGTTGATGCTGTAGAAATCGAGCAGAAAAACCGTTTATCCTAGCCAATTGGTAAATTCACTTAACAGCGTGGTTTATCTTCTGTACAACCGGACCAATGCGCAGTGGGGTTAAGCACAAAATTAAAAGCAGAAAACGCGCGGAAAATCTGTAAATCGCTCTAAATCATCGACAATGTCTGAAACCACGCCGGCGTTCCCGTTATTTGTTTACTGCACGCCACAAAGCAAGGCGCAAATGGAGTTCTATCAACTTCCGCAAGATTGCGAGATACTTTTACACAAATAACATAAGCGGTCACTTTGAAGGTCGACGTAATATATTCGAGCAAATATCGCAGATGAAGACAAGCACGGAGAAGGAAAGAAAGATAAAAAAAACAACAACAACAAAACTTGTGATTTGTAGTCCCCGTCGTTGTCATGGTCTATGGCTGCCTATGTGCGTCCATAGAATTTTAGCTAACCAGGCTGGAGAGTTTGTTAAAATTTACGTGACATACACCTCATATAATAAGATTATTATTTTTATGCATAGAAAAAGAACCACTTGCGTGATTTTGCGCCTCTAATGTGCGGAACAGAAACTGTTCGCAGTCAACACCAGCAGTCTTCGTCACTCATCACCGCGGAAATAATGAAATGGTTGGACGCACCGTTTTTCGCCTTTTCACGCAGAGCTGTCATTCACGAAATGAACCGAGCTAACCTGTTCGCTCTCAATCAAGCTCCCGCTGCTCCACTTAATCAACGCAGCAGCCTAGGGACATTCTCGCTATTTGACAGGATGTATGACAGATAGGAATGAGAAACGCCTCCTTTAAGTCATACATCGCTGGAGAGAATGCCAGCCGCCGATAAGATTGGACCTCGAATTCAACAGGAGACGCCTCGTTTCTCGACAGAACCTGCGACCCGCGGATTTCTCGTCTAACTGTTGGGCTCGGCGCGTCGCCGAGCTGGGAATTGTTTGGGTGGAGCCCTTTCGGGGCGGCCTAAGACCTGCGAGATGGAGACATATTGCGCGAAGAAACGAATCGATTATATACCGGCGGCGCTGGCACCACCACCGTGAGAAGCCAGCCACCAAGCTTATTTTTTTTAATTAATTTTTTTCTCTCTTCTTTCTATGTTTCGTTTCCCATTATTGTCTTGTTTCTCCATTTTGCGGCCTCTCCCGCCGTGTCATCGATTCTTTCGGGGACACGTGTTTTCGTCTGTCACGTGCCGTTCGCGCGACCTGGGAAACCGTTTGCGCGGAACGCGGAGGGAGAAATTTCTGAGTAGGCGGCGCACTTTGGTGATGATTGAATCTTAGTGCGGATACGTGTCCCTGCCGAAGCAAATAGAGCGAAATTTGCATTGCAGCTGCAAGATACTTCCTTTGTTCGACGTCGAGAGATTATTCCTCATCGCTCGAAGCTGCCGCAGAAAGGTTGTTGAAACGTAAAACAAAATTTTGTTGTTTTTAATACAACCTACTCACGTGCCAGTGAGCCGATTTCAGCGTGCAGCCATGTTTACGAAAAATAAAGTCACGTAAATGTCAGCCCTGGCAAAATAGTAACACATTTACAAAGTTGACTACTTTAAAGATTTAGATGTCTACATACAACTCCGTTTGCCTTCGTCTTGCTCATAGGGTGCCTTGACTGGCTGACTTTGTCCGTTAACTGAAACGTGCTCCTGCCTTCTCTAATATCGAATCGGATGTTGGAGCAGGGACCAACGATTGCTGTTTCGTTGTTAAAAGTGCCAAAGCTCAGTGATGATGATCAAATAGCCTATTCATGGTGCTAGCATGTTGACGACTACTGTTTCGATGGCCGATCTCAAAACTATGTTTATGCATCGCAATTATTTTAGTCGCTTCACTACGTACTGATATACTATGCGAGAGGCGTATTCTGCTCGCGCCGAACAATGCGCGTGTATATAGATCCGCTTACAATCTTCGACATGTAGCACTGCCCAGCGACATGCCGATCCTTACAAATTTCAACTTCTTAAACACAGTTTTTGTGTGACTTTTATGAATAGATGTTTCTTTATCATTCTCTTTTTGTCTTCTCATTTATTGCAGATAAGCATATTGAATGCCATTCTTGCCCTCTAAGGTGCTTCCGTTAGATACAGAGGTCGTACTGGAATTAGCAATCAACAGTTTTTTGAGAGCGAATCTCAAATCGCTGAGGAATTGGTGTTCGGAGATGAGCTCTCATGCAATCGTAGGCTGCCGTACGAAATGACAGACGACGACGTTTCGCTTCGTCAACAAGAGGTCATATAATTTCTTGTCTGAGAAAATTTCAGCTCCAGATATATGAAAGTCTTCGGCTTGCTTATAGGGTTCCGCATGCTGGAGCGTGACCAATACAGAAGCATTGGCGATCAGTCTCGGTGTTTTCGCCCTCGAACAGCCGTGGCAGAAGCCATCTATAGAGACCGCTGATGCACTCATCAAAAAAAGACAGATTAATGCAATAATTGAGTGACAAAATTACATTTTTATAATATTGCACGATGATTTGTGAGAATATGTTTTGCTGATTTCTTTCGATATTCCTCGTGTATATCCAACGCGCTTTGCGAAGGAACTTTGCTGCGCGGTTGGTGTGTTTGTGATTATTGTTAGTGATTGTCGGGACAGCCGTCACACTTATTTTGTTTCGGTCTTTGGCCCTGTGGGGGTGCATGAAGTACCAGGCGGCGTCTTCACGATCTTTGTACATGCTAGCCGCTTGAAAGACAGGTTTTCATGCAGTGTGAGTATGCCTATGAGTGCTTGTCTTTTCACCGCTGGTGGCCCGTTCACAAGCATTCACATCACAGTCGTGGGCACTTGCATCTCAGTAAACTGGGAGCGTTTTAGTAATTTGTTTTGAACGAAAAGCTCAAAAGATGACATTCGATGCCACCACATGTCCTTTTTAACTGGCCCGTTGTCACGTTATCTCTAATTGCCATCAGCGTCAAAAGCTCTGAGGCTCATAGGCATCTAAACATTTCGTCTTAGTAATAAAGGACATCAATAAAGGACATCAGGTACGTGCGTAGCAAATGCTTACTTGTCTTCCAGCAATTCAGGATCTGTTATTTTTTCGTTCTTCTCTAATTTGTTCGGTAAGCAGTCAAGCCCGACCGATGGGTCATGCATTGCTATAAGAATCGCCGTTCCATTGTGCAGTTTAAGAATATGTTGCACCTTACGCACACAATCAGAGAAGGCGAACTTTCCTTCCGAGGGGGGGTGAAAAAAAGTTTTGTATATTTTTTCTCCTTATACTCTTCTAGACCTTAACCTACTAAAATGGAACGATGAGGTTTTAGGGCTCGCATTTGCACACATTCGTGATCAATGTGCACATGCGCTCATGTAAGTCCTAGCGAGAGTGACTGTGAGGAAGATAATTTATGAGAGCATTCTGCAACGATCACACATTTTCACCAGAGAGCGTCCCTCTCGACCTTCCATGCAAATGGCAGGACATAAAAGGCACCCTTTCCGAAGATAAACCGACTGCACGTTCATCGCTGCGTTCTGTGACCCGGTACGCCGCTAGACGAGGTCTGCCCGTCGTCGCTCTATCCACGTCCGAAAAGCTTCGCAGTTTGCTGCGAATTATCTACTTCGCCAACGGCCAGAGCTTTGAGAGGCGTTGTTTGACAATGTTACTTGACAGCGGACAGGGACGCGAAGAAGCCCGTTCGGCGCCCGCGACGCCGTACTGGGGCTTCGGATGCGGGCATAGTGCACGCGGAGTCTTGTTTGCTCGCCGCTGAGCTTTACTTACGGGTATACGCAGGCGGCGGTCAAGGCGGGTCCCGCATAGGAAACGGGCACTCGCCACGCCCGAGTGACCGTCGGCATAGGAAAACAACGTATTCCCGATATCATGCAGGGTGGAGCTCCCCGAGGGGCATGGTGTGAGGCTGTAAAGGAGGCGACAGTTCGGGAGGAGAGGCTTACAAACTAACAGCGAAGAAACGCGATAAGCGTCCATCTCGAATGCGAAATTTTTAGAAGGTGAATGTATGAGCTTCTACCTGTTGTCTGCTTTGTGCAAAAGCAGTGATGAAGCTGTTATAATTACTTGCCTGATCAGAATGATAAGAAAGCTTTATTTGAATGAACTCTCATTGTGAGAGACTTATAGTAGTTACATGGTTAGAAAGTCTGTTTTATGCTTTTCACTAAAGCACCCGTTCTGCTAAAGTTGTGGCCAGAGTCAGGCAGTCAGTGGTTAGAGTCAGGGTTAAGGCAGGCAAATATTCTCTGATCGTGATTAGGGAAATTACTTTTCTTTATTCTGGGAAGTCCAGTACAAGAGGCAGAAGGAGGATATCTCAGTGCAGCATTAACGTTAATTGTCGGTATACGCTTTGCTAGGCACAATACCTTTTACAGTGTCTCACTAATGTGTGTAAAGATCTAGCTTTTTCTAGTGGAGCGTTTTCGCGCGCCTATACATATACCTGAAGGAGGAGCAGGAAAAGGAAGTTCAGGGGAGTGGAAAGGCGTGTTAGTTTCCTCATCCGGGTGAATACCAGTACCATGCGAACATTGAGGGAGGGGTGAGGTGGACTACATGGACGAGAGAAAACCTTCAGGATGGTCGAGAATTGAGCTGCAGAGAGATCTTTTGAGATGTATATTTCTTGTCTTGCCAGATTTACATGCGGAAGTGATGCTTAACACCCGTTTAGATAAGTTTGGCATCGTTTTAGCTTTGCTTTGCCACGTCTTGCCACGCTTAGCAAAGTATTTAACGTATGCTTTTGAGTATTTTTGGGGGGATGAAGGAGGCCTAATCAGGTCTTTTATGCAACTTTGTCAGAGAAGATGAAGACGATAAAGACTACGGCACCTGAAGAACAGTAGCAGCATAGCAGTTGGAGCTGAAAGAAAGAAACCGATATGGCGAAGCGGTCTAAGGTAGTGGGCGGCAACGCTAATTTCTTTGCGTCGGACTGAGCTTTTTTTCTTTTTTCAGGCGGTTGCTCGAAGTATAGGCTTCAAAGCCATCTCGGCGAAATTGAAGAATGCAGGTAGTAATACAACAAGAAAAACAAACAAACAGAGGTAATATATAAAATCAATATATTATGTTGCGGATATCTTTCCACCTCCTCCATTTATGAGATACCTAACCTAAACGGCTTTAAGGTTGAATAATTGATAATAATGATAAAAACCGAACAATAATACCGCTAAAACCGACGAAAATGGCGAAGCAAATGCAACCAGTTCGTGGCGTTGCATAAAATCAGCCTTATCAGAAACCGACGACTAGGCGGCGTAATCTAGTTTGCGAGCCACGGCTGCGGGAAGGCGGCACGTGCCACTCTTCTGATGTGCGGAAAGAGCGCAATGAACTGCCCGCGAGGCAAAAAAAAAAAAAAAAAAAAAAAAAAAAAAATACGGATTCAATTTTTTTGTTTATGGTCGACAAGAAAAGAGAAATAGGTGGGTGAAGGTGGTAAGGCTTGAATGCAGTGACTGATGATAGTAGACTTTACGAAAAAGACATAAGCGTAAAAAAAAAATCTACGTTGGGCCAGACAAGATAGGGAAAGGTTAAATTTCAACTCTGTTACACTCGCGATCCGATTTCTATAAGAAAGAACAAAAATAACTGCGTTAGCCTGAGCAAGCTCTAATGCAGTATTTGAACAAGCTCTAGTGCGACAAAAAGTATGACCTGGTGAGGATCCCAAATGTGGGCGGCATATTGAAGTTTAGGGAATAATAAATTAGTAATATTAAAGTGACTGGGGCTTTGCTGAAATTTCGAAGTAAATAGACTAAGCTGTGGTTAATACCGCTAATAATTAGTTCGATGTGAGATTTATAGTTTAGTGTGGAGGAACGAGCACACCGATTACAGTCACAACTTTAGTGGGGACACCTGACATTACTTCTGTAAAGGGAAAATTTCAGTCATTAAAGCTCACATATTGTTGGCGGTTCGTAAGAAAATGTGCAAACCAGGGAAAACATTGTTATTTAGGTTTAGGGTGAAACGTTTAACAATAAGATGTTTTCCGAGCGGTGGCTTGTATGTATACGACTCTTCAAGTGTACAGAGTGTCAGCTGTCACTACGGAACGTCAGGTAACACACGAGAGCAAGGTGTCGGATAGTTGGTATTGCATACCTAAAGAACAATGTTGGGAACGAGACGAAACATGGCGAACGAGGGATAAACAGCACCTGTGTCTGTTTTTCTTCCTTCTTCGTGTTTCGTCTCGTTCCCAGCGCTTTTCTTTAGGTACCACTCGCCATGTGCCTTTAGAGGTGGGAAGGAAATAAAACATTATTTTTTATTTCAGTGAACGTTTGTCAGAAGCTGGCTCTATCTTTCACTGAACTTGCTGCTGCGATTATCGTCCCTTTTAATAAATAGCCCCGATGGATAATTCAAGGTATTTAGCTGCTCAGCACACAGTCGGAGGACAGAGAGAGAGAGATAGAACTTTAGTAATACAGGAAAAAAATATACCTGTCGTAGTGGACGGGCCTTCTCGTTTAAAAGTCCAGTTCTAGCTGCATTCTCCGCACATGGCGAACCAGCAGTGGTTGATGGCTGGCCAAGGGGAGGCACAGCTAGTGGTCGCATGAAGCCCTGAGCTGTTACGTATGGTCGGTTTGGGGGGGGGGGGGGGGGGGATCACCACATTCCCATACTATGTGGTAGAAAGTCGGTGGACCTGTACAAGGGTGGCAACCTTTCGTTAGACGCCCGTGTGCTGTGCAGTACCAGCTGACACCAAATGACACCGAGTGGTAATAAGTACCCTAAGATCATCTATAAAGTGACTCCCTCACTCTCTTTTTTTTGCACCCCCCCCCCCCCTCCCTCTTACACGCGCACACTTAATCTCAATATTTGCCTCAGAGTGCAATCCAGGTACCCATACCATTTATGCAACATGTATAGACTCCTCTTCCTTTCTTTTCTTCTGATTATGTGGCACGAACTCAAGATAAAAGACTGGCGCTATGTTGTGCGTCAGGAATTTATCACGTAATGTAATGGAGAAGTGTTAAGCCAAATTTGGGAATGAAAATTCAAGAAAGTAAACAAACAAACAAAAACATTCCGACATTTTTTTCTCTTATCCTGAGAATGTTCATCACGGGTTCTGATTGTACATCACGTGGACCTCGTGAGTGATCATGCAGCCATTTATATGCAAGTACAGAATGTTAACAAGACGAGTTCTTGATCACGGTTTTTTATGGCGCAAACGCCGCCTATTACAACCAAAATCGATGAGGGAAAAAAGGAAACTAAGAAACACCAAGAACTTACTCAGATGCATGGCGAAAGCAGCAGTCACATTTATTGACGGCGGAAACATCTCGTCAACTGCTTCGCGCTAAAGGCGAAAATTATTTATCTCCCCCCCCCCCCCCCTTCCGGTATTTCGGGGGCATAGACTTGAATAAAGCAGCGCGAATGAACTACATCGCGCGAAATCAGTCTTTAGTCACCATCACCTAATTTTTATGCGTTCCTCACGAAGAAATTGTCTTTGCATGCATGACGCACAAGGTAGCAGTGTATGATTAGAAAAATCATGAAATGAAGGAAGAAGAAAAAGCAACCATGATTGAGTGAGGCAAAGTGTTGTGTGCAAATCTAGGTCCCTGTTGCACGAGACGTCTTATTTGTTTGTACGCTTTTTATTTGCGCATATGCGGTTTTGAGTTCTCTCAGTATAGCTGCTGGGTATGATCGCCCTAAGAGTGCCGTTTTACAAAATCTGGCGCTCTCCCCTTCTCCGCAGGCACAAACTATGGTTCTGCCGTGGTTGCTGTTAGAAACGTAGATTATAGCGCTAACGTGTCATACGGTCTTTCAGGTGCGATGCATATTCCATACCTTTGTTACAGAGTCTCTCCAACTACTGAAGAGGAATGTTGCTGCCTCTGCCATAGAGGAGCATCCTTGAAATTGGTTCTTATAAACCTAGCAAAGTGCGCTCGAAAGGAGAACTGTACTGTAACCTGTCCTCACTGTGAAGCATAATATTTTCTATTACTTTTGGGTAGCCTCACCATAATATATGTCTAGCTTTGCGAAAGAAAAGTTAGATGTACGCAGATGTGCCTCTCTTTTTCATACTGAAGGTGGGGTGACAAGGCGAAGGATCTCGTCAGACCTCGTCAAGCTTTGACAGCGTTTTGTCGGCGTAATATCAAGCTGAGAGCCAATGTAGGTTTGGATGCTTTTGCTAGGCGCGAATTCATGCTTAATACGACGAAGATGGCCCACATGACGACATTTGAAGGCACATGATTTTTTTTTTTAAGCTATTCACCTTGCATTGTCGAGCACCATACAGGTCGAGGGCTTGTAACAGCCCTGTTGTGGTAGCTCAGTGTTTAAGGCGCTTGACAACAGAACACATGCAAGGTGTATACCAAAGAAGTGGGGCCCGGAGGTCCGGACTCCGCGGCGCCGGCCGTGTGTCTAGCGTGTGGCCGCAACCTAGAGGGTGTGATTACCTCCTCGATGGCTACATCCTTTCGCCCGTATCGAATGGTGGGCGTTAACTGCCTCTCTTTTAAATCTCGTTCCTTAACGAACCTCGAAGGAGGAGGAGAAGGAGTTTGTTTTTGGCCAGTCTGGAGGCGGGCGGGATCGATTTTCCGGCTCCTCTGCCTTGTGGGCGTGCAGCACCCAAACTGCATGCATCCGCTTAGTGGGAGCGTTTGCGCGGCTACCATAAGACGCACCCCGCCTCATCTGCAAGTCGAACCTTTATGGTGTGAAAACGACGGCGCCGGCAGTTACAGGTGTGCCATGAAGCTGTTTTGTGTCTAAAGTATACTACAGCGCAACAGCGAAACAACAGACACTAAGACAAGGTACACAAGCACTGTCTCGCTCCTCTGTCGGTTATTAGTGTCGCGCTGCAGTACTTTAGTCATGGACCCTCACCAACTAGCCCGCATGTTTACTTAGTACTGTAAGCGTAGTTATACCACTAATTTGGGCATTGCTTTAATTCTCACCGGTGCAGCGCCACGCAGCTAGCTTGGTATAGCACCAGAGTCCCTCAATACGCATTCAAGGACTCTGGTAGTACCATATCCTCGACTTGGATAGCACTGCACCCTCGACTTGGGTCTCACTGCACTCTAGACCTGACTAGCACTATATAGTATCCCATTTTGGGCGATACTCTATTCTGATTGGGGTGTCAGTATGCTGTTTGCTAAGAAAGCATACCCCATTCATGATTTTGGTAACGCTATACTGCCAACTTGCGCAGTGCCATACTCCTGACTTTGTTAGCACTGTGCTTTCTGCTTGGGTAGCAGTGTATTCGTGTTTCGAGCAATACTGCAGTCGGCTTTGGGTGATATATACTCAAGGCTTGGGAATCATACTCTACACCTGACTTGAACAGAACTATACCATGGAGAGTGTTTGCTCTATCATGACTTGTGTGATGCTGTACATTTCGAAAATGACCATAGTGCAATGAAGAGGGCAACGGACGAAGATGGAAATACAAAGAAATGCATCGGGCTTTTATTCTGAACGTTTCAGAAATTCATGTGCTGTCCGAACTAAGGTTACCTCCTACGTATTCACACGTAAATAGTCCGGCTCGTTTTCTGCAGAGGGCGATGCGTGGATGGCGGGCTGACGCAGTTTTCGCGAAGTCTAGAAATCTCTTCACTTTTCAATGTTTCCCATGAGACACGTCCTTCGTTCTTCTTCTTCTTCTTTTTTTTTTCTTTCTTGCTTTCCTTGATTAAAATAGTGCTCTCCAGAACGGGGAAACAACCATTGCAGACCGAGCAACGACTGCGAGAAAGCGATCATAATAGTTGTCTTCACGCGCATTTTATACGTTTTCAGTTATACATCAAAAATCCGCAATAAAAGTTGTCGGGAGTGCAACGCTCGTCCTTGCCTCCTCGTCTTAGTGCGTTGACCCCCCCCCCCCCCCCCCTCTCACACACACACACACATCCTTTTTTTTCCCCCTCTTTAGATTATGTACCAACACGCTCGATTCGCAGCATCAGTGCATGGGAGCGCAATACTGTCGACTTCAGCCGGGCTATAAACGTTCTACGTGCGGTGACTTTTTGCTCTGGCTCGAGGTGTACAGCGCCCGAGACGCTGACGCCGCCTCTGGCCCGGCGCATCGATTGGTGGCGCTTGGCCGGTCTTGGGGCCGCTGCTGCTTCCGCACGGGCCCGTCTAGGGCCACATGCAGAGGCACCGGGAGGTACGACCCTCGTTTTGGCTTGGCCACCGCCGCCGTCTCACTTTTTCAGCGCCGGGCCGGGAACGGGCGCGCAATCGAACAAATCGAAGCATCCCTTTCTATATAGCGTGGGTTTGTGTTCGTGTGGGTGCACATATGTCTGCATGCGGACGTGGGTGCGTGCGCCGTTTGCGACGAAGCGGACACGCCAAACGATGCCACACGTCATTGCGCGACTTGTTTTTCCATGCGAAATGAGCTAGCTACTGCGCGAAAGTGGCTTATCTACATTTTGAAAGATCTGTACAATAAATCAAGGCCGAAATGAGAAAAAGTGCGAAGTGGAGCGTACAATAAGCAACTAGACGGATATCACCCATCTCGCTCACCCCTTTCGTAAAAAAAAAATAAAGATAAAAAAAAAGGAATCAAGAGTAATGGGCTGGGCACGTAGGTAGGTAGTAACACGCGAAGGATAATCGACAAAAGTGCGCGTGCCAACTTATGACAACAGATCGAACTTCTACCGATAATCATTTCAGAATAAACGCATGTCATTAGCAATAATATATTCTCGTTGGGAGACTCATAACCTCAGCAGACGTCTCGTGCGGCAGTTTTACTCCCTAATTACTAAATTTTTAATGCAGTTTTATTTTTTTACTTTTTTTTTTTTTTTTTTTTTTTTCACATGACGGAGTATAACGACTCTGAACAGATTTGAGTGGGTATATTTTCTTATGAGTCGGTAATGACAAAGGTTCTTAGACTGGCTTGAATGGTATTGTCGTGCGGATCAGCTCGAGATGAAACGAGCAGGTAACGCAGCCTACAGTGGTGTGTGGATGGCACGATTCGTTTACACTGTGGCGAGGCTTACGAGCGACAGGGCCCAGCTGTGCCTCGTACGAGTTAATGCTAGCGTGACAAAGATGCATCGGCGAAGAGCTCGATGCTCGTATTCCCACTACACTCTGCGCGAAATTATAACCCCAACGGCACAACCGTTACTGGGGCATGTGGACAGCTTTAAGGTTAGCGTGTCGCCTTGTCCGATTTTTAATGAGGTAGTCTGCTGGCTGAGGCAATGGCGTGGAAGGCTCGCGTTTTACGGCGAGGAGTGGACATTGTTTCCATCGTTTTTATTGTTTACTCCTAACAAAACAGAACAAACAATAAGCGATAAAAGCCGTGAAAAGGAATATCGGAACATAAAATTCGATTATTAATTGCCTCATATTGCACGGTCGGAGGGCGTCGCCCTCGCTCAGAAATTCCATTACCGGACACAGACGGACTTAAACCTAGGTATTGAAGGTTGAGAACGAGAAACAAGAGCCTCATATTCGCGACAAAACACATTAGTATTGGTTAAGGAAAAAAAAAAACGCATACATTTCAACGCATTTTGGAATAACAGCGCGAAAAACGAGGACGAAGATCAGAAAGACACAAACACGCAGTTCAGCTGTCAGTAATTTATGCCTTCCCCTTCCTTCGCCCCTGAAGGTAATCGATTTGGCAGCTGTATTTCGGGTGATATATAGTCCAGTTAATATGTGTGGTTTTCGCGATCAGAGAGAGTTGTTTTCTCAGACAGCGTTCAGCAAGTGAAGAAAAAGATGGGCAGTTAGGTTAAATATGGGCGCGCATGTGAATAACTGACGTTTTATTTCCACATATACTCTGAGCTATTAGAATATATCAATAAGAGGCTTGGAATGTTCTCTAAGATGGGTGCCGAAATTTTAGCACAAGGGCACTTTAGTACTTCGCCTCCAGCGTTGTGTGGCCACAGCGGCTGGGAATCAGATCTGCGACCTCGTGCTAAGTAGCCTGATCGCAAAGAGAGAGAGAGAGAGATAGAGAGAGAGAAGCATGCGCAGATGATGGAATTAGGGGCAACTTGTCGAGCTATCAGCCGTCAAAGTCAGCAGGCACTCTGAGGGGTATCATACGTCACTTGTGCGGATTGAGAGGCACATGTTTCGTTGCGTGTAAAACCAGGAAAGTAATGAAGGTGGGCAAAGAAATCATGCGACTCACAGCAGCGCTTTCTTTTTTATTCGTAAAAACGCATTAACCTGGCATTCCTTTTAAGGCAGTTCTAAACTAGAGCCGCTCAAGAAAGCATTGTTTGTTAGCCGGTTCCTGTTAAAGGTACATGAGTGGGACAAGATGTACAATCGTCCCAAACATTTATCTCGTTTAATTCATTTTTCGCACACATTGAGCACTGAGTAGCTGCTGAAGATTACACAGAAGGAACAGTTGATTGAAGAAGCAGGTGAGCTTTCATTTCTGTCCTCAGTTCAAGTGCCTGAAAATTTTTAAATTATTCATAGAATACTACTGGCGCGTTACTGTTACCTCCCTTGACGGCCATAATTTTTTTAGACCGGAGTTGTATTTGTATGAAATATTGTTTGGCTCTCAATATATTGTCATTCCCCATGCCATGCCACTCTTTTTCAGCTTAAGTATATAGGAATCATTCTGTCGGCTAGATATTTACAAGGAAGTACTTAAAAGCCTGTGAGAAAAAGTGCTTTTTGTCACAGGCACTTAAGTATGTTGATGATGTTTATTAAAAAAAAGAAAAAGGCGGTGCTATTTTTTGTCTTGTGTTGCTATGGCTGCGCTATTTTGCCTCTAAAGTATCCGGAACTAACTAGCCCCGTATAAAGCTTTACTGAAGAATGCGAAGTTGAATACAACACGCTGTTCTTGCGCCTTTTTCTTTCCGTGTTCCTATTGTCACTTGGGCACTGCAGGACAGGCCGTAAATAACATACCGTTACGGTGTGCAGTATCGAGATGACGACGACGCGCTGGTGTGGTGTTGTGAAGAAGACGACGCTCAGGCTAAGCTGGGTTCGTTCTGGTGGTGTGTGCATCTGAAAGTTAACTAGCGTCACGTTAACTAGCGTCACCACTGTGTACGTTTCCCTTAACATTATGCTGCTGGGCTGGTTCACCTTTTGCAGCGGCGGGAACAAAGATGACGATACGCATGACGTACTTCGAGCGTCCTTTTTTTTTTCTTTCGCCGCAGTGTTGTGCACATGCCCGTACCAAGCATAGATCACATTTCCAAACGGAACGACTTTCTCAAGATGTAGAAAATAACCGACTGTTAATCGTTGCAACAAGAGGTACCACATCCTAGAGGCTTTGTTCTAATTAAAGAATCGTTCATATGTGGAGTTCCATTCTTATTTTTCTTTTTTTTTTTTTTTTGCCTCGTTCCTAAACTATCATTTTGCTTGCTGTGGTGCTCGTGATGCTGATTATAGAAAAATGAATTTGAAGCAGTCGTGCAAAAGTTCCTGCTTATTTATGTGGTCATTAACATGCACTCACTATGGAGTTCCAACAATAGCTACTATCCACGTATTTTTTAAAATTTTGATATTTTATTTTTCTCCTCGCCCTATGTGACGTAGGAGTATGTTGTAGCAAATAATCCTGTGGCTACCCCAATCAATGTGTCAGCGGCATCTTTATGTGATATGCTGTGGGCGCTTGACAAGTCGCACCGGTATATTCGGTTCCTGAGCGACGTTCGCCGCATGCATCCAGGAAGAATTACGTAACCGCGATGTCGGGGCCGCGCCTCCGGGAAGCGGCACAGCGTCGGAGGGATGCGTGACGTCTTCTGCCTTCCGCGAAACTCCACGCGACGCCTTTGCGGAAACGCGCGAGGCCCTGGCATGCGACACAGCTTTTATTTTCAGTGCCGCGAACTCGGCTCCACCTTTCACAACGGGTCTCTCACTTTTGAATTGGGCGCCAACCCGCGCAGACTTCCGCTATTACAGCGCTTCATTTCAACCCCCACCGGCTGTCTGTCCCCTTCACCCTCCTACCTCGTTTCCGACATTTAATTGCATGTCCCCTTCATAGTCTTTTCTTTTCTTTCTTTCTTTCTTTCTTTCTTTCTTTCTTTCTTTCTTTCTTTCTTTCTTTCTTTCTTTCTTTCTTTCTTTCTTTCTTTCTTTCTTTCTTTCTTTCTTTCTTTCTTTCTTTCTTTTTTGCTCAACGTCCCCTTTATATTCGTTTATTTTTTTTTTTTGGCCCAACGAAATGATGTTGCTTTCGTGTTCACACGGTAGCTAGTTACGTACGGAGGTGGCATCACAAAACTCAGAAACGACTCGGAGTGTCGCCAAAAATGAGCGATTAAGCGTTAGTCTCTCTGATTTCTCGAAAATCTGGCCGATTGTTTTTCTTCTTTTTATAGTAGGCCTTATTCATTAGGAAGGTGGCACTGCTAGAGCGAAAGAACATATACAAAGGTATAATAAGCAAATACATTTTGCAAACAATGAATTTTCGTAGCTGATCTGCACCTAAGAGAGAGAAAAAAAAACAACTGACAAAGAAATGTAACTAAAAGCTGAAATATATATCATATGTTTTCTTTTTTCACATCGATAGTTGCATGAATGCATTTCTCCAGGTGAAGCGCGACATTTCATAAGCGAGGAGTTACCCGTCTTCATTCCTTTCAATTATACAATAACATATTCGGTTCTATTTTGTTATCCACAGCTAGTGAAAACTGGTGCTGTTCACATGGGCTGGAACTTAAAACACGTATTCTCACATAAACCGTCCCAAGTGCAAGTCGTGTGACGAGGGCTGCTGTGGCCTTCGTGGGCACAGATCGAATAAGTGCTGGATGCAAGTAACACGAGGCTTCATTTTTTTGTGTTCCTGACATGACTGCGATTCCAGGCATTCCTCTGAATATAGAGAGATAGTAGTCAAGATAACGGGAGAAAAAAAAAAAAGCGAGGAGGTAAATCTGAAGAGGGTCCCTGTTAACCTTCAGTATTAGAGAAAAGAGAATAGGAGATACTAAAGGGAGACAAGAGAGAGAGAGAGTTAAGCTAAGAACGAAGAGCATGCAACAAGGAGGTACGGCAAAATCATGCACAGGCAACCCGGTCTGATTGTGTATTCAGATTGTTTTAGGGTAGTGAAGACTGTTGAAGAACCAAGAGCCATAAGGCCCAAGTGAGTTGCGCTAAAAAGTATTCGGTTTTCGCGGCGTAGCAGAGACTGTTGCTGCACTTGGGCCAAAGCGGCTTCCGCAGATGTCGGTAAACTGCCTTGTCGTGAAAAGAGCCGCGGCACGGTCTACACGAGGCGAAAATTTCTCAGCCTGATATTTCGAAGTGCGATGCGAATCTGCTTGTCATTCTCTGTGGCATACGTGACGGAACAAAGAACCTTTCCACGGTGGGCGTAAACTTTCATCCACCACTGCATGCACAAGCAGGAAATAACATTACGGTTCTAAGGATGGTCGAAAGACGAGATGAGAAGATAAAGTGGGGAATGACTCGTGTTCGCACAGAGCTGCTTTTACAAGATGTATGAAAAAAGCAATGAGTAGTCTCCCCTGAGGGGGCTGGTACAGGTGGGTCACCGCCGCTTGCGGCGGGGGCTAGTCTGGCACCGAATTTTTATCTGTTCTAGGCCGTCATTGCACACGCCACCGCTGGTGGTGGACGACGGCTGTTGTTGCGGCGCGCGTCTTTCTTTCCCTCTTCCTTTTCTTTCTTATCTATATTCTCTTCTATCTGCACGAGGCAGCGGAGGTGGCTCAGCTACAGAGCCAGTAGCAAGCCCATGCATTTTCTTTTCCTTCTTCCTACAGCCACAACAACAACAACAGCAATGAGTACAGCCTCCTTCACACTGCTGTACAAAATGTCATCAGTTAGACAGAAGATAAGACGCTAACTAATCAGCCTGGAGAGGAAGGAAACTCGGTGGACGCGAAGAAGTGATTGCGGCAAGAGCTACAGTTACCGAGGTAAAACATGCAGCTGAAAGAACGAGTGTCTTAGGTCGCGAGGTTCTTAGGAAGCGGCGGATTACAAATGTCGAGAACGCGCCTGCCAGCAGAGTGCATCGGCTGAAGGAACAGCTCCTCGCGGAACCATAATTCGGTTCTTAGTTGTCGTAGCGGAGCTTAGGAGCCGGAATGTACGGACTTAGTTTTATTCTCGTTCTGGTATTACACGTGCTTGTGCCACGAACTGAGGGTTGATTTTTCACATTCTTTCGGCAGCGAGTGGAAAAAGGAGGACGTTATTTTTTTTAAATTTTTGCATGAACCTTTTATAGGGCGCCTACAATTCGACTTTAAAGCAGCGCTTTCTATTAGCCCTTGTTAGCTTAATGCTGCGGTGTTGACCAATCATCATCATCATCAGCCTGATTATACCCACTGCAGGGCGAAGGCCTCTCCCATATTTCTCCACTTAACCCGATTCTGTGCAAGCTGCATCCACTTGACCCCTGCGAACGTCTTAATCTCATCCGCCCACCTAACTTTCTGCCGCCCCCTGCTACGCTTTCCTTCCCTTGGAATCCAATAACAAGCAATAAAGAGCACCGTATAGGCAGACATCCAGCAGAATAACTGGCGAAGTCACCTCAGCCACATAACACTAAGCGTGCCTCTAAACTTATGTTCGGTGGCAAGCTTAGCATTTAAACGTGGAGGAAAAAAAGTTCCGAGGAGGGCGCATCACGCGTGATGGTTTTTCATTACAGTCCTAAAAAATCGCCATGGCTTTAAAATGCTTAAGCCGATTTGTTGAGCGAAAGCTTTGTTTAGCTTAGTTCATCTTGGATTTACTAGTCTAGTTTGATTTAGCGTAGTAGTAATTTACTAGACGAAGAATTGTTGCACCTCATGCACAAAGTTATCGCAAACAACGTCTTTGTGAAACGTTCTTTAGCTTTTAGTTGGCGGTGGCCACTTCGTCTCCACGGTTATGCACGGTGTATGAGTGGTTAATGGAAAGGGGTCCGTTCTGGCTGGCTTGATGTCGCGGAAGAAAAGGGTCGGAGGCTTACAGGTGAGCAAGCAGTGCACAGAAACGCACAGGTCGAGAATTCACAAATTAATGACCGCGCGCTGAACGGCCGTCTCGACACTCGATACGTTGCCATGTGGTGCACAACTGGACCGATATGGAGCCCTCTGAAACGAGTGCTCACTGCCTCACGAACACAGTTCAGTTTTTGGGAGGAATTTATCCTTACTGAAATGCATATAACACCATATATAGAATGTATCGGAGGAAGACCTTGCCGTACGCAAGCGCTGGGCTGAGATTGCTAATTTCGTGTCATTAAAGTTGCGATTGCTGCGAGATAAAGTCGAAAGACGTAACACTCCATTGAGAAAGAAACCGCATTGCCAAGACGCGTAGGAAGCTTGCCACATAAATAAAGTTTTGTTGTCGCGATGATATATTGTGCTTCTGAAGGGAATGTTGATAGTATTTATAGTAATGGAGTGTATTGTCCGCAATATGGATTATAATTAGGCTTCCAGAAATTGGCTAGACCATATATACATCAATGAAATTGTGATTCTGAGCAGCACATTATGATAAAGGGGCACAAAAACAGTGACTGTATGCTATTATGCGGCACGGGCGCTTCCGTTGATTTTCGTCACAAAATGAGAAAGCTCTAGAACAGTGTTAATAACTGTCATGCGGTGGTGACAAGGCCGATCGCAACAAACGAATAGCACTGCAATCAAACTCTTTATTGAGCTGACTAGCGCCCATAAAAAATCTAAGTAACCAAGTTGCGACGATAGCAGCAAACGTACTCGCTAGTCGTTGGACTATAAGAATGCACGTTGCACTCGTCAGTGCTCAATTTAATGTCTGCAACGAAGCATCTAGATAAAGATTCAAAAGATGACCAGAGCAGCCTGTAACATTGTGGAAGCGAACGTGAATGCCTGGGGTCATTTGAGACTACTCTCGGTGCATTTCACGCTATAAAGAAAATTATAAAGTCGCGCTTGGAGACATCAAGCATGAAAAAAAGAGTACAAAATCGATCAGAGCACTACGATCAAAGTGATAAGGCTATACGCTGGCGGCCGCTGAAAAAAAAAAAAAAGAAAAGAAAAAGACACCTAGAATACAATTTTGAATAGTTGGCGGCAATATTTGTAAGGTGTTCATTGCCTGTCATTGCATGAGTCGGCCATAAAGACAACCATAGTTTTGCATAAAGAAATTTTAACAAAATTTCAATAATGAAAGGTGTTAACAACACACGATCTCTCCAGTACTATTCACCTTGCTTTAGAAAAAGTGTTCAGAAATCTGTACTGGGAACAGTTAGAGATAAAAGTTGATGAAGAATACCTCAATAATCTGAAATTCGTTGATGACACTGCCTTGCTCACGCAATGCATTGCTAGGGATGCTTAATTGCGTTGGAAGTGATAAGGAAGTGCATCTAGGACAAATAGTAGCAGCAAATTGAGATCCCAAAAGGAAAGCAATGAGAAGAATCAAATTGAAACAGAGCGCATTCTGCAAGTACTATCTAATCATGAATCAGTTACTAGTTTCCTCTTCCCCCAAGAGGAAAGTATCTTACAGCTGTGTCTCAGCGGTACTCACATATGGTGCTAAAAAGTGCAAGCTAACGAAAGGAATTCAGCTTTAAACTGAGTACCACGCAGAAGACTATCTTAAAGAAAAATGGTAGGTGTAGCATTGAGAGAGAGAGAGAGAGAGAGAGAGAGAGAGAGAGAGAGGGGGGGGGGGAGGCGTGCCAAATGGGTCTGAGAACAAACGCGAGTTGATTGCCAAAATATGGTCGAAATGAAGAAGACGAAATGGGCATGGGCAGGACACGTAATGCGAGGGCATGATAACCGGTGGTCCCATAACAGACTCTATTCCCAAGAAAGGCAAGCGTAGGGGGCGGCATGAAGTTATGGGGATGAGATTAGGAAGTTTCATCATCATCATCATCATCAGCCTGATTATACCCACTGCAGGGCGAAGGCCTCTCCCATATCTCTCCACTTAACCCGGTTCTGTGCTAGCTGCATCCACCTGACCCCTGCGAACTTCTTAATCTCATCCGCCCACCTAACTTTCTGCCGCCCCCTGCTACGCTTTCCTTCCCTTGGAATCCAGTTTGTTACCCTCAGCGACCATCGGTTATCTTCTCTTCGCACTACATGTCCTGCCCATGTCCATTTCTTCTTCTTAATTTCCACTAGAATGTCGTTAACTTGAGTTATTTCTCTGACCCACTCTGCACGCTTTCTATCTCTTAATGTTACCCCTACCATTTTTCGTTCCATAGCCCTCTGGGTTGTCCTCAACTTAAGTAGAACTCTCTTGGTTAGCCTCCACGTTTCAGCCCCATAGGTGAGTACAGGCAAGATGCAACTGTTGTATACTTTCCTCTTGAGCGATACCGGTAAGCTGCTAGTCATAATCTGCGAGTGCTTGCCAAATGCGCTCCATCCCAATCTTATTCTTCTTGTTATTTCCTTTTCATGGTCCGGATCTGCGGTTACTACCTGTCCTAAGTAGATATATTCGCCTACTACTTCCAGTATTTCGCTACCTAATGTAAACTCCTGTTCCTTCCCGAGGCTGTTGAACATTACCTTAGTCTTCTGCATATTGATTTTCAAGCCTACCTTTCTACTTTTCCTGTCTAGGTCATCAATCATTATTTGCAGTTCATCTCCCGAGTTGCTTAGCAAGGCAATGTCATCAGCAAATCGCAGATTACTGAGGTATTCTCCATCTAGCCTTATCCCTAACTGCTCCCATTCCAAGTCTCTGAATACTTCCTCTAAACAAGCTGTGAATAGTACTGGGGAGATTGTGTCTCCTTGCCTAACACCTTTCTTTATGGGAATTTTGTTACTTTCTTTATGCAGAACTATGGTTGCTGTGCAGCCACTATATATATCTTCCAGCACTTTCACGTACGGCTCATCTACCCCCTGATTTCGCAATGCGTGCATCACCGCCGAGGTTTCAACTGAGTCAAATGCTTTTTCGTAATCAGAAGGAATTACGAATTAGGAAGTTTGCAGTGATAAAATGAACGCAGCTGTCAAAGGACAGGTTTAATTGGCGGAATTTCGGAGGAGACTTTGCCTTGCATGCAGTTGGTGTAGTCAGGTTGGTGGCGGTGATGATGATGATGATGATGGTGATGATGACATGACCATCAATGTTTTATGATTGTCCAACAAAGTGCAGTAGACGTCTCACAAAAGCAATGTTCATGCGAATATAAAGGTTGCTGCCTGTACATCAGGCCGTGTGTATGCTACTCTGGCGAATGTGGCACCAAATTGCGAGGCCGGTCGACTTTGCGAGCGAATAATTTACGTCCATTTTCGGGGCGTCCGATGTCGACATGACAACTATGTACAAGATGGAGTAAACCGATCGACCGCTAGTCGTTATTTCAGGCTAATAAATACACCCTCGCCAGTAATTGCGACAGTGTGTGCGCACGCTGCACAAACAAGCTGTCGCGAATGTGCAGAAAAAGAAGTAAAAAAGGCAAAAGTAATGAAGACGAGTTTCGGCTTTGCCCTGACTTGTCCTCGGGGGGTGGCGTGCTCGTCAGTGATGCCGCCATCCGCGATCGATGCTGGCACAAAAATAAGCGTCACGCAGCACTTCGGCGTCACACGTACTCTCCGGTCTCCGGCCTAACCCCGCGGGGGTTGGTTGTATGCCGGAAAAAAAGAGGAAAGGAAAGCAGGCTGTGTGTGTGCTTATGGGCGATGTTGCTCCACACTTGTGATGGCTGAGAAGCGCGTTGTTCTTTGCCCGACTTCCTCCCTTCACTCTTCCACACGTGCACACACTGAACGCATCCGTCAAGAAAGGCGCGGGGGATCTATACAGTGAAGGCGCGTATGGTCAGCGCTGCCGCTGAGCCCTGTGCAGCGAAACTTGATGCCTTAATGAATCTGCAAAGTGTCCGAGGCTGATAAGATTGCTCGGCTAAGTGCTGTGGATTAGAGCAGGGAAAGGTCAGTCGCCTACTTGACTAGTTGACAGAGCGTGGTTGCCTAACGTGGTAAAGGAGCAGAGTTGATCAGCTTACAGCTGGTCGGTTCATGGAGGGATTGTACAGATACTATTGTTCGAAGCGATGTAGCTGCGGTCTGTGAGCTGAATGGATTAGGCGAAACAGAGTTATGTTAGACGAGTATTGCGAGGCAGGCAGGAGAGTATGCACTTCGCCGGGCGACAAGGGTAAAACGAACCGCACGCTTGACGCCTTATTTGACGCACATGTCACTTATACATAACAAAGTATGTGCTTGTGTTAGTATGTAGTATAGAAACGTGTGTTGCAACACTCCAGGCTGCTTGCTCGTATGGTAGCGACACCTACAGTACAGGTTCATTTTGGGAGCAGTTGGTGTGCAAGAACCCGAAATAGACGGAATGGAGAAGAAGCATAGTGGGATCACGTTGCATATGCGGATAAGATTTGTTAATACCTGTCCTGTATTCGGCCGTTGGACTGTGTTCCAACAGAGATAAGTCATCATGAGGCCTGCCTTGATAATTTCCACGCTCTTGCCAGAAAGCTCGAAAATTAAATTTGCCAAGTAATTTTTTTTTTTCAGCCTATGTACTGCGGCAATCGACAGTAAAACTCTTTTTGAGTTGCAGAAAAGTAAATATACTTATTATGCCATATGGATAAGTTCAACTTGCTGGACCTGAACATAATCAAAAGTATCGACGGCGTTGACGCCTCCAAGGTAGGTGTTGTTGATAATACCATTAGGTGAGTGACAAACAACTGAACGAGGAAGTGCCGCAAGGGGAACAAAATCTCAAAATACCTCTTTATAGGGACCCAAACGCACATCTTTTTAAGGCCATAGCAATACAGCCAACACAACCGGGTTCTTTCTTGGCGCTTCCACTCTGCTCTTACCATACGTCGACCTCATCGCTTGATTACAAGGATAACGGGGGTGCCGTGGCGTTAAGTCGATCACTAAATACGAAAAAATAAAAACAAACACTATAGCTGGAATCTGAGCAATACGTTGTTCCTGCCTGGTCAGATGTAAATCGCAGAGGCAGAGCTGCCCCCGAGTCCTACTGGCAGCTCTAATTCGAGGGCTACCGCGGTGTTTGCGGCTTCTTTGTAAGCGAAGTGAGTGCCGGTGAATGTATATATATATATATATATATATATATATATATATATATATATATATATATATATATATATATATATATATATATATATATATATATATATATATATATATACCTGGACGCCTAGCGAGACGTCATTCGACGTCAAGCGCACAATGCAAGGGAGGGTGCACAGCCCGTCTACAAGCGGGCCGATCTGTTACCGCCGCGACCACCTGCGACGCCGGTGGGGAAACAATCGCCGCCGCCGGCGCCGAGTCCGTTCCTTGCGGGCGTCGACGGATGTGGTGCAGACAAGCGCACACGCGTGCGTCTGTACACTAGACACGCGCTCCTGCGGCGCAGCGCACAGCGCACGTGGCCGCGCGACGGCGGCTGCATTTTCCCGCGCTCTAAGCTATGGCGACGATGACTATAGAAGGCGCGCGTGTGGACTGCTTTGATTCTTTATTCCTCTCACAACCGACAAGTGTTAACTCCTATGCCGTCGCCACTAATCCTGCGGTGTATCCGCCGACGTCGCCGCTGGCTCGTTCCTCTTTTCCCCGGGAACGTCCCTGCCGCGAGCGCGCGCGCCGTGACCTATATTAAGCGTCGCGGTGAGCGGTGAAGACGTGGAGAGTTCCTGTTTGTTTCAGCGCGGCAGCAAGGCGTGGTAGCATTAATCCCTGTGCGGCAGCCGCAGTCGGACGCCAACTCTCTAACACAGTGAAGTATAGCTTTAATTAATAGTTTATTAAGACTTTTTTGCGATAGCATTAGGAAAGTCGTGAAGGAAAAAAACAGTCCAGCCTGTGTGAAGCATCCATCTGCTAATTTCGGCAGGGGGCGTTTAGGGAGATTTACCTCTCTCCGTGCGCCAAGTGAAGAGAGGAAAATTCAGATTGGCAGTTCCACTTGTAAGACTGGGGAGAAAGAGGTCGGAGAAAGAATGACTTATCAAAATAAATAAAAGAAGCGATTATAAACATAAATAAAATAAGAATAGGAGCAAGATTGAAATATGATCAGAATTGCGACAGAATCTGGATCGGAATGGAATCAGAACTGATATAGATTGGCGAGTGAAAGATAAATGAATTTCGTCCGCACCAGTCCAGTTGTTCTCCCCGAAGTTTTTGCCTCCAAGATATTGAGTACCTAATATCCCTAAAGAATCGTGATTGCTTTGCAGTGGCGTGCTGCTTGAAGTATATGCATTGCGCCGCGAAATTTTCTGGTACGGCTTGGTTTATGGGTTATAACGCCCCAGAGTTTGTTTGTTTGTTTGTGGGGTTTAACGTCCCAAAGCGACTCAGACTACGAGAGACGCCGTAGCGGAGAGCTCCGGAAATATGAGCCACCTGGGGTTCTTTAACGTGCACTGACATCGCACAGCACACGGGCGCTTTGCTTTTTGCCTCCATCGAAAAGCGGCCGCCACGGCCGGGATTCTATCCCGAGTCCTTGGGCACAGAAGTCGAGCGCCCTAACCACTGCACTACCACGGCGGGGCGCAGAGTTACTCAGGCTATAAGAGACGCTGTAGTGGAGGGCTCCTTATAGTTTATACCTGTTGGGGTTCCTTAACCTCATTAGGCGTCTGTTTACTGAAGAGCGCGGGAGAAGTTCGTAGTAATACCCTCCGATGGTTCCTTAAGGGCTTCGTGGCTTTCGTGGACATGTTATCACGTGTTTTATTAAACTTGCAGACAGGAGGATCTGCAGAATAGGAGGATTATAAAGTTGCAGACAGGAGGTACGACGCAGCAGCGGTTGCCAGGTCTTGACTCAGCCTACGCACATTTGTGGCGAGAAGAAATTTTAGAAATATTAAATGAGCACAAGTAGAGGTTGCGGTGGACAACTACGACGGAGATGGCTGAGGTGTACATACCGAACATTAATTTCACAGTCTTCTTTACTTTGATTTATTATGTAGATTGGAAAAAAGAGAGACGCCGATGATTTAAATATACAGTGGTAAATAGGTAGGCAGTGTAATATGAACATTTTACATTTCAAATGTGATGTTGATTAGAAGACATAGGCCTAATTGCTTTGGGAACGGATAACAGAGATGATGCATGCTGCAATCGAAAATGATTTTACTAAAAATCCAAAATTCTTATTTCTTAATTTTTCCCCTGTACCAGTTTGTAAAAACCAAAAATTAAAAAGAAGGAAGAAAACATCCAGAAAATTTTGCTGTTGGACACTCCCCGATTCCTGAATACAAAACGCATTAAATTCTCTTTTCGCAAAATTTGCTTCTAAAGCTAATTGAAAAAACAAAATCGTCGAAATCAACATCTCGGTGTAAAAAAAGAACAGACAGTGCTCGTGGGGCTCGAGCAGAACGCACAGTGCTCGCGCACCGTTCGGAGCTCTGTGTAGGATAAATAACAACAGTTTGCCACTTCATGCGTCTTATAATCTTCCGAGTTGTGATAGCTTCCCTGAAAATTGGTAGCAAGGAGCGCTTCCGACAGCGGCAGCGGACGAGGACCGCCCTTTTTTCTCTCATCACAATTCATCACGAGAGGCGCAATTAACGCCAGAAGCAGGCTGCCAGCGAGGACTCCTACGAACTTTGCCGCCTTTCACGTGCAGGCTGACATATCCAAGACCAGCCCTACGCTCCTAGACTAGAAGGAGTTTAGTCATAAGTGGCTCCCAGCCGGAAGGAAACGGGAAGCTGACATGAATTAACATCCGCACGAAAGGCGCAAGATGTTGGTACATGATTACAAGAGGTTCTGACCACGCTTGGAAGTCCAAAAGTTGTCCAAGAGTGAAGGATAGCTTGTTGTTGCTATTCGCCGCTAGCGAGGTGGCGTCGCCGTCGCATCCGTAGCGTGGATTGGCGGTCATAGAAATCCATGCGGCGTTGGTTTATTTACAAGTTTGCAGTGGCTTTGGTGGCGAAGAAAATGAGCCCCCTACAAACAATGAGCGATTTACTGCTTAGTGCTTCAATTATTTAGAAAAAAAAAAGAAGAAAAAGAAACGTTGAATTGGTGGATGTGGCTGAAAAGAAGCGCGGTTTGTAGGAAAACAAGGCAAGCAACTACCCGTCTTTTACATCGTGGCGTTGCTTTGCACGCAATTTTCGTCTGATATTTTCGTTGCGTCACACTTGCTCGATGAATTTTTGTTTTTCTGTTCGCTTTTTCAACAGTGAGCGTGTGCCTGATAGATATGCGGGTGTAAGACAGACAATTCAGTGTCAGTTACAGCGAATGCATTTCGTCTCGTGAAGTGTCACTGTTGTGACACGCTGCTGCACTGTGAAGAAAATTGCTCCCTGAAATGTACTTTTTGCGATCAACGTAGGTAGTACTGATGCGCTCTTCCTTGTCCACGTTTATTTCAGTAAGACGAAGTCGATTGGACCACTGCAGGGCACGGAGAAATCCGGGACTGTAATAGTTACTGTGCTAGCGTCTTCCACGCCCACACCGATGCAGGGTTCTTGTTCTGTCATGCTTTAAGAAAGGAGATACAGCAGGAGATACAGATACAGAAAGGAGATATATGGCTCCAAGATTAAGCTGATTAAATATAGCAGAGATATCGTATACTGCTCGGCGGGTTTGCCACTATGACTGCACATCAACTCTAGCTGACAGAGCCGGCAATACTGTGAGCTATTACCCCAAAATTAGGTGCAGGTAATTCCGATGAGTAGCATAGCGTGACTAAAGAAAAAACATGCCCGAAGAAAGCATATGGGAAATATTAATGTACGTGGCGTTGATTAATGGCAAATTAGTAGTGCAGTGATTGATGAAAATGCCTTTATATTTGGCCGTATGACAGGAAAATTACTAAGTCAAATTTAGCGCTTTCTCAATTATAGTTTTCGTTTAAATGCAAGCTACGAATATTAGTCGCTGCGAAGACATTGCAAATAACTGAGCATGGGCACGGTTTTGTTCGGGCGAGGAGCTTTAAGAGAATGATTTCTTTAGCATGCCAAATATCGAGCAGTCACCTATTTAGGCAAATAAAAATTGTAGGATTATATCTGAACAGGGACCGGATATAAATCACTTTTGTAAAGAAATGGATTCTCTACGCATTCTTGCGACTATCCGATCTGTTTGCCCTCGAAGTAAGCCCGATCAAGCAAGGAGCTAGGAAAGGGAGATAGTTAAGCCCATATGAACTTCGGTTCTTCTCAGAAACAAAAGCTTTGTACGGGAGAGAGCAGCAACACTTGGCTGAATAGAGATTTTACCAAAGTTGCCAGAGGAAAGCACTCGAGAAACTTGATCGCACGTAGGGCACAGAATGGCCAGTCAATAACCATATGGTCGGTAACTGTGTTGAGGCCCGCGCATGCTTCAGTAGCTGTCGGATTACAAATTAAGCGATCGTATACAATTTCTAGGCGGTTGCATTAAGTTGTACGGACGTCGGCGAGCCGTTCGTTTTGTTTTGACACAGCATCTACCGAAACCGTCGCCGTGTTCGAGACGCCGTGCGACAAAGAACCTCAAGCGCCGAAGAACAACTGTGGATGCCATTACACAGCACGACATACTCGACGAGGACAATTACTGTCTTCACTGTAGCGTGGAATTGCAGCCTGCTCATATTTCTGTCGTAAGATGCACACAGGTAAATAAAACCACACTGGAATTGCTAAGCAAACATCAAACACCAGCACGTACCGCGCACGTAAACACTGGTGGCTAGCAGACGACGCGAGCGTGCATCCACACTGAGTAGGTTTCGCCTCTGCGCCGCAAGGAGTCGACTTTGCTCAATTTCGAGGCCAATTAGTCATCTTACCCCTAAAGAAGCACATCTTGTTTATTGCCCTTATTAGACAAGAGGAAGGAAAGCGTTTGCCACTCATGTGGCTGTTAGAATTCTCTTTTGCGAAATTAACGCCGAAAGTGAAAAGAAATTTAAGGTATCCACCGTTAATGCACTGCCTCGATAGAACATGGATTAGACAGAGCATTCTACTGAGGCTATATCTTAATCAAACTGGACAAATTCTTCCACCCGTTTCCTGTTCGTCCAGGCTCACTTGAATAATAAATTAAGGTATCTCCCTTGATATACATGGAGTGTACGCTATATGCTGCCTTGCATATATTGCACGTATATGTTGCATATGGTGCACATAATAAAGGACGTGATGTGTCTTTGAGATGAGCTTAGAGTGGAGTCCATTGAAAAATTTGGCTTAAACAGCAGACCTCATAAGCGGGCGAAGATAAAGTGCGAGCTTTAGACTTAATTAAACCCGGCGTCCGAAAGATTGATTACGAAGTTACACAACGTGAAAAAAAAAAAAAAAGGGGACACCTAAGCTCCATTTTTAAGGGTATGGCAAGAAAGCGTTAATGGCTCCTGCCTGCGTCTCCCCTTGCGCATCCTCTTTCTCGTACGTGAGCTTTGCTACTCCGGTTAATTCCTTAAATTGTGCCTCCATAATCTCACTCATGCTCATTGGCCCACTGTTGTAAATTATGTGAAAATACACTTGACATTATAAAGCCCTGCTTTAACTAAGCCTTACGAACGTGCCAGCGTGGACTAGGAGTACCATGTCTGCCTATAGGGGTCCAAAGGTGCCGGAGAGTTCGATCAATAAACCACCGTCTAATTTTAAAGAAGCTGGCCTGGCTGACATCTCCTGTGAGTTCATCCGTGTCATGTATTCTAGTGACGTCACAAAACCCGCTTACTAATCAGCGTCCGGCCATGCCAGCTGCCAGCTACCAATTTCGAGGGGCATGCTCACAATTGTTCGCTCACAATACCGACCCAGACAGCGCTAACGCCTGATTTTTTTAACAACAGTACCTTAACCTTATCGGTTAAAAAAGATGCTCTGCCGCGATGGTTCAGTGGTGAGGGCGCTTGACTGCTGAACCCAAGGCCAGGGTTCAATCCTGGCGTCTGCAGACGCTTTTTGAAGGAAGTGAAAAGCCGTGCACTTACGTACTGGGCGATACCAATCCGTGTTAAAGAAACCTAAGTGGTAGGAAACTGCCGGAGGCTTCCACTAAAGCGTCCCTCGTATAGCCTAGTCGCTTTTGGGACATTAAACATCAGAAAACAATAAGACCAATTATAAAAGAGCGTTTACAGAATGAAAAGTGAGAGGTATGTGAACAAAAGCTGCAAAAGAATGCAGGAAGTAGGATCGCTATTCGATATTAATGCATTCCACGGCAGGAAGCGCGTTGTACAAACATGCCACGCTTTCTGGTTGCTGCCAGTGACCGTTGCCATGGCGCTTTCTAGTTCGTGAGGCCTCTGGCACGTGCTCTGCTTACTACAGGGGCCACAGTTCCCCGCTTCAGTGCTTTACGGGTTAGAGTTCAGGCATGGTAGCAGAAGCATCCCGAGGGGCAAGCCTCCATTTTCGGAAACGCCGCACCACTTGCATTCAGTAATCGAAGCTTAATGATGCTCAATTCACTCTCGACAACTCGCTAATTGAGAACCGTCGCATGTTTCCATCAGTGCAGTTGATTAATTGTCAACTCGCCTGATGGGCCCCTTAATCACGAAATTGAAAGCAGTCGTGCTTTTTATGTATAAAATTTTTAGAGCCGAATTTGGCGCCGCGCTCACTGAAATGTCTGTATTCTATGCAACAAAGTAGCATCGGTTTGGTCGCCCATTACGCAACACCTTTTCCAAGCGCTTCATCTCCCCGGGAAAGACGAGCAGCTGTCCCGAGGAAGCTCGCACTCGGCAGAAGATCGGCGATTTCCAGGCGGCGCCAGGATTCGAACTCAGTACCTCCAGCATACACGGCGAATGGTCCATTGCAATGGAGTTGAGGCTTATTATATAGATGATCTTATTTTAACCCATTCCTATGCTGTGAAAGAGCTTGCGTATAAATAATAGATCGTTCTAGCCGGCTACACGGTACACTTTTGAAGGAAGAACAAACTAAGCAGAATGGCTAGGACAAATGGCAAAGCAAAAGGCAGACGTGTCAAGAACTTGCGCCTCAAATTCGAATAAGATTAACCTAAATTAGAAAAAAAAAAGCTAATTAATTTCAATGACTTTCTTAACGAGGTCCGCCCTACATGGGCTCATTTTACATTTTACACGTATCATTTCAATGCTCTGATAGCTTCTCAGGAAACATCGTTTGCAAAGTGCAACTGTTTACAGTGCAGTGGCTTTGCAGAGGTCGCAGCTATTGTTCGCTCCACCCGCTCTGCAACTAACTCTGCATTGCCTAATCCGCCGGAGACGCTCTACTGCGCAAGCGCAAAGGGAGTTGTGCACTGGAGCACGCTTCTAGATCAAGGAGCGAGGTAAGGAAGCATGAAGATTGAGTTTTGGTTAGGCTAAACAACAAGGCGCCGAAAGGAGGCCTCATTAAAAGCTCTTTTGTAAGGACCACAGAACAGTTACTGAAGAAAGGCGAGTCGCTCTTAAGGCATACTTGCTGAGGTAAGGATCGTTTTGAAATTTTGTCCTTAGTCTTGACAAAGTCTTCACAGTGCGGCAGCACGACTTGGATGAAGGCCGAAAAACACGCCACAAAAACGTGCCGCGTTTTATGAGTGCATTCGAAGCACGCCATGTTCAGGGAATTTTTCGCGATATTTTCTGAACATTAAATTGGAAAAATATTGCCCTTTTCTCTCTGGAATCGACAAAATATGCGGGAAATCAGCTACGCGAGCTTCGTGGTTGCGGCCTTCTGCTATTACGCACTAAGTCGCAGCTCAATTATAGGCGTAAAAACGGTCACGTGAAGATTGGGTAATTCAGGCAATGAATAGTGCTTAGTGGTGAAAATCAATAACTTAATTTTTGCCTTACGGCATCTCTCACAGTTCGGGGGCTGTTCAGGGACGAAGAGAAATTCTGTAGGCTGGTTTCAACGACGCGGCCACCCTCACGTTGTGGACAGTCTTTTGCTTCTTTTGCTCAGTGGCATAGCGGCAGAATGTGATGTATCCGAGAGACGTATAATACCTGCACAAACCTGGCGTTATGTCGTCGTGGAATTTATAAATTCCTTTGAATTTGAATTTTTCTCTCAGAGAAATGAACCAGGATCGAGCCAGTAAATATCGGAACAACATCGTGCCAAGTGGCCGCTGGCCGTTCCTGGTTCACCTTCGCTGTTCTTCATGGAGAACACTGCCATTCGGGGCGGCGGCTTGTCGCGCCCGTATTGACCGAAACGAAATGAAACGGCGCAGCGCGCCTGCCGTCGCCGCCCCCGTGTATTACCGCGTAGCCGCACCACCCGCTCGAACGACCCGCTTCCAGCATATTTTGCTACATGGATCAAAGAAGACCCCTGGAGAAGTAGAGGAAGAAAAGAAACATTCGTTGGCAGTTTGTAGACTTTTCGTGCGCCCTAATTAATATTCAAGGAAGATTTCCATGCCGCTGATTGGTTCAAAAATCCGCTGCTGTATTATGGCAAATGGCAAATACCCCACATACCGTTCGTGGACACGGTGCATACACGCAGCTGCGGGCGTGTATTGAGCGCCCAGGTGCGGAGAAAATTAAACGTAGCATGCTAGTATGAGCTTGTAGCATTTTTAATCTTTTGAATAGTTGAAATAACCGTCGATGGTACACGTGCCCTCAGATAGCGGACGCTTGTGCGTGCTTTCTTGCTTTATTATGGACAAAGAATGGTTGTTCATTTCCTGCAGAGAAAGCGTGATTGATTCTATAGCAATGTAACGTGCTCCGTTTACTTAAGTCTGCGTGTGTGCGCTGCTGCGTGCCGACCCGATCTCATATATCTTCTCTCCCTGCGGGATTGAGATGTCCACCGAGATTTAATACATGTTCTTGCGTATTTCCCTTTTCTCAATACCAGCCAACATCCTTACCCTCGCGCGGCGTGTTTCGCCACAGCTACTGTTGACGAACCGTTCTACACTCCTCTGCGCTCTCCAGACTCCCCGTCTTCTTTCATCTCTTCGGAATGTTTCTCGTGACAACCACCCTTCAATTTCGTATTCCTCTCACACGCCACACATTCCTCCTCCCAGGTAACTTTCCACATCCCCGTTCCACAGTAACTGGAATGAAGATGTTTCCGAAAACACCGCCAAGCGTTTGCGCCTTCCCGCTCTGTGATGTCCCTGTCCCTTTCATGGTAACCATCTCTCATAGTCATCATCCGTATACATGGTTCTGGCACTAATCACCATCCTGTTCTCCCTCCTTTACTCTCCACACCATCTTTCATCCTTAGGTGTACAAACACCCTGCTCCATGGTTCCCATGGCAACTACCCTCCGGTTATGCCCTACCACAGCGATGCGAAATGACGAAAGTGGTGTTTGACAGCTTTAATTGCAAACACTGTCAGCCGTAATGCCTGTGCTGCTTAAGCCAATGTTACCCTGTAGCTGCAACAATTGGGCAAACTTAGATGTTATAACTGCTGTTATTGATAAGGGAGTAATTACGAATTCACATCCACCCATTTTTATTTAACTAAGGAGTTTCTGGGAAAGCTGTGTAGCTTTTCTTTGCAGCAGTAAGGCTACGTTTAAGTGGATGCCAAGGAGCAATTACTCCCATATTAAAATCTACTCCACCTTGGTGGATCCTCCCTAAAACATTCGACCAAAACTGATGTTATTGTGCACGTAAATGCTGGCGTGTCAGAACTCAACTCTAAGACCGGGAATTATATTTCTTTAGAATGCATTGCCATGATTCGCTGACTGTACGATCAATGTAACCCTTATCATCGTCGCCAGCTAAGTCCATCGCAGGACAGAGGCCTGTTTAATTGTCGAATTATATTCGTCCCGCGCGCGCGCGGTGTCTCCTGCCCTGTTTCCTGCCAGAGAAGAGAAAGCGGGGCTTGAATGGACTACGAGGGCAAACACAAGTCGACGTGTATCGATAAATTGCTGCATTCTAACGGCACAGAGGCTCCTTTAAGTGTAAACGGAAATTGAATAGTTTTATAAACTAGGAAACTACAAGACCAGATTTCTCAAATCACATGCTTCAACGTAGATTTCATCGCGTAGGTTTCAGAGGTTAGTCCACATCACCATTCACGGAGTTTTCTTCTTCTTTTTTTTTTTGAAGTACGTTTCACGAGTTTGAATTTGATGACGGGAAAATTCTAAACGCAATTATTTTGGAAATCAGTCCGGCTTTTCCTACTAGAAAAACATAAATGTACACAAAAAACATTCTGTTTTTACCAGCAATATCTATTCATTGTGAAGTACGAAAGCTTCTGCGTTATATAGCACTCAGTTTCCTGACTTGTCTCCGTCATATTTCTATTTCTTTTTATCGATCAGCTGTGCGTTTGCTGCTACACCTAGCGATTAACATGGTGCGTACAAAGGCTGGATTCAACGCTAACTGTAATTTTATAGCAGTTTTGAGAAATATTCCACACCGAAATAGCAGCGTGTATCTGCATTATGATTTTGGAAATAAAAAAACAAAACAAACAGAGGTGAGACGTGACGTGTGCAGAAAACTATTGAGTTTCTCGGTACAGCCCTTGTTGCTTAGTTACAAACCATATTTTCAGCAGCAGTGAACAGTTTTTTGAGAACGTTGTAAGTGTCCTGAAAGTCTGCTGGCCTCCCATAACTCTGAACGAATCGGGAAGCCTGATATCGATTCCTTAGTACCCCAGGGAATTTGGCGATGAGTATCCTTTATGCGTAAGATCAAAGAGACCCGCTATCTGTAGTAAATGCAGAGGGACAAAATGGGTGAATCGCGAAACGAGCTGTTAGAAATGCTAGCTCGAATTGTAACCAAACTGCTCTAACTCGCGTAAGAATGTGCGCATGGTTATGAAGACTTCATTATTCACCCAAACTGGCATACTGATTTTTCTGAGCACTAAATGTCACTAGCTGAGTGACCAGCGCGTGTCTGAAACTTTGTCATCAATGGCGAAAATGGGGATTCGCGACTCACATAAGGAGCAAGCATAACTCCGCTGTAACAGCAGGAGCACACGCGGCACGCCCTCTTTCTCTTACCTTTCCGCTGCCCCTCCCATATTGTCCGCTGTCGCGACAAAAGTCATTAGGCACCCTGACCAGTCCTTTTTTTCTTCTTCTTATTCAGAGTTACGTTTCCTAACGGCATCGCAGCGGAGTGCTACTGCGTGGCGCATATGCTGATATTTTGCCCCAGTTCGGACAGCAGTGGCCGTGGCACGTAATGTATACATGTTCGAGGACAGCGCAAAGGTCCATGCTGGCGGTGCGAGCACAGTGCAGCAAGTACTGGTCTAGAAACTCTATGACGTGAGCGCCGTGCTTCCGGAGAGTTGTTTTGCTGCTGCTGCTGCTGCTGCTGCTGCTGCTGCTGCTGCTGCTGCTGCTGCTGCTGCTGCTGCTGCTGCTGCTGCTGCTGCTGCTGCTGCTGCTGCTGCTGCTGCTGCTGCTGCTGCTGCTGCTGCTGCTGCTGCTGCTGCTGCTGCTGCTGCTGCTGCTGCTGCTGCTGCTGCTGCTGCTGCTGCTGCTGCTGCTGCTGCTGCTGCTGCTGCTGCTGCTGCTGCTGCTGCTGCTGCTGCTGCTGCTGCTGCTGCTGCTGCTGCTGCTGCTGCTGCTGCTGCTGCTGCTGCTGCTGCTGCTGCTGCTGCTGCTGCTGCTGCTGCTGCTGCTGCTGCTGCTGCTGCTGCTGCTGCTGCTGCTGCTGCTGCTGCTGCTGCTGCTGCTGCTGCTGCTGCTGCTGCTGCTGCTGCTGCTGCTGCTGCTGCTGCTGCTGCTGCTGCTGCTGCTGCTGCTGCTGCTGCTGCTGCTGCTGCTGCTGCTGCTGCTGCTGCTGCTGCTGCTGCTGCTGCTGCTGCTGCTGCTGCTGCTGCTGCTGCTGCTGCTGCTGCTGCTGCTGCTGCTGCTGCTGCTGCTGCTGCTGCTGCTGCTGCTGCTGCTGCTGCTGCTGCTGCTGCTGCTGCTGCTGCTGCTGCTGCTGCTGCTGCTGCTGCTGCTGCTGCTGCTGCTGCTGCTGCTGCTGCTGCTGCTGCTGCTGCTGCTGCTGCTGCTGCTGCTGCTGCTGCTGCTGCTGCTGCTGCTGCTGCTGCTGCTGCTGCTGCTGCTGCTGCTGCTGCTGCTGCTGCTGCTGCTGCTGCTGCTGCTGCTGCTGCTGCTGCTGCTGCTGCTGCTGCTGCTGCTGCTGCTGCTGCTGCTGCTGCTGCTGCTGCTGCTGCTGCTGCTGCTGCTGCTGCTGCTGCTGCTGCTGCTGCTGCTGCTGCTGCTGCTGCTGCTGCTGCTGCTGCTGCTGCTGCTGCTGCTGCTGCTGCTGCTGCTGCTGCTGCTGCTGCTGCTGCTGCTGCTGCTGCTGCTGCTGCTGCTGCTGCTGCTGCTGCTGCTGCTGCTGCTGCTGCTGCTGCTGCTGCTGCTGCTGCTGCTGCTGCTGCTGCTGCTGCTGCTGCTGCTGCTGCTGCTGCTGCTGCTGCTGCTGCTGCTGCTGCTGCTGCTGCTGCTGCTGCTGCTGCTGCTGCTGCTGCTGCTGCTGCTGCTGCTGCTGCTGCTGCTGCTGCTGCTGCTGCTGCTGCTGCTGCTGCTGCTGCTGCTGCTGCTGCTGCTGCTGCTGCTGCTGCTGCTGCTGCTGCTGCTGCTGCTGCTGCTGCTGCTGCTGCTGCTGCTGCTGCTGCTGCTGCTGCTGCTGCTGCTGCTGCTGCTGCTGCTGCTGCTGCTGCTGCTGCTGCTGCTGCTGCTGCTGCTGCTGCTGCTGCTGCTGCTGCTGCTGCTGCTGCTGCTGCTGCTGCTGCTGCTGCTGCTGCTGCTGCTGCTGCTGCTGCTGCTGCTGCTGCTGCTGCTGCTGCTGCTGCTGCTGCTGCTGCTGCTGCTGCTGCTGCTGCTGCTGCTGCTGCTGCTGCTGCTGCTGCTGCTGCTGCTGCTGCTGCTGCTGCTGCTGCTGCTGCTGCTGCTGCTGCTGCTGCTGCTGCTGCTGCTGCTGCTGCTGCTGCTGCTGCTGCTGCTGCTGCTGCTGCTGCTGCTGCTGCTGCTGCTGCTGCTGCTGCTGCTGCTGCTGCTGCTGCTGCTGCTGCTGCTGCTGCTGCTGCTGCTGCTGCTGCTGCTGCTGCTGCTGCTGCTGCTGCTGCTGCTGCTGCTGCTGCTGCTGCTGCTGCTGCTGCTGCTGCTGCTGCTGCTGCTGCTGCTGCTGCTGCTGCTGCTGCTGCTGCTGCTGCTGCTGCTGCTGCTGCTGCTGCTGCTGCTGCTGCTGCTGCTGCTGCTGCTGCTGCTGCTGCTGCTGCTGCTGCTGCTGCTGCTGCTGCTGCTGCTGCTGCTGCTGCTGCTGCTGCTGCTGCTGCTGCTGCTGCTGCTGCTGCTGCTGCTGCTGCTGCTGCTGCTGCTGCTGCTGCTGCTGCTGCTGCTGCTGCTGCTGCTGCTGCTGCTGCTGCTGCTGCTGCTGCTGCTGCTGCTGCTGCTGCTGCTGCTGCTGCTGCTGCTGCTGCTGCTGCTGCTGCTGCTGCTGCTGCTGCTGCTGCTGCTGCTGCTGCTGCTGCTGCTGCTGCTGCTGCTGCTGCTGCTGCTGCTGCTGCTGCTGCTGCTGCTGCTGCTGCTGCTGCTGCTGCTGCTGCTGCTGCTGCTGCTGCTGCTGCTGCTGCTGCTGCTGCTGCTGCTGCTGCTGCTGCTGCTGCTGCTGCTGCTGCTGCTGCTGCTGCTGCTGCTGCTGCTGCTGCTGCTGCTGCTGCTGCTGCTGCTGCTGCTGCTGCTGCTGCTGCTGCTGCTGCTGCTGCTGCTGCTGCTGCTGCTGCTGCTGCTGCTGCTGCTGCTGCTGCTGCTGCTGCTGCTGCTGCTGCTGCTGCTGCTGCTGCTGCTGCTGCTGCTGCTGCTGCTGCTGCTGCTGCTGCTGCTGCTGCTGCTGCTGCTGCTGCTGCTGCTGCTGCTGCTGCTGCTGCTGCTGCTGCTGCTGCTGCTGCTGCTGCTGCTGCTGCTGCTGCTGCTGCTGCTGCTGCTGCTGCTGCTGCTGCTGCTGCTGCTGCTGCTGCTGCTGCTGCTGCTGCTGCTGCTGCTGCTGCTGCTGCTGCTGCTGCTGCTGCTGCTGCTGCTGCTGCTGCTGCTGCTGCTGCTGCTGCTGCTGCTGCTGCTGCTGCTGCTGCTGCTGCTGCTGCTGCTGCTGCTGCTGCTGCTGCTGCTGCTGCTGCTGCTGCTGCTGCTGCTGCTGCTGCTGCTGCTGCTGCTGCTGCTGCTGCTGCTGCTGCTGCTGCTGCTGCTGCTGCTGCTGCTGCTGCTGCTGCTGCTGCTGCTGCTGCTGCTGCATGATGATGATGATGATGATGATGATGATGATGATGATGATGATGATGATGATGATGATGATGATGATGATGATGATGATGATGATGATGATGATGATGATGATCTCACCTCGTCTGCGTCAATGTAGGTACATACATACGCAGGGACCTTCGCAAAAACAGCTTCCCGCGGTCCGCCATTTCTCCTTGTAGATGACAATATTACCATGCGACCAGATCCCGACTGCATCATGTTGTGTGCGGCCAACAAGGAGCAAGTGGTAGCAGGAAGCATTGCATTTTTTTTTCTAATTAAGTTTCCAAGGAACGCAATTTTCGACCAGTGTGCGTAAATGGTGCAAAAGCCTATGTATTACGTTAAGGCGCTTAAGGTTGGCGGTAGAATAAGTGAACCCGTGCTCACTACACTTTGTACAGATTCCCAACAGTAAAACGGAACACGCGATATGTAGCGAAACTGTTACCCTACAGCGCGCTCTATCAGCGGAAGCGCACGCAGACAGTGAGAGTCCGGCGGACCTGCCTTGCAGTATTGGTGGTCTCCTATACCGTCGGCACTATGCGCTTCCGATGCTTAGAGTGCGCTGAGAAGCAGTTTCCTCACCACTCATGTTCTCCGTTTTATCTTTTCCGTAAGCCACGATGTACTTCCTTTACTCGAGCTTGAAAGATGGTTTTTCTAACACGCTAAACATACGTAGGCGCGCTATAGTAAACGTTTATAAAGTACCATCGGCAGCAGAAATGTACGGGATGCACGTTCAAGGTCAATATATTTTGGCGCCTTCACAATCGTGGACGCTTTAAATCCTGTCAATAAAATTCTAGGGGGCACTTCGGACTACTAAAGTGCGATGAGGTGAAAGCCATTGTTTGAAACGCCGCTGATTCCTGATTTACTGTATCTGATTCTGTGGAGCAGTTTTCAAGGAAAGGCCAAATGAAAGGCGCATCATGGGCGCCAGGATAGGACGCCCGGCGGGGTCAGCTTCGCATGTGTGAATCGCCTAGTGATGTCATCGGTCATGTAACCAGACGTGACGTCATGGCCGAATGTGACGTCACACCCTGTCATGACCGATGACGTCACCAGGTGATGACGTCACAATCTCGCGTTATCCTGCGGAATCTCGCGAAGAAGTGGGACTCTTCTCGAGGACCCACGCGCGGATTGACACGCTGGCGAGTCATGAGCAATTCAAGGATTTCGCCTTAATACCACTCAACCGGATCACGAGTTCGTCGTGAAGCAGTGATGTATATATATTTTTTCTTTCCCACAAAAGGCCACACCGTAAACTTTTGCTAGCGATAGTACGAAAGGCTTTACACGCACAATGCGCACTGCCTTTGTTACACGCTTGATCGTAATGGCGCTGAGCGTTTACACTGCTCACTCGTATGCACTCTACTGTGCACTATGCACATATTATCCATCTAGCCCGCGAGTTCCCAGGCCCGCACAATGATGTCCCTCGCTTTGAGGATACATTTCTTTCTTTTGTCCAGCTCAGCACCAGTGATAGCCCGCCAAGTAACTCGACGATTAAAATGTTGAAGTCTCTTGTGCGAGCTGATAGGAAGGGAGCCGCACCAGAATAATTGAACTCTCAACTAAAATTGTTAGCAGGCTGGCAGGCAACTGCTGAAGCTTCCTAAGCTTGAACCACGAGATTCTTCAAAACATTTTCTAGGCATAGAAACCTTACTTCAGGGAGGAATTCAGAAGTTTCATTTTGATGGCAGACACGTACGTTGTGCCTGCATGACTTAAGGAGTCGTGGACTCAGGAGTCGCTGCAACAGAGGTGTCACGAGAGATACTCATGGCCGCTTTCAATTGGCGGTCCAGAGCCATATTTCTTGCTCTTTCAGATCTAGTATTGCACCTCTTGTAGTAACGAGATAAAAAGATGCATGAACAGTGTGACGGAGCCTGCGTGCTATTTCTTTTTTTTTTTATGCACGGACCTCAACTAGATGCAGCAACTAAAACCAATTGAAAAAGCTCGGTTCAGCATCCTGGTGCGCCACAGGGGACAGGTTGATGTACCTGAGCCAGCATGCCTAAGTGGCTTGCTTCCGGTGCAGTTGTAGCAGTTCGACTCGTGCTCGTGTCACGGAAACTAATTGATTGCCTTGCGGCTCCACTGCACGCAGCCGTACATTTCCCTTTCTCCTCCACGGATCCCGTTGTCCCGTGCGCAGTGCGTCCCCGTCGCCTTAGTAACGAAGTGGGCGAAACTGGGTCGCATGCACTGAACCGCTGTAAAACGGTCTGGACCCGCGCCGGCAGCCGCCGTGCCTGGCGCGTCGCGTCGATTTCCGGAGCCGCTATCACACTCCGGATCAGCGCGACTGTTATGTTCGTGCCGACTTGTGCACTCCGAGTTGAGTCAGGCCACGCTGTCTATCTGTCTGGCTTGCTAGGTTGACTTTATTGAACTAGAAAAAAAAAAAAAAAGCCTCGCTTAGGCGCTCGAGCCGCTTACTCGTGGATGTTGAATACGTGACTCGGGTTGCCATGCTACTCTTGTTTGCCCCTTTAAAGAATCCATAGCCGTAAACGTATTGTGGACGGCTCCAGGAGGGCTGTCACCACTGCCAACAGCCTGAGTTCGCGAACTTGCACTGGATTCTGACGTACGAGCACTCTTTTATCGTGCCTGCATCACAATGATGATGTCAGACCCGACAACTAACCCGCGACTTCGTATAGTGGAGTTCAACTTCACAGCGGCGCTTTTGCCACGGCGGCGTTTGACGCTGTATGTGCAGAGATGAAGCTGGCTACGAGAAACCTACCTCAAAGTTGTGAGCGTGTTAAGAGGAAATGCGCTTTGGAGCGTGAGAAATACGCTAGTTATCGCGATGTCTTCGACTGATTCGAAAACTTCAAATTAATTACCTCAGTCATTGTCGCTGCTGTTAGTTATAAAAAAAATGTTATATTTTTAAAAAGTCAACCAACGAATAAATATTAGTTACTTTGTTTCACTTTATGAATAGAGGCGAGCGACTTTCTCTGCAGTCGTACTTGGGTGCCCTCCCAGCGTTCATATACCTCGCGGTCCCATTGCCGGATGAGTCAGCCTTTGCTGGCGTCGGGCCCAGCAGCATCAAGACGAGTGCGCTCAATAAGCTCTCCCACTCGCCCGTCACAGCGTGCCGATGCACGACGCAGCTGTGCAGCCGGATGCCTCCACTCGTGGTGGTGTGACCCGAAGCTTCGCTGGATGCAGTGAATCTTGGAGCTGCTGCTGCGAGCGGCTGTTTCTACTCGGTAACAGAGGCCGGTTGTTGCCGCCGCCGCCACTGATGATAATGTGGAGCAATGACTGAGAATGATTATGGGTCCCTTTTGTTGACGTAACGAATTCTCAAAGTATTTATTTTATTCATTTATTGATACTGTCAGCCGTAAGGCCGTTACAGAGTGAATACTAATACATGTAATTAAGGAACACACAGCCACAAGTACAACCTTATACACTTCTAGAAAAATCAATTAAAAAATGACATAACCGGCCCGCTTTGCAGATACAGGACTTTAGTACAACGCTAGCGAACAAATTATTCACTAAATAATTCGGCCTGCAAGCCACCAAAAACACAATAAGGGAAAAATATGAAAAACTAAAAGTGACAGCTAGGGTTATTTAGTCGGGTATGTGACGGTATAAGCATTTTTCAAATTGAAGCATACTGTCTGTTTGAAGAAAGGCCTGAAGCAGGGAATTCCACTCTGTTATTGTTCTGGGGAAAAAAGAATATTTATTTAAAGCAGTTAACACGGGCATTCATAGGTGTAACCTGATAGCTGTGAGAGCTTCGTACAGGACGACAGGAACGCTAGCTGTTGCAAATAGGGGCTTGTGTTTGTGTTGAAGCGATTATTATACAACAGATAAAGAAATTTTAGCCTGGCGATCTTTCGTCGTTTAGATAGCGGAGGAAGTTGTAATTCACGTAGCATGTCAGTCACAGAATCTGTGTATCTATATTTTGATAAAATATTTCTGGCCGCCCTTCTTTGAACCTTTTCAATCTTATCGATTTGTTTTGACTGATAGGGATCCCATAGGACGCTCGCGTATTCCAGTGTCGGATCTAGTGTCGGATTACGGTATTATTACGCACTTTTGCAGCCCCAGATGTATGAAACACGTCTTCAGGCTCTTGGCTTAAGACAGACATTGAATGAGCGTGGTATGCGGGACAGGAGGGAGGGATGGGCTTTTACCGATAGAGAATAATTGTCTACTAAAGATACACAGAAGTCTCTTTGTTCAAAAGTCTCTTTGTTATGGTCTATTATTAAGTGTTAGCAATTTGGGAGTGCTTGATGGGGGGCTGCTTGTGACTGAATGCGATGAAAAGGCCAGAAAACTAATAAAGGGTTATCGCACGTGTTTCCGACGCCCGTGGATGCATTTTGCTTTCAGCTTCCTTCACATAAAGTAATAATAAGCTCTGCTGCTTTAATTATGCGCACCGAATACACTGATGCAATATATTGCGTTACGGGGATGTTTTCCATACGCTCTCAGTAAAGTGGCGGCAGACGTCGTGAGGCTTATCACTTTGGTTCGCTTAATCTGGAATAGGACGCGCACGCAGCCTAAGACTACTTAGGCGTAATTGAAGTTTGTTTAGAAGGTGCGTGATAGGGACAACTAAAAATGAATGATTGCAGGATTTAGTTTTACTTTATAAGGTTTAATGTCCACAAAGCAACTCAGGCTACGAAGGACGCCGTAGTGGAGTACTCCGGTTATTTTGACCGCCTTGATTTCTTTAATGTTCACTGACATTGAGCCATATGCCAAAGTATTGGAAAATATCAATAGGGACTGCACAGCAACCATAGTCCTCCATAAAGCAAGTAATAAAATTCCAATAAGGAATGGTGTTAGGCGAGGAGACACGATCTCCCTAGTATTATCCACCGCTTGTCTAGAGGAAGTATTCCGAGACTTGGAATGAAAGCAGTTAGGAGTAAAGGTTAATGGGGAATACCTCAATAATCGGCGATTCGCTGGTGACATTGCCATGATAAGTAACTCAGGGGATGAATTACAAAGAATGATGGAAGACCTAGACAAGAAAAGCAGAAAGGTAGGCCTAAAATTAATATCTAGAAAACCAAAGTATTGTTCAACAGCCTCGAAAAGGAGCAGATGTATACAATAGGTATCAAAGCACTCGAAGTGGTAGGCAAATATGTTGGCTTAGAACAGGTATTGACCGCAGATCCTAACTACGAAAGGGAAGTAACTAGAAGAAGCAGATTTGGATAGATCGCATTTAAATATTACTCCGAGGTCATGAATGGCAGCTTACAGGTATTGTTCCAGAGGCAAGAAAAAAATTATGAGGGCCACTTAAGCTCCACCTATAAGGGTATGACGTGATAGCGTAGGCTGCGAGCCCGCATATAAACCCCCTCCTTAACTAAGCCTTACGAGCGCGCCTGTGTGGCCTATACGGGCAACGTGTCTGATTCGGAATGCGAGGGTCCTTGCAGGCTGATCCTGATATCACCCTCCCATATGGAAGGAGAGGCTCGAGTTGGCAGCTCCTGCCAAACGTATCGTCAGACAACCCTATACGTCAGTTCTGTGCGCGGCCATGTCAGCTGCCAGCTACCACCTGCCAGAGTCGTGGTCGTGAGTATTCACTCAAAACGCCCTCGCCGGATTTTCGGTGAACGGGAAATTTATAGCTGTCGCGTTAACATAAAACAGTTTTCTATCTTACTGGTACTCGCCTATAGCGCAGAAACGCGGAGGCTAACGAAAAGAGTTCTACTTAAGTCGAGGACAACGTAGAGAGAAAAAGAAAGGCGAAAAAAAAAAAACATTATAGGTGTAACGTCAAGAGATGGGAAGCGTGCAGTGTGGGTACAATAAATAATTTAAGTTACTGGCATTCTAGTTGAAATATAGAAAAAAGATATGAGCATGGGCAGAACATGTAATGCGAGATAACCGGTGGTCTGTAAGGGTGACGGAGTAGATTTCAAGGGGAGAAAAGCGTAGCAGGGGGCGACAAAGCGTTCGGTTGGCGGAGGAAGGTAGGAAGCATGCAGAGGTCAAGTGGATGAGACAGGCACAGAACGCGGTCAACAGCAAAGATATGGAGAAGGCCTTTTCCATACAGTGGGTATAGTCCGGCTGATGATGAGGATGATGATGATGTTTTCGCCTCCATTGAAAAGCATTCGTCGGTCGGGATCGAACCCGCGCCCTCCGTTTCAGCAGCCCTAACCACTGAGCTACCGCTGTGGGGAAACATAGCGACTTTAAAGGCCGTGCGATGTGATGCTGCGCGAGCGAGGAATACCTGCAAGTGCTACAATCTATAGGTTCTAGCGCCTCCGGATATTTCTCGCTCGCCCACACGAAGTTTCCTGTGAAAACAATGAAAAAATGATACTTGATGGGCAATAAAATATTGCCCCATCAAGTATTTGTATAAATATCAACTAGCCCTGGAAATACTGCAGCAACACCAAATAGACAACACATTTCAAACAAAATATTCTGAAAAGACTGGTACATACTATCTACGGCAAGGTTTAATACCAAATCCGCGTTTCCGTACGACATATGGCGATCAAAAATCAAGTTTTTTTTTAATGCCAGATTTCCTGAACGAATATCGTGAATTAGTTGAACAACTTGTTACAACTACTTCGACGCCGCGACTGCGACGCGTGCTACGGGACGTGTTCCTATAAGAGGTCTGAAGGCTGCAATGGGCTGATTTTGTTTTACTTCTCTCAACATACGGCTGCATCGTTTCGTGGAAGTTGCGTGTTGCGCGTTATTCTTATAAGTTTTGTTTTTAAATATATAACTGTATCAAAAACCTGCTGTTTAAAGAAACTGTATTTATGTGTTATTAATGTCTTAAGATGAAATGTCAGTGTAATACTTTCACAGTTTATTAATTTGCTGTGTACAATGTGTTGTATGTGCGCTGCAGCGAAGGGCGAAGGGGGGGGGGGGGGGGGAGGCGTGGCCTCATCAGGCACAATTCTGTCTTTTGTCGCATCCCCAAGGCATTTCTGTAACAAAATGTAACAAAAAGAAAGAAAGAAAGAAAGAATGAAAGAAAGAAAGGAAAGGAAAGAAGGAAATAAATAAAGAAGGAAATAAAGAATGAAAAAAAGAAAGAAAAGGAAAGAAGGAAATAAATAAAGAAGGAAATAAAGAAAGAAAGAAGGAAATAAAGAAAGAAAGAAAGAAAGAAAGAAAGAAAGGAAGAAAGAAAGAAAGAAAGAGAGAAAGAAAGAAAGAAATAAATAAAGAAAGAAAGAAAGAAAAAGAAAGAAAGAAAGGAAAAGAAAGAAAGAAAGAAAGAAAGAAAGAAAGAAAGAAAGAAAGAAAGAAAGAAAGAAAGAAAGAAAGAAAGAAAGAAAGAAAGAAAAGGAAAAAATAGAGAATGTGGGTGCACAGGCACGAGCGTACCGAAAGTTGAGGCTTTGGAAGAATATTGTTCGAGCAGTGGCTTCTACTAAGCCGAGTCGTTGTCTAGATTGTTCCTTTAAGCAGGCTCCTCCGTAGCGCATCGAAGCGCTTCGTCGGCATTGCTGGTAAGCGGTCTTCGTTGCATAGCATAGAAGCATTCGTTCGCGCTTCGCACCATAAGCTCCTCCGCAGGACGTGGTTACGTTAACTGGATGCTTTCCCCTCATTACTTCAGATGTCTTTATCGCAATAGTACTACATATACACAAAGAGGCATATGTGTGGCTTTGAAGGCGATTTCCTTTTTGACCTTTGAGAGCATGAGCCGCCGAAATAAATTAAAGTTCGCCGCCAAAGGTTATTGAACCCATGCCGAGGCAAACAGATCAGCTTGACTAGCCGCTGATTAAGATCACTGCGACATCTCCGCTTTCTTTTTTTTTTTTTTGCCTGCATGATATTCATTACATTACGCAATCTCTGTATTCTTTTACTGTCTTCCTTCCAAGTACAGCAAAACCTCTCTCAATTTTGCAAGGATATATTCATCAATTTAATGAGTTCCTTGCTTCTTGAATACTTCACGCAGCTTGAATACATTTTCAATATAATTTTTTAGTAGGATGTTATAAACCATAGAGATGCACTCGGTTTCTCGATGTTAACGGCGAGATGATTCAATAAGATGTCATATGAAGAGGAGGAGGTTGGTGATTACGCGCTAGTTTCTTCTAATTTTCCTGTCCCATTGATAGCTGTCTTGAGCAAACCCGCGTCATGCCGCAGACTACGTGTGCCTGAACAGGTTGCTTGTATCTCTGACCGACGAAGACTCGACGCAAATAGAGCACAAGATCATACGAGGCGTTGCATAGTGCCGCTTTATGAGATTTCGTGCTTAGCTATGCTTAAAAGTATTTAATTTTTTTTTGCCATCTAGGAGGTAGACTGGTACTCAGATACGTTTGTAAGCATAATATGCTTTTAGAGTCCGTTGTGGGAGCGCCGCCGGTGATGAGAATAGAACGTGAACATAAACGCTAAACGAACTTTCGTAGTTCCTCCCCTGGTTCCTTGCACGTAAGCAGTCTGAAGTATGTCTACCGAATTTTAGGTTGCAGCATCTCTTTATAATAAGCTGTTGTACTGTGAACTTTTCTTTTTGTTTTTACTTTCCTGCAGTTGCTATCAAGCACGCTCAGATCTTCCAGCGACATCGTGAAATCGTGACATTACTAGCCAAATACGAGGAATCGGTGTGGCCATTTTAGCGTAAATCAGACTATAGCATCATTACTCCACCGTAGACTAGAGGAAGCGCCTTCGAGGCAAGCTTGCCGGAGTGGATTTTTCGGCGACTAATCTTGCGTGTATGACGCACAGAAATTAAAAAAATTATCCGTCCACTCTCCCGCCCTCACCGGTCACTATGCCATTTAATGTCTTCGCTGTGTTGTGCACTTTTAAGTGAAGAGCCGGCGCCATTCGATCATCGAAACTAGCTTTTGTGTCGACAAACCACAAATAAGTCTTCGTTTTTCGATGCTTTCGATATATTTATTTCAGGAAAAGAAATCTTCATTTATCATAATTATTACTCAAAACTTTGTTTGCTCTGACATGCCTCCGAGACGTCTGTGTCAAGAAATTACCCCGAAATAGTGTGACAGAATGGCGGCTCCCTGCAGACACCCGAGCCATACACACCTGTAATGTGACCTGCTCGGATGAACATTCTTGCACGGGTGGACGGTTCAACTCCCAACCGATGGCTGGGGTCAGTTGCGATAAGCAGTCTTGTGCTTTATCTCAAGGATATTCGAAACGGACCAGTCAGTCCCACATCTGTGCTATAATAGGGGGGTCCACAATCCTAGGCACAGAAACCACCTCCTCGACGAGTCTGGCAGCAGTGCAATGCCGGGAAAGCGCCTCAAAGGGCTCCGCATGTTGGCGTTTAAAAGCATTGCCCTTTTTTTGTACGCACCCCGTTCTAGTAGTTCATGTCAAACACGGTTCAGGCGCAGACTGTTGGGCTCAAATGCAGAAGGGCGACCGACGTACGTAGTCATTTCTCTAGTACCGGAAGGATTGGTTTCTCAATTAAGAATATTTTTGTTTCAGACAGTTCGGTTTGGTTTAGTTTGTGGGGTTTAACGTCCCAAAGCGACTCAGGCTATGAAAGACGCCATAGCGGAGAATTTCGACCACCTGGGGTTCTTTAGCGTGCACTGACGTCGCACCAGCTAGTTCGATGGCATCAGACAGTTCAGTTCATCTAACTGTTGGAAAGAATAGGTTTAGTATGCAGGCCTAAATTCGTTGGCACTAGTCTCGGAGCTTCTTGACTTACAAAAAGCAAGCAAGTTTGGAGTACGTCACAAAGCAGGCGTCTTTCTGCCATATTCTTGAGCTTGCCGGCCTCGTTTGCACGTTATAATAAAATGGATGAGGCAGAACTAGCCGCTTTATTCTCCTCAATTTTACTACCGGGGTTCCAGCGGAGTTTTAAAAACAGCTCCGCCTTTCTCGCTAAGAAAACATACAAAAAGCGAGAACTAGAAAAAATAAACTAAAAAGAAAAGGATTTTTTTTCTTTGCAGGAAGGAAGTCGGTCGAAGCAGCTCTTGTTCAAGAATGCTTTTGTCTGTTCGCCGGAGCTGAGTAAGAGGGGGACACGCCGTTAATCGCCGTCCGAAGATTCGACGAGGACGTAGGAAAGAAAGACAGGGAAGCACTGGAGAGGGCACGAGAGACTGGCCAGAGACTGGACGCAAACAAATCGGAGTGCCCTGCCATTTCGCTAAAATGATAACCTCGCTGAAGCAGCCGCGTTGGGAGCGAGGGGAGCAAGCAAGGCGGCGCTTATTTCCGTGTCAGGCGGGCGGGAAGTTTCCGCGGAAGCATTACGGGTGTGCGCGCGCGGGATAACGAGAGGAGCCCTGCCGGAAGGTCGTCGGCGCGGAGAACGACTTCCGACACGCTAATTGATGGTCGCCTCCCCCCTGGTGATGCGCCTGAAACTTCTTCCCGCGCCGAGTTGGTGGAAAGACGCCGCGCGTGCTTCGTCGCCGGTCCGGAGTCGGCGAAAAGTTCTCCGGCCTCTCTTTTATTGAGTACCCACGGTTTGATCATTGTTTGGGAAACGGAGCTCTTGTTATTAGCGCCTGAAGGATTAATGGCTCTCACGTGGACTATGAAAGGCCGGATCACGGCAAGGTCCGCTTGTCAACCTGCACTTCGTCTTCGCTGTCTCTTTAGCGCTCTGTTTCTTAGGGTTGTCAAACGCACTGGAGCTGAAATGATGGGACCATGTTCAAAAGCATGAGGATGAAATCTGCAAAGCAGTGATGATCGCTCTTTTCCGGCATTAATTTTGTTTCGGTACGAAGTGTCACCGCTGCGAGTATGCTCCACCCGGCGCAACATCGTCTTACTCTCACCGTCATAATTCTAACCATAATTAATGCTGTCGCGGTTACCGCAATCAGCAGCATCACTGTATTAATAACCATCACTATCATCGCGACCGCAGACTAAATAGAGTGCTTATAATCATCCAATTTTGTCATTCCCCGGGAGCTTCTCGCTACCCATCACTGACAAGAGCGAATCCCTGATAGGACTGACATATACGCCGACGCTTTAATTATCAACGAATTTACCTCTCTGGCTTAGAGGTATGACAACCCTTACCTCTCAGGAGCTTATGACTGCCACCTACCTCAAGGTACCCCTATTCATGCTGAACTCCTCGCGATTTGGGGAGCCTTGTCAGGAGTGCCTTGCACCGGAAATGATTCAATATACGTATTCTTACTGATTCGTATGAAGCCTACAAGGAGATCGCTACTTCGGGTTCGCAAGATACAACTTCTATACGGCTATGCAGCGCCTCCTTAAACGTCACCAACTCGCGACCAGAACTGTCGTCATTCAGTGGACCTCAGTTCACATGGACGAATCAGGGGGCAATGCGGCGGCAAACGCCGCGGCTGCCTTGGCAGGTGGGACGTCCACCTTTAATTCCCCACCCCCCTTGCTTCATCCTTACTCGACCTTGAGCGGGCAACACAACCCTTCTCTTGCGCTTATGGACCAGAAGTTCGTAGCCTCAGCCAGAATCGCATGCAGTTGGCCACACCAGGCCCACCTTTTACGCGTTAGACCCATCTCACTCGAAGTCAAGAATTCTTCATGAATAAGCTCATCGCCCATGCGGCTTACATGCCACGTATTATGGCCCGCTGGCATCAGTACACAGAGGAAATGGTTACATGCCCCCACTGCACGACTAACGCGCGGCGGCATATCTCATCCACCCTTGGATTGCCCTTCTTTTTCTACTGGACGCTCCGAGATCGAACCCTACCACCTGAACTACCGTTCTTTTCTTGGAAGTGACGCTAACACACAGATGATATTTGTGAAGTATGGCTCCCTTAGTGGTGGTTGGTGGTGGTTTGTGGAGTTTAACGTCCCAAAGCAACTCAGGCTATGAGAGACGCCGTAATGGAGGACTCCGGAAATTTTGACCATCTGGGGTTCTTTAACGTGCACTGACATCGCACAGCACACGGGTGCCTTGCTTTTCGCCTCCATCGAGTGGCCTGGTCAGAGCAATGTGATTTGAATGACGGCCTGTGCGAACACTGAACATTCTGCCTACTCCCCGTTACCCCAATCAATAGCCGTGAGCCTTCCTATTCAATAACGGACTTTCAACTCATCCTGTACATTAAGAATTGAAGGGTGGGGTGGAGGGGGGGGGGGGGGGGGGTTGACCCGTGAAACATATATGTAGTCATCGCCGTCTTGCGTAGAGGTTGAAGCTATAAAAAATACATGAAATTAACAAAGTAGAAAACCGTTCTAATGCGGCTGATTTGAAGGCGCTATAACCCAGACAATACAGCGTCACCATTGTCGGCGTCAGTGTTGCGGGCGAAAAATAACGGCCGTGCCTCCGACGTAGTGGTGGAAGTATCTGCCACCGGGTTCTTGCTTTGAGATGGAAGGGAGGGCTGTATATCAACCCTAGGTGACTTCTGGATGCGTATACACCCTACTCCTTAAGTAGGCTTCTTTTGTATCTGTATCGAGCGGTCTTTGACATAATGCAGTAGCTTGTAAACCGCTGCATGCCAATGAGTATGTGTGAAAGAATAGACGTACAAATTAAATTATTAGTGTTTAAGCAATAGCAAAGCACATGTACGCGAATAAGGATCCCCAAAGGAAGTCCCCCCCCCCCCCCCCCACACACACACACGCACGCACGCACAATTTTTTTGTTGTTGTTCAACACCCTGCATCTTGTCGCCGGTGACGAGCAGGTGTGTTCGTGTCGTCACCGCCATTGGATTTTTCACCGCCATGCCTCATCCTGTGCGGAATTCTACTCCAGGCAAAGATGTCACTGACGAAAGTGCGAGCCTCCGTTATTTCAGTTCGTAAAGCTGCGTGTCATCCCTTGTCCGCCTTAGGAACGACGGGAGCTGCGAGCGTCTCTTCTGCTAGAGTCCTCTTCTGCGGGTGACGCGGCGCCATGTTTCGCGAGCGTTCCCCCTTTGCCATTCCACTCCCGTCGCCCTCAAGAACAACGTAGGGGCGACGCCGACTCGCGCCGCCAGCAACGCCTACACTCCATTCTGTCTTCCCCTTGGCGAGCCGCCAAATGTACCGGGTGGAGGGGGGGGGGGGGGGGGGTCATGGCTGGGGGAAAAACGAGTGCGCCTCGGCAATTTGTCGTTGCCTGCGCGAGTCGATCTGGAGCAAGAGCGCCCGGCACTCCCTGCCGGCGGCTTTAACAAAATGGCCACCCATCAGTCACGAGGCGTTTTGCTCAACCAATGCGAGCATTGCTTACCGTGGGCCACACGGCATGGCGTTTCTCAAAGGTAGCTAGACGAAGAAGCGGAGCCACCGTCTACGCGAGTTTCCTTAAGGATGCTCTATCTACCACGGGAACGATATAGGAAGTAGAAGCTGCAAATTCGATCTGGCTGCAGTGCTTGACAATTACGTAGTCTTGCTGCAATCAAAAATGCCCCAGTGGACCCGGAAAGAGCATGCAATGAGAAAAGATAACTTATGGCTTCTGGAAAAACGGAATTGATTCCAAGGGCGGCGAACGCAATCGGTGGTGGCCCAAGATCAGCTGGCGGAATAATGTGCCGGCATACAGGGTGACCGCAGCGGGCCCAAAACGGATTGCATTGCAGGTCGGTGTGTTTGCCACGCAATAGACGGTTGTCCGTGAAACACCGCTGGCGATCAAAGAGTTAATTAGGACGAAAATACAGATTTTGCATGTGGAATTTTCACTGTGCGCAAATTAAAGTTCCTCCATAGCTCTTTTTTTTTTTTTTTTTTTCATTTCTTTACTAATATTATAGCGAGTGAATGTCTCGCACAAAGCGCGAATCGCAGTTGGTGAACTATTCTAATGTGAAGTTCGCCCCGGCAAGATATGTTTCTCTTCCTAACAGTGCAATCTGCCTTTTCGGTCGATTACTACGATGCCACATGCTCAGCTTTCTCAGCTGGCATCGGTGTGGTCGAGGAGCGATCGCAGAGCCTAAAAGCCATGCGTAACAGCTTTCGCTCGTAACTATAAGTTCAAGCCGTGCTTAAACTCCCACCATTTCTTTCGAACACTCTTGACGATGAAGGTTTTCGTGAAAGAACGCAGAGCGTAGCTCGAAACTGTGATGTCATTCTACACTGTATCTTTAAGCACGAAAAAACTTCCAGGGACGCTTAAGGTCCGTCTTAAAGGTTTGAATCGATAACGGTCAGGGGTTTAGTAAAAGTGTTTAGGAACAGGACGCCGTCGTGTACTGACATGGTGCTATGCAGAGACGTTGGTTTGCTGAGCTGCAGAATGATCCTTATAGCGTCCAGCGACTTAACAATTCGCCGTATGCTGATGTGTTGGATGCGAGCAAGAGGTATTAATTCGCTCCTCTTCGCATCCTCATTACGTGTCTGAGCCCAGCGGTTATTATAACGGCCGGTCGCGAGGTACTTCTATTACCCCGACCACAAAGTTAATTTGGGGAGCGGCCGGTGAAGGAAAATAACAGTCTAAGAATAGCCAAGGTCGCGCGATTGGATCCGGCTTTTATTTAATGACGTCATTTCAACCGACAGATAAGCGCGCATTGATCACGCGCGCACTGGACAATTATAAGTGAAGTGAAAGCGTAATGAACGAGTTTCGTAATAATTAGACTGAAATTAGTGGCATAAAATTAACTTAGGCAGGCAATGCACATATCAGTAGTCTACGTTTTTTTTTTTATATAGTGCGAGGAAAGATACGAATTTTCCGGAAACGCTATTTACGATGGTCGAGCGTCAGAGAGATAGCGTCAGGAAGCAAGTGTTTACAATGTTGCACCCGAGAGGGTTAATTAGGAATGACTGGAAGAGACTATCCTTTTGCAGTACACATGACACGCTGTTGATGATAATGATAGCTTTTAATGAAAGGTTAGGTTGGGTAGGAACGGGTGATTCTCACTACCCGGTAGAGCTCGGCTCGCAACACATCAGCATAAGAAGGACATGGACTAATACGCGGAAATGGCACTACAGGCGCTCATGGCTCATTAGTATTCTTGTCAGGATAGGCCGCCAGCTCAAGGTAAGCAAATTTGCTTGTACAAAAACGACCGTCCCTACCCGGCCCGCAGCCCTATAGGTGTCAGTTTATCGCGCTCTAAGCCTAACGATGTCTCATCTTAGAGTCTACCAGCTTCTTTCTACCCCTGAGAGGCCCACAAGGAACTTATTAGGAAGCCACTGGAAGAAACAGGCTATCTAGCTGCTACTGCCGTCGTTTTTCCGCATAAGCGTTTTCACGAGACAGGCGGGGCCTTCGTGAGAGGAATTACCGCATCTGGTTACAGCCATTAATGGCTCGTTACGCCCTATTCTGTCGAGCTGGCATGTTTGTCTCTACGTCTTATGCGTATAGGTTGAGCGCTTTTGCAAAGAATTTGTATGTATGCTAGAAGGCCAGTGAGGCGCCCCGCTAATTGTGCAGAACGGCTTCGCAGCCCTCCTTGTGATGGATGGGGCAATGGAGGCTGCACCGTGAAGGACTGCCCGGCAACTTTGGTACGGGAAACGCACATGCGGTGCAGTGTCCGTCCGCGCCTGCTTTAAGGTAACGCACAAGTTTACGCCATTTCATGCGCGGTTTTGCCGTTTCCGTGCGGCATTGCGGGACAACGCAATAAATGAGTAGGAACATTGTGCTTGTTGTTTAGAGCAATGCTTTTAAGCAGGGCATTATTTGAGAACATGAATGTAGGGAACACGTCGCAGGCTAACGGTTACCGAAATGCCTCTAGTAGAGGTCGCCTTTCTTCCAGAAATCGGCAGCTAAATCGGCAGTAGGTAAAGCAAACTGAGCAGCGAAAAGTGGCGGCACTCTTTAGCTGGAGCTAAGCTTATGAATATGTCAACCATGCAGCTTGCTCTTCGATGGCCATCCCCAGATGACGAGGAAAATTAGTGGTATGGACGAGATTGAAGAACCGTGTTGTTTTTCAGAACGGTCCTCAAGGTGTCCTGTGCCCGTATTCCGAATTTGCGTCGTTATAGAAGTGTCGCTATCGCACGTGATCTCGAGTCATCTGATTGGTGGAAACACCGGAACACGTTGATGCCACCTCTTCCGGTTCCGCAGTGGCAACACCCGGTTCCGGCGTTTCGACCAATCAGATGGCTCGAGGTCACTTCGATAGCGACGCAAACTCGGAATGTGGACCCTGATCTACGAATTTCACTGATGTTTATTTTTAGATCGTTGTTCATCTCAGCGATGCGAACTTAAGCTAAGGATTAGACCCGAGTCAGCAAAAAATAAAAATGTAGCCATGTTTTCGCATTTAGTTCTCGCGCCCTCCTCTTTTTTTTTTTTTTTTTTTATATACTCGAAAGCTAACCAGCCCAATCGCTCCCGTCAAGGTAGCACAGTGATTAGGGTGATCGTCTGCTGAACTGAAGGACGCTGGTGCAAACCTGGATGCGGCGGCCACTTTTTGAAGCCGGGGAGAAGCAAAAGTACTGGGCGATGTCAGTGCGAGAAGCCCGGATGGTCTAAACTTCCGGTGTACTTCACTACGGTGGTCTTCACATCCTGGGTCGCTTTGAGAAACATTATAAAGCAAACCACTTTTACACTCGTCGCAGAATGTCTTAAGAAACTGATCAACACACGAACTTCAACGCAGCTTCACACGCTCTGAGAAAGAGCAGAAACAGGAAGGCATTAGTAGCTGCAGTATGCAGCTTGAATATAATTCTATTTTGGCTGGAGCTGGATGAGGCTCCGGAACCAGTGTAATGGACGGAAGAGATTTTCGTCTGACAGCCTATTTTGAAAAATATTCTCGGGCGGGTGACGAAGTCGAGCGGTGCAGCCGGAGCTGCCATCCATCTTCCCGAGGCCGGCGCTACAGCCGTCCAGAGAATTTTAATGGCGGCAATGACAGGAAAACAGGAAAAAACAGGTCTCGGTTGCACCATTATGTGGACTTATATTCTCCAGCACATGATGTTTTCTTGTTTCATTGTAGCGCTCGGCGATCAGTGGTACGCAAGAGAAGAGAATGTGCCGCAAATGATGTTCGACGTACTCTCACTTCATATTGATAAGGGCATAGTACGGCACGGTAGGTATGTTGTAGTACTGAGTGGCGTGCTATACGTATATGTTATGGTGTGGTATAGTATAGTATAGTATAGTATAGTATAGTATAGTATAGTATAGTATAGTATAGTATAGTATAGTATAGTATAGTATAGTATAGTATAGTATAGTATAGTATAGTATAGTATAGTATAGTATAGTATAGTATAGTATAGTATAGTATAGTATAGTATAGTATAGTATAGTATAGTATAGTATAGTATAGTATAGTATAGTATGGCATCATATGGTACGGTATGGTGGTGCGGTTCGGTGAGGTATGGTATGGTATGGTATGGTATGGTATGGTATGGTATGGTATGGTATGGTATGGTATGGTATGGTATGGTACGGCATCATATGATACGGTATGGTATGGTATGGTATGGTGTGTTCTATTACGGCCTGATGAGGTGTGATGTGGGGTATAGCACGGTACAGCACGTCATAGTGTGGTGGGCGCTTGCATATTTCAAATTTCGCAGTTCAGATTTATCTTTTCATAACCATGATAGATACTTCAGGGCACAGTCTGTACAGGGTGATTGTACGGTAGGACGCACACTATTTAGTTTTCAGAATAAAACAGAAGGACGATTAATTAAGTAAAATTATCTAGTCGTCTTTCTAATCATTGGCTTTAGGGCAAATGATTAAAGTGCCAAATTGAAGGCTGCCAAAATCAATGGAGAGCAAAGATTTCTTTTTTTTTTTTTTTTTTTTTTCAGAATCTACCTAATTGTTCGCAATATCGTAGGGATTATATTCGTGTCTATAGAATTTTATAACGCGCTGACATTGAATATCATAATGGCGATTTTTATTTCAATTTCATAGAAATGGCCGAGATTCGATCTGTGATACTACCTTGGGCTGAGCTGCCGACCGTCAGAGCCTTTGAAACTCCACCGGAGCCTCGTTAAGGTGTCACTTTGTAGCTTCCAATACCAAGCGTATCCGTAAAGTAGTAACAAGCTTACATTCAGAGTTACCACTTGACTGAATGCCTTTAATGTACAAATAACGCTGAAAACGATTTCCTTGTTGTTGTTTTTTTCTTTAATTGTGAAGGAGCATCGTGTCAACTCATTGAGAAGAACTGTCATCTGCCACAACGAAAACATCACTTCCTTTCGTCGTCAGGAATTTCTCACTGCTCTGTACACCAACATTTACGAATATGAAAATATATGTCATCTAATTCATGAGGCACATAGAAAACGAAAGATAACGAAGCGCTTATCTATTAGGTGCACGTTGTGCTCAAAGTGATATGGAGCGCGAACGGCGATGTCTATCCTCCCTAGCCTCCTTCCACCGAAGCTATCGGCCTTGCAGTGCCTCGAGGAACCGCTGCACCGAATCGGGGGAGCCGCTAGCGTGCGCGTACACGGAAGCGGCAAACTGCACCGGCATAGCTAATGGCCGCGGAGAAATGAGGCGGGCATCGGCGAAGCCTGGCTGCTCCATCCCTGCCGCCAGCCGTCCATCGGAGACGGCTGCAGAGGGACCGATAGAGCGGTAGTGGCAAAAGGAGGCTGTAGCTGCAAACGTCCTCGGGGTAACCGGTCAGCTCGCATCTTAGCATGCGAGTGGCCGCTGCCCCTGGAGGGTGTGTGCGGATGTTATCCGTGTTCATTTGTACGGCGGGAGCTCTCTGGTCTCACGCGGCTACACGCTTCCGTCCAAAAGGAGAAGGAGAACAGGGCGCTGATTCTTGACTCTCGACAAGTGACCAGTGTGCAGTAGCGGCGGCGGTGCTGCTGCTGCTGCTGCTGCTGTTGCTGCTTTGACTCCGCATTTTTTTTTTTTTTTCCAGGCCGGAGCTATAGTCGACGTCAGGCGCGCCTTCGTGACTTATTCATGACTCAATGTTTGATGCACATAACAGAACTGTATTTAAAAGTGCCTGGTGTCCCCCTTTCTCGTTGTTTCTGCGTCGAAGTGTTTCTCAAAGCTGGCTGCAAAGCTTTTGTCCTGCCTCTTCTTATCTGATCAGCAAACTATGAAGCCGTTGCCGACGGCGACTTATTCAGTGCACTGGGTGCGATTCTGTCATCGTTGCGAGCTTGAGGTATGGAATTCGACCCGGATACCTTCAAGCGAAGGAGAAAAAAAAAAAAAGTGTCTTTAAAATATTACTTAGGCCTTTGAAAAGTTTTAGTTTATTTTACCTGTAATTATCTGCGCGTAGTATCCTGGTTTTCTATTTTCTCTACTGTACCATGGCCTTGATTATACTAACTACACCCTCTATATTTCCCTAACCTCAATACGTGCATTGATTACTATTCCGCTGCTTTCCAATTGAAATTAGGGTACGGTCGTGTATGTAACCTATATCTTCTCGTAAAGGCTTGAGAGGATACAAAGCGGTGGAAGACACAAATTCACCACGCACGAAATTGACTTTAAACATCCTTCGCTGTATCTTCCATACTGAAGTTATCGTTAATATTTGACGCTGTCAGTGGTACGTATTTTCTTGCACCGTGGAGGTAACTGACGCATTAAAATCTCGACTTATGAGGCGTACGGTTTCTTGCCGGGCTTCTGGCGCCGTCGTGATGAAAGGAGCGGCGCTAACGACAAGGCGACGAGGGAAACGATCATTACTGTTGACCCAGACTGGGGCTTGGAAATTCTCCTTATATATAAACCATCCAAATTATGCACTGAAGCCGCAAAGCGTTAAGGGGGAGCAATAGGTACGTGCCTGTCAAGGGGGAAGGAATGGGAGTGTGGTGGTGAGGAGTGTGCTTAGAGACGAGCAGGATCACCGACGGGGGTTGTATTCAGAGACAGAATCAGATCGAGAGAAAAGGAAGACAAGGCGGTGATGTTATGGAGATCAAGATTTCACGCGGAACTTTATGTATGTAGCGCTGAAGTGATTATGTTTTATTCGTACAGACTGCCTAGAATCAGAATTTTTGCGCCAACACTTCTTGTTTTCCTATTAAATGTCGTCGGTAAGACCCTAGACAATATAAGAGCACACAACAGGGGTTGAAAATGTCTTCGTATGCTAGCTCTGGGTATCACTTTCTAAGAAGAAAAGATGCGCATTAATTTCCAAGATATTTTCAATTTAAGCATTATCATTCTTGCTGAGTGGATCATCTTTTCTAATTAAATTCATAATCACATATTAACTAATTAACTCCTAACCAATTACTCTGTATGCGGCTCTGTAGCTTGCCGGTAGTCACCTATAGGGCAGAAACGCGGAGGCTAATGAAAAGAGTTTAACTTACTAATTAAGGACGACGCAGAAAGATGTTGAACCAAATAGTGTCTAACGTTCAGAGACAGGAAGCGTGTCGAATATGGGTTAGAGAATAAACGCGAATTAATGATATCCTGGTAACAATGAAGTAAGATGAATGAACATGCGTATAGACCATAGTCGAAGGGAAGGTAAGCGCAGCAGGGCACGGCAGAAAGTTAGGTGGGCGGACGAGATTATATAAGTTGGCTGGGATCAAGTGGAGGCAGCTAATGAAGGACCAGCTTAATTGGAGGGGCTTGAGAGAGGACCTGCATTGCGTGTAGCCGGGCTAGTGATAATGATAATTACTTTTATGTTTATTATTTTGCATGTAACCTGTGGCTGGCGGCAACGTCTTGGGGGGTAGTTGTAGGGGAGAGCTAACTAATTAACCTTTACCTCATTGGATACTAAATGTATAATTCCCAACTAATTAAGTATTGAGTAATTAAGTACTATATGTATAAATATTAAGCAGTAATTACTAATTAATGTAATATCATTGTATCGTCTATATAAATCTTGTGCTACTCAAGTAGTAGTAAAAACACTTTATTTCAAAGTACATCATGTTATGACCCGCCAGGGTGGCGCAGCTGTTAGGGCGCTCCACTACTGTTCCCAAGGATGCGGGATCGAATCCCGGTCACTTTTCGGTGGCGACTAAAAGCAAGGCGCCCGTGTGCTGTGCGATGTCAGTGCACGTTAAAGAACCCCAGGTGGTCGAAATTTCTGGGCTCCTCCACTACGGCGTCTCTCACTGTGCTGCTTTGGGACGTTAAGTCCCACAAATCAACCAACATCATGTTATGTTTTACCCTATACGGCCAGATGGTCCCTTCTTGTGGGGGGTTAGTGGTAGTGAAGTGCTAACTAATTAACGTTTATCTAATTGGGTATGAACTATATATATCGAAATTAATTAAGCATTAAGTAGTTGAGTACTCTACGTATAAGCATTAAGCCGTAATTACTCCTAAATGTAATATTACTGTATCTTCTATATAAATCTTGGGACGCTGATGTACTCGTACATCATGGTATGCTTTACGCTACGGACTGAAGGATCCACTGTGTGGGAGTTGCTAAGAATGCTTATGCAGTAACAATATCTGGTTTTGTCGAAGCGGGTTCCTGAAAGAACATCTCAGTATGCAGGAATATATATGTCTACAAGGACTGCCCTCTGCCATTCACTGCAAGAGCGAAAGACAGCCATTAGGAAGTAAGCAAAATAATGGTACACAGTATCTCTGCTTTCTAGATGAATTCCGAACGCTGGGCCAGAAAAATCAGGGTAAAAAAATTTAGGAGGAATTATTGAGTAAAATGGGACTTTCTAATGAAATTCTTCTGGAAAATTACTCGGCGAACAAATTACAACGCACGACTAATGACCTAATAAGACAAAGTGAAGAAGGGCCAAAAAAGCTTTGATGCTCAACTTGGTGAAGAAGGGAAACACAGTGTTGTCTGCCATAGGTATTAAGCTGCTAAATGAGACGGGGAGTACATTCACATCGATGTCAAGGAGCGACCGCAGCTACTGACCACGAGAATAAAATTTTGAGTAGAAAAACACAAGCATAGCACGTGCGTGTTTTCCCGAAGCCATGAACGCGAGGTCAACTATATCTGTTAAAAAAACGCATCTTTCATTTGTTTCTGCCAGTATTCACCAGTACCGGATCTTAAACTTGAAGACTGAATGAAATATCTTGAAATTAGATTAAGGAGAACGCAATAAAATAGGAAAATGAAAGAGATAGAGGAAACCTAAAGGAGGCAGGTAAAGCCCCGCGGATTAGTGAGCAAGCACGAGTGATTGAAAACCTAGCTAGCTGCAAATCAAGACGAGGAAATCGACTTAAGCGAGACATATTGTGCGCAGGAGGGACGACGGATGGTGGGGCATTGGAATGGGTGCTGCTGGGCTGGAAACTGCCCTGGTGGTCAGATGGAGAGGTAAGATTACGAAACTTGCTCCTATATGGCCGCTGTTGGCGCGGGATAGGGTTAATGAGCCCCAGAGCAAGGGGTGGTTATTCTGTTCAGATATAACCCCCGTGGTTATTATAACGACATGGCTATCGTGATGGCTAGGTCTATGATGGCGATGAGGACAGAGCACAACAACACCTCGGTTAAAAAGGGTCTAACCTCCGTATCTCTTTTTCGCTCAGAGTTGTTCTCAAAATAATTGGCGTTGTTGCTGTTGTGTCTACGCGTACATGAACCATAAAACGTTCAGTACTTCGTTCTCGCCGGATGGGCTGGTGGCGGCACTTAGCGTAGACTGCTGTGTCGCTAAGCGGATTGGGCCGGATGGAAGCTTCGTCAGAGAGCCGTCCAATGGCTCGGCTCGGTTGAAAGAGGGTGCGGGGCGAGGGGCACAGAGATAGGGTTGACGCGCAGTACAGCGGGCGATATGCCGCGTCTGGTCAGCGGCCCGGAGCGCGCGCGGGTATCGAAGAAAGCGCTAAAGAAGGCGGCGCCGTCGGAGGCGTTCTTTCTAAAGGCTCGCTTGCGCCTGGCATCAGCAGCAACAGCGGCGGCACAGCCAACAACAACGCAAGCAGCGGTGCCATCGATTTCGGAGAGGCCGCCGACTCTACCGAGAAGCGGCCGCTCCTCTACACCCGTGTAGCCCGCACCAACGCCAGAGCCCGACGTCGTCGGGCGAGACGTCGCGTCGCCCGACGCGCCTCGGTCTCCTTCCGCCTTGTACCCCTTTGCCGCTTCTGAATATGCCTCCTTCCACCCTCTCTCCTCTTCCCCATACGCATCCAACGGCTGCCCGGCGTTATTCGCGCAGCGTACCATTGCTATACGACTACCGAGGATCCGGGGATAGAGATGGAGGCGCGATGTCTTGAGCCATAGAGGCGCCTGAGGCTTCCCACTGCAATTGATTTCAAGGCGCGCCTCCTGTTTTTCTTTATTTTAATGCTGTTTCCAAATTTTGTGCATTGGCAGCACATATTGCTGGTGATGCTCGCCGGCTTGTTTCTTTGATTGAAATGGGAAACTAGAGCTGCTTGCGTATACCGCTACTGATGCTCGTGTCTCGTTCGATCGATTTTCATCTTCAGTAGGGAAATAGATTAAAAGAAAGAATAAGCATTTTGCTCATATTTCGCTGCCATGTACCTTATTACCCCCTTCATTTGATTAGGTGCTTGTGCAAATTCTATTTAATAAATATTTCTCTCTCTCAGTCACCTTTGCTCTAACCAGTTACTGGCGTTTTATAGCGTTGCTTCGGAGAGTTGGCACTAGTGCTGGGAGTCAAGCACTGATTGTAAATATCTATTTGCGACATTGACCGCCTTGCTGGACATTCTGAAGCTGAAGTGTGTCCGTCTTATTTTGAACGGCCTAATTGAACTTTCAAACAAAAGCATCTCTGAAGGCGAGTAGCAACTTTGCCTCTAAAACGAGGTTACCTAATGATAATGACCAATTTTTTGGGCTCTCTTTAGAGGGGGCTTATTCAAGGTCATTTCTTCTGATGGCTGCTTAGGGTATCTGAATTCGCTTTCGATTCACTCAGCGCTGGCAGTTCTGGACGTGATTTCTTATGCGGGCTGCAAGGAATGTATTTGCACATTAATGAGTGCAAACACTATTTGGAGAAATCTCACGGCGTTTATTTAGTTAGGCACACACAGGGGATTCATTATAAACTAGGAAGGTGCAAGGTGCGACTTATATAGAGAGCGTATTAGCAGCACTTCAAATGCTTCTACGGAAATTGAGAGAAAAATAACACTAAAAATTAAGCTCTTTTCACTTCGGTTGGGGAAGTACCAAAGGGGTTGAAGGAGTAGAAAATGCGAGAGACGATTGCAATCGGCAGAAGATCATTAAGAGCATCGCATGCAGCTTGTACGTCAAGAAAAATAAGCAGTAAAATAGAAAAAAAAAATATCGAACCATTAGAAGCATTCTGGGAAATGTTTGGAGAAAAAACGCAGATTGCAAGGGTGCCTTTGAGAGTTTGTTTGCACCGCAAACATTTCGCTTTGGTAAACACCCCCGTACACGAAGAGGGGGTTGAAAAACTTGGAGTCCTTACCTTACTCGTACGTGCGTATCGTGCCGCTAGAGCATTAAAGCCGTTTCAAACACTTGCACATATTCATATTTCGACGATTCTTCAGTAGTGCTGCCACCATAGATGGCCAAGAGAACAGCATGTCTTAGGTATGCTGAAAGATATGTGCCACTGGCCAGATTCACTTGAAAATATTAGACTAACTAACTAACTAACTAACTAACTAACTAACTAACTAACTAACTAACTAACTAACTAACTAACTAACTAACTAACTAACTAACTAACTAACTAACTAACTAACTAACTAACTAACTAACTAACTAACTAACTAACTAACTAACTAACTAACTAACTAACTAACTAACTAACTAACTAACTAACTAACTAACTAACTAACTAACTAACTAACTAACTAGCTAACTAGCTAACTAACTAACTAGCTAACTAGCTAACTAGCTAACTAGCTAACTAACTAACTAACTAACTAACTAACTAACTAACTAACTAACTAACTAACTAACTAACTAACTAACTAACTAACTAACTAACTAACTAACTAACTAGCTAACTAGCTAGCTAGCTAACTAACTAGCTAACTAGCTAACCAACCTAAAACTAAGTATAGGTCGATTCCGGGCTTAGCATTCCTTTTAATTCTCGTATGTAATAGTCTTTATCCCTCATTTTTGGACTTCACTTTCTCCTAATTTGAAAATCATTCTGCATTTGTCGTTCACTTGACAGACCGTCAGTGACGTCATAACAAAATCGAAGGTATCGTCACAGAAAAAAATATTAGAACTCTCCACGCTGACTGGCTTGTGTGTGATGACCCCATGCCGCATGGTGCGCGTTGATCGGCTGGGTGGTTGTCCATGAGATATCCACGTGCTACCACAAATCAGGCTGGGCGTTGCCTAGGCTCCCCTAATTTTTATTTGCTCTATATTTTCTCATCTTCACTCTCGGCGCGGCATCCTACGACTGTGAATTTGTTTGCCGTCATAAGCTTTCTAGTGCTTCACGCCTTAAGAGTTACGCAAAATGATATCGATACTCCTATTGAGCCCACATTAGCATCGGACACTCACTTGTTTTTGTTAGTCTTTGACTAAATAAGGGACAATACTTCACTGTTATCGCAGCCAGCGACCGAATTTTCATGCCAAAATGTAAAACACGCCTGTCTGCTGAATCTTGTGAGTGCGTGCGTCTGAAAAAAACGCCAGGTGGTCGAAATTAGGGCGGCGTCCTCGACGAAGAGTCTCCCCACGTGCCACCTTGGTGCGTCAAGCTCAAAGCGGATAATCGGTACAGTGCGCGATGCGCACCACTTATGCGCGTCTCGTTCCGACCGGTGGACGCATCAGTGCAGCAAAGCGAAAGCCGCGGTGCGTCGGCGGTTAGAGTCCGGGACCGGGGGAGGAGCGTAGAAGGGGAACGCTTCAAATTGAATCTCAGTGCGAGCCGACGGGGTTTGTATCGATTCGCTGAAAGCGAGCCCTCGCTGCTCAATCCGATTTTTTGTTTACCTCTCCGTTGCTCCCCCCCCCCCCCCCCCCCCCCAGCCCCTCTTTCACACTCGTGGCCGGCGCGCCAGTCCCGATGTGGCTACGGCCACGCTTTTCCCACCCCCGCTGTTTCGCTGTTGATGTTTGCTTGCTTCCTTGAATTGCATCATGCGCCCTGAAGGCCTTCCGCGTGGCTGTCGTTTCATCTCTGAAGCTCCGAGGCTGAAGATTCATTGAAGGAATTATGCTGAGAAAGGAATCGCCTCTCTTTTCGTTTGGGTGCGCTTTGAAAGAGCGCTTCCTTTCCGCGGGACACCTTTCATAACGCACAATGAGATCGCCGAAACTTTGTGCAGCTCTCCCGTCGGGAATCGAAGGGAAAGAAGAAAAGAAAAAAAAAAACAACAACAACAAACAAACAAAACCTGCTACGGCACGAGACGCACGTTACTGCGTGCTTCTCGTCATGAAATATTATGCGATCAATGCCAAAAGCTGCAATCAAGATAGAATGTATGATACATGTCAGCGCCGTAGTGAAATATTTGGCTCTAAGGAAACGTACTATCTTTGCCAAAAGTAACCCGGCTCCATAGTTTGCTTCTCGCTTGTAATATAAAGCCAAAAAGGATCCCCAGAGGATCACAACTTGTTAAAAAGTGAGCAGAGGCGCTCGCCTTTACTTTGCATAGATTTACAGCTTCAGAAGTGGTACGAAGTTTCCGCTACCCGACTGCGAATCCGAACACGCAGGCTGGTTACTTTTGACAGACGGTACATGTACAGTCCATGGTGGCGATATATTAACTTTTATTACGCATGGTCATAGCATTTATTAAACGGAGCGGGGTCAGAGAGAGGGAGAGATAGAGTTATCATCCAAGTGAGAAGTCAGCCCTGGCTCTTGCGTTGAAGAACCTATACTTTCAGAGATGCCCCAAGGTGGAGTGCATTTGTAATTAAGGGGTAGTTACTATATTAGCGCGATTCATTCTCGATATACTTAATGCTATCTGCAACTGTTTGTGAGATATTAGACCGACTGCTCTGGTAACGCCGTATTCCCGGGTTTAACCCCAGACCAGGTTAAAATGTTTTTTCAGCTTCGAAGTTTCTGTGCAAGGCTGTTTAGCGTTCCTTTGCAGTCGTATGGTTGGGTTTGGATGGAGGATAACGAGTAATTACTATTTTATTGTCCCGTCAGAGTAGTACGGTGGTTAGGGCGCTCGACTACTGTGTCGAAGGATGCGGGATTGAATCCCATCAGCGATGGCCGCTTTCGATAGAGGCGAAAAGCAAGGCGCCCGTGTGCCGTGTGACGTCAGCGCAGGTTAAGGAACCCTATGTGGTCGAAAGTTGCGGAGCTCTCTATTACAGTGTCTGTCACAACCTGCTTCGCTTTGGGGCGTTGAAACACACTAAACCAAACCAGACCAAATCAAACCGAGCCAAAACTCTCTTATTAGTTATAGAAGCTATCCAATCTGTGAATCATTCGGTGTGCTGAGTGGTTAGGCCATGTAATCAAAATTGAGGGGGTAGTTAAGCTCAGTTCAGCCGCAGGCAGATAAAAAAAGCATGAAAAAAATAATTATGAAACGCTTCATATTTAGGCATGCTTTTGTAATCTAGCCCACAGAGTTGGCTTCTTGTCCCACATACTGATAATATGAAAATACGACCCCGCTGATTCAAATTCGCAGCAGTTTCGCACATGTACCTGTTTAGCAAAATAGAAGTGATGAAGGTCTTTACTACAGAAATGAATTAAAACTAAAATTTATGATAGCGTTATGCAATAGGCACAGGCAGTAACGCCAGAGCTCGCGCACAAAAAAATATAATTCTTTCTCTGTGGTTAGTCATAGTACTTTACTAGATCCAATACCCAGACAATTCACTTAACCATCTGTCCTGGCGATGGCCCTTCAATAACGTTGCAACATACGAGCCGACTGAATTCGCATACATGTGGGACTGGTCAGTTCCTGCACCTCATTTCTCTTTCCCGGGAGGGGCGGCAGGGTCACCTTTGGCGTCTGTTTATGTAAAATGCTTACGTAAAGACTGCTTACATTCCTACTCGTTCTCCGAGGAAGCCAGTCGTAGGGATGGGGCTTCATTTCCGAGCAGCGGCCGCGCGTTCAGGTTGCGCGCCTGGGTTCTATCAGCGAAGCTGCAGCGGCCTCACTGCCTGCTCGGCCTTTTGTTCCCCGCGTTAACTTGTTCGCATAGTTCTTTCTTGTGGACGTAGAAGACCGTGCCCGCAACGACCGCCTAACAACTCACCGGCCGCTGTTTTATTCACTTATTGAATGCTTTTTTTTTCTTGCGCAAAAAAAAAAAAGATAAAAAACGGCATCTTCGTTGAGCGATCTTACGCATTGTGAACCGGTCATGTCTAGCTGTAATGGTGAGTGGCACCTCTTGAGCTGTGTACTGGCGGTTTTAACTCATGATATTGTATTAGCGTTCTTATACTTCTCTCGAAAGGCGGAAATAGAATCATTATGGTTTTGTGGACACTACTTTGTAGGGGTGATGGAAACTTTTAATCCCGCGCTGTTACATTAAATGCGTAAGTGTGTTAAGGCGGGTTACATTGGCATCCACACATGCTTAGCGTATTCCTTTAGAGACGACTGAAGTCAATTAGAAGTTGGTCTGCATCGATGGGGTAACGATAGTCGGTGTACCAAAGAAAAAAGCTTTTATGGCGCAGAAAGCATAAAACGACTAAATATAGTTTTCGCCGTCACTGGTCCATTTTGCAGGCGAAATGAGTGCGCAGACACCAATATTTGCACTCGTGATCCTGAGCTACGCCACCTCTCAGTCGAAAATGGTGGCAACCTGGTCTTTTAGGTAAGGACTGTCACTAGATTGAATCCACTGGAGGGAAGATATTTAAAACTCCTTTCCTGGCCTATGAATGACGTTTTAGCTGTCGGACCTCATAGTTTACTATATCGTGAGTCGTCGAATAGGTGGTATGTATTTCGCTCTGAGTGTACCACAGCCGGACTACGTCATCATCCTGTGGCTGTTGAGATAACTAGCATGTTCTCATCATGCCTGATGAATTCTGGATGTAGTTGAAGTGATACAGTGATGTTACCTGCAAATCACATCATGGTTGAAGAATTCTGGTGAGGTGATGCACTGATCTTACCTGCAAAGCTATTTAACCATACATGCTATTTAACCATACAAATCGACTGACTCGTCGCGAAAGTGAAGAGCAAATTGAGAAGCTTGCTGCTGCAGAGGCCGAGTTGCTTCGTTAAATGGTAGGATTCGTAAAAGCGGATTTCGCACGATTCATGTTCAGTCGTAGGTTGTTCAGTGTCTCCAAACACCTAAAATATATATATATATATATATATATATATATATATATATATATATATATATATATATATATATATATATATATTACAGCTGAGATGAACGCAGATTGTCACTGGCACACCTCGTGCGCGGCGCCCTCTGAATGTTCCCTGCTCGCAGTCTTTACACTTCTGCTCTGCAAAGCGCAGTTACTGGATCGGGCCTCTGTTGCCTGGTCGTAAACAGTTTTTTGAACCTTGTCAACTGAAATATACAGGATTACCATGGCACGAGGCGTTTCAGCTAAGTTTTTCAAGTAATAATAAGGCTATACGAGGTACACCGGCAGCATCAAAAGGGTCCCGAATAGTGAGCTAAAATATCCCAATGAATTTATTTTTCATACCTTTGTTGTTTTTAATGCCGTAATTGCAAATCCAATATGTTGCCTTATGATTGCTTATGTCTACCGTGACCGACTGGCATGGCGACTATACGAGAAGGCAACAGGAGAAAACAAACTGCCCTGGAAATGTTTATGAATGTAATGTCTAATTTTTTTTTTTAGTGTTTAAATACTTGGTATTTTCAGTCCAAGAAAGATAAGTTGGCGCGGAATGTATTTGTGGAGTATACAGCAATCCGGTATAATAATTAGACGAATAACTAACTAAAACAAACCAATAAACTTTTTTGGGCGAGAATATACTGAGAAATTGAAGACCCGTTACATCATAACTGAAACTCAGTTCTTTTTTTTTTTAGTTTTTTTTTTTTTTAAGTTCTCCTAATCAGCAACGTGGTCCCAAATTTCTAGCGTCACAAATACTCTTCTGAAAGCTAGCTGAGTTGGCTTTCGAGCGTTAAACACCTATAAATTGGTATCGCTACTTCTACCTCATAAACAAACAAACAGAGCCTACATCTTAAGCATCACAAAATACAAACGACATCACTAAAAATGTGCAGTGCGGAAAAGGCAAATTACTGAGCTTTGTTATTAACCTTAGTTACTTCGAACCACGTCGCCGCTTAATTAGATAATTTAGAAACAGGGCTCACCATCGACGCCGACGGCAATAAATTTCGCAACATAATACTGCTCCTTAAAATCAGAAATAACAAAATTGATTAGTTAGTTTTAGTTAATTAATCGTGCAATTATTGAGCTCTGTTGCCTGCATAATGACTTTGCTGCGCAATACACCCACGAACGTCACGCCGACATCGCTCACACCGCTTTTAGGCCAAGAGCATTCAAACATTAAAGAAATTTACCTGGTATGAACTGCTTACGCTGGTAGCCTGTTCTTTAATGCCTATTTTTTTTATTGAATAGAAGGGCTACAAATATTTTTTTCAGGCATAGGTGTTTTTTCTGTATTTCTTACAAATACTGTCGGTGTTGTTCTTTTATTGCGAACTGTGTCGTGAAAAAAGCTGCTCTTTTTCCGAACATCCTGGTCGCTCGTATTTCGATAGAGGTCAAAATCACGGAGCTCCCTCGCTTAGTCTCAGTTTCGAGTTACGTTTCAAGGTGCAACCTGTATAGCTCCTCGCATTTTTCGTTTTGGTTCTTGCAAGTAGCTCCCCAGCGCTACCGGCTACAGAATAAAGCATCGACACGGGCTAGAGGTTACGAGGCAACCTGCAATTTGTCCCGTAATACAATCTGACCTCCTATATAGGCCGATAGGAAGAAATAATTCCCGTTTCCACGGGCCTCGATCAGATGCCGCCAACCCCTAACCACTCCCCTGCCCTCGGGGCTCGGTTCGATTTACCGTCGTCCGCCGGGCCGGTGATACATCGGCGTAGCAACGCAAAAACGTGACCGCCGAGAGAGTGTGGGGGACGGGGATCTTCAGAGCAACGAATCTTGGGCATAGGCTGGCAACTATGAACAGCAAGAAGCAAGGCAAGAAACTATCGACATAATACTCAACAGAAGCGAGGAGGGTAAGAAGAGAAATGAAGGCCTGTCCTTGAGTTGTCGTGCAGGATGCGTGCTACGAAGGCACCGGTCTGTCGATAGACAACGACCCCTTTCTCCTGTCGCGGGTCCCCTCTTCTATAGCATTAGGTGTGAGAAATAAAGAATAACAGGTCGAAGCAAAGGGAACAACGGGCGCACGCAGCGGCCGGTCGCTTAAGAGGATCGGGGAATAAAAGTTTTGGAAGTTTTTCAGCTCGCCGTCAAAGGGCTCTTAAGGAGAAGACTTCGTTCCTTCCCATATTTTTCTCCACTTTACTCTTTTCGCTTTTTATTTTTATTTAATTTACTGCTCCCTTCTGGCCTAGTTCTTCATTTCCATTTATTTTTTTATTGTGCGCGGAGACACTCTCGTTTCTACGGAATGCTGTTGCTGCTATTGATAGTAATGTCACCACGTTATGGTAATCTGTCAGTTCTTCAAGACAAGAACTTGTAGGTAAGAAAAGCGCATTTCACTCAGTGTGTTGTAGTTGTCGGCATACATATAAGTTAAACGTGATGTTAACAGGGGTAGAGATAAATAAAGGCTAACTCTCAATTTTTCTTTTTCAGTGCTAGAAAGCGACGCACATAGTTTTGCAACAATCAAATTAAGTAAATAAGTTCTGCTAGGCGGGTGAGTTACTGACAAGTTGTAAAACAACAGCACGAATAACGTGGACAAAGTGACATGGACACTGGACAAAAGCCCTACCCTTTGTATCTTCCCCGTCCGTCGGCGTCATTTGGGCTAACGCCTAACAACAGCTAGACATTTAGAGATGAAGCCGTGAAGCAAGACCACCGGGTACTGAATTCGAGCGCAGCCTTCCTGATATAGATATCCCCATGATCTATACACACAATGCGAGATGTGAATAGGCCGAACTATCAGCGCGAAAAGCAACAGATACGCCAGTTTCCGTAAAGATAAACGCTGCCGTAATAGGTGCGAATTTTTTCCCAAGTGGCGGCATTAGCCGATTCTGTTTACCGAGATAACACCGCTGCTGCCAAAGCCTTAACGCTGCTCAGAAGTGCTACACTTCCTTGCATTTTTCGTGCTTTAGCCAGACTTTCCAGCCATTCTGCTCCTTCGCCATTAAAGAACAGCTATTGTATTAGAAATTTGGCTGATGGTAAGGTTTCTTTTTCATTTATATTGCCATGAAACGGTCAAGTAGCGTACTTGGATACTTCTAAATGTAAAATGCCCCGGCCACGATATCCAGTCGTCTCGCCTTCGTCTATTTGTAGTCGCACAGTAATGTCATTGTCGTAAATTCGGCAGCAGGCAACCGCGGCGGGTGCGTATAACGCCATTGGGCGTGGCGCAGTGATTTCGAGGAGCCTTCGATTTTAACCGCTTCTATGTTGTCCACCTCGTGTTCGCCTCCAGGGCTGCATGACTATGTCACTGGTGATCACCTAAAGAACGTGCCATCAATCCACCCATCCAGTGAGCAATTCGCGAAGCCGAAGAAACGTTTCGACGCATTCCGTGAAAAGAACTGCTTGGAAAAGCACGCGAACGCTGGACTGCGGCTACCCGGACATTTTTTTATACCCACTACTCAAACGAAAGGCAACGCTGCCCTTAGCGACGGCGCGCGTAAAAGGAGAGTGAAAGCTATAGGCTGGGCGAAAGGAAAGCTAATTGGCTACGTTATATACCGTGAACCTGTGCGTTCTGGCGCCGCACAGCGCAGTCCTGGACCGGCAAGGAGGGGCGGATGAGACGAAAAGCCAAGCTTTGCTAAGAAGTCTCTCTCTTTCCTTTACAAAGAGGAGAGGGTGAAGAGCAGGGGAAAAGAAAGAAGGCTTAGAAAGGGGGTACGCCGGGGGAATAGAAAGAAGGCTTAGAAACGCCGGCCATAGAGGCGGTAGCGGCGGCGGCGGCGATTTTCCGCCGCCTTGAAGCTCCATCAACGGGTTGCTAGCAAAGGGAGAGAGCCGCGCTGCGCGAAGTCGAAGAAGCACTCAATGAAAAACCAACTAGAGTCGGCGGTGCCCTGGAGTAGCGCCGGTCGGTAGTGGCCGCGCCCATATGCTGGGGGACGCTTGACTCCATAGACGTCTGAACTTTCGGTTCCGCACTCACTCTTTAGCTCCTTGAATCTTGTGCCACCTAGCCCTTCAAAAATTGGCGTTCACGTTTAACTTATTTCTTTATTGTGGTTGTCCGTTTGCACTGCATGTTTTATATATAATTTTTTTTTCTTTGCCGCGGCTGCTTGGCTTGAAACTGTGCGTGCGGGCTGTTGCATTGCTATTTAAATGTAGTACGTTAGCAACGAGACCATGCGCCACGTGGGAAGTTCCCGTGTTCTCACGGGAGTTGCACGAAGTAGATGCGAAGAAGTCGCCTCATCGAGAGCGAATATTTCTTTTGTCGCACCTATTTGATACGCATATTTTCCGTCGCCGCAAGAGCCACTGTATCGGTTGATTTCCGTCAGCATAAATAACTTAAGAAAGGCAAAGTCCTCAGAAGTCTCGATCGCGTAATGGAAACTTACGTTCAACTAAAAAAAATAATGAGAAAGAAGTCGTTGCCGCAGATTGGCAACGTTAAGTGACGCAACTGTCTCCGTTTTATTGCCAATAAAGTAATTTCAGGTTTTGCTCCCAGGCATGTCTACGTACGGCGTGGCACAGCTTCCCTTAGTGATGGTGCTGTTCGCGGCATAACCAGAGAGTCTTTCGCATTCCCCGTCAGCCGCGCAGCTCCCCATCCGTAGTGGTCGCGGGGAGCTGTGGCTGCTGCCCACCAGATGGCGATTGCTGACCGGGTATCCGGGTGCTGTGGAGCGACGTTTATCCTTTATCCTTTATCATTTTTTTTTCTGATCTAAATGGCATGCAGCTTTCTTCTCCATTTTCTTATCTTTAAGATCATACTTACTTTGGCGGAGACTGGCGACGGGAAAAGAGTCCGTGAGGAATGAAACAAAGAAACGATTCACGCAACGTGACAAACGTGTTTCTTTTTACGCGTGCGAGGTGAAGCTTGGGCGATTTTTAAATAACTTTCGGGAGCCGTGATTAAATGTGCCACTTGTCAGCTTAATACTCCCCCCCCGCCCCCCCCCCCCCCCCCCCCCCACACACACACCTCTTTTGCCAAAGACAGTTTGCCTCTTTCTCTTTTTTGTTTATGAAAATTGTGCTGCATTTATCTTCTTGTCTTGCGCACTTCTCTTACATGTGCCAGCAGTATCAGTTCTATACTGTGTCCCTTCTCGAAATATGATGCTTGTGAACAGTGACCCTATGAACATCGCGGACGCTATTAGCCCCACTCATAAATTTGCTAGGGGTACATTTATTTTCTTTATATTGGTCAGCTAGTTTTATTTATGGCAACGTATTTGCCAATAATTCCTCTTCACCTAGTGAATAGAACTTTTGCGTGCCTAATGTGCAACCCTGTTTTTGCAAAAATGACAGCTAAAATATTTGTTGCCGCTGCGCTGAGATGAAATAATTTTCAAGCGATTATGAAGCCGACGCTTGGGACTCGTCGTGCCATGCAGCGGTGGTGCCGGTGGTGCAATGGTTAAAGCGCTCGACTGCTAGGCACAAGGATGTGGGATCGAATCCCGGCCGCGGCGGCTGCTTTTCTATAGAGGCGAAATGCAAGGTACATGTATGCTGTGTGATGTTAGCGCACGTTAAAGAACCCCAGGTGATCTAAATTTCCCGAGCCCTTCACTATGACGTCTCTAATATCCTGAGTCGCTTTGAGACGTCGAGAGTTTGAGCGAAAGCTACACTGCGGTAGGTTTTCAAGACCTCGGGTGGCCGCAGCTACGTCGTGAAGAGGCTTAGCTACGAGAAGAAGAAGAAGACGAAGAAGGAGACGAAGAGCGTGTTGTCGGGCTAGTTGGTTCTGCATAGTATATAAGAGAAATGCGCAATCCCTTAGACAGGATACAGGAAGAAACACATACAACAGTTCACGAGCGCTCGTGAACTGTTGTATGTGTTTCTTCCTGTGTCCTGTCTAAGGGATTGCACATTTCTCTTATATACTAAGGAGACGAAGAAGACGAAGAGAAAGAAGAACGCTCAGTCACCCACAACTAATGCTTTCGCTCCACATTCGGTTCAGCAGCGTTGAACCCTTGTAATTTTTTGTAGGTCGTGAGGCAAACGATGCCTCTTATTGAGGGTGACGGGAAGTTAAACGTCTACAGTAATATAGAATTATGAAACCCCACTATACTTTGGAATGGCGCCAGACGATTAGAAGTCTCGCGTTTAATTTGGTGTCAGAGTTGCTGGTGGCTATCCAACCCGAATGACGTCGAAAATGTTGATTGCGCTTAGTGATTTGAAAAATGCGCGTGAACTGCCAACAGGCTTCGACACGGATGCTTTATGGGACGGTAATACCAGGCCTGAAATATATCCGAACAGAACTGCCCACTCTTTCGTTAGTTCTGCAAACATCAATGCAGTGACAAGATGGCTGCTCACCTCATGCTCTAATACACCCCCCCCCTCCCCCCCTTTCTTTTTGGAATTATAGGATTTTATATATTCTGGAACATAAGACCTGCAGTGGACTCCATGAAGGGTACAAATGTCTTATTCAGCAAAACGTGGGACATTTTGTGCGTTCTAATTGAAAACGCCGTTATGAGAGGAGACAAGTTCTAAGTGTGCGAATCCATTTCTTTGGGTTCCATAGGGTAACAATTAGTTTACTTTTTTTTTATTGAACTTTTCCTCACTTTTGTTGTGTTTGACCCTCAAACTGTGCATACGACATTTTATATTTATCGCTCTTGTGCCCTATACTCATACTGTATGATATGTTCTAGTTTATCTTTTGTGAAAAAGAAAAAAGAAACAGGGTCTTTGTCGCGCACTTACTGTTACTTTTTTCTGTTGTGTTTACAACCTAATTCATGATGGTTCATTTGGCCAGACCGAGCAATCTTCTAGTTGCCTGTTACTGACGAACTATTTCCAGCAATAGACTAATGCACCTTAGCAACATCGATCCCCACCGCTCCCCCTCTCTCGCTCTCTCATGTACTGTGATCACAGGGAAAGGTGCTTCTTTTTTTTTTTTTTTCTTGGCTTCGAAGTGTCGCTTTTGTTGTCCCGCTGGGTTTCACGGTTGTTTGTCTACGTGCTCATAGCCTTCGCGCACGCATTTGCCTCTCTGGTGGCCTCGTGATGGCCGCCGACCACACGCTGATCGCCATCTACTCAGTTGAGCGAGATGAAATACTGTGGCGTGCTGCGTTGGGGGAGTGCCTAAGTGCAAGGAAAAGTTCACTCCGCGAAATCAGCGCGTAATGCACTCCGAGGTCCCTGCCGAGCACAGCGGGTTTCGCGTTTTCTCTGGAGGCCTTGAGAAATACTGGCTGCGTTTCGAAAACAATGAGAAATAGAGGGAGGGGGGCCCTGACCTTGGTACTAGTTGTCGGGGCCTGATGTGGGAAAATGGATTCGTCCCGCATATCGCATGCATTTCTGCCTTTTTTGATAGATGCCGATGAATGTTTGCGGATGAAGGTGACATGACATTACATTCGATTTTACCAAGAAGCACATGCACGTCTTCAAATTTCTTCGTCGATGCTTTTGGGAGCCGCTGGAATTTTAACGGCTGATTATTCAGGGCTTATCTGCGCGAAGCATACGTCAGTTTAGATTTTCCCCAAGCTCTCTGATGCCCGCTACTGGTGAGAGTAATTCGTGTAGAACTGAACGTAACAAGTGTGGTATAATGAATTTTTTTTTCCGTAAGAATATTATTTCTGCGCAAAGTCTTCAATATAATCATAAGTGGACGATTACTCTTTGGCTCGCGGAAATGCAGGACATCTTTTTGGAGAAGCGTGTTCAGTTTCCCTTCATCTAGAACCACATGACTGGAATGTTGTTATCGTTAGAACCTTAAATGGGGGGGGTCACAAAGGTGTCGACCATGTCCCTTTGGAGTCATTATGTCCTTGAGTTTTAAGGAACTAGGAATAATAAGTATTGTTCAACTGTGCCACACATAAAACTTTTTTTTCTTCGAAAAATATATACCTTCATTTCAGGATAAGTGCAGTTTCACAAGAAAGGTGTTTTTCTTTTTCTTCAAACACTGAACTTTTCTCTAAGCGTGCCCTAATGTGGAGTCCAAGAGGAAATTGTGGATATGGGCGAAAAATTCTAGACGAAGCCGATTCTTTCCAAGACGGTCATTATATCAGAGCAGCTGTTGCTTTGGACATCATGAAAACGATAGATCTAAGTTTTAGATACTAAGGTCAAACGTATTTCTATTCCCCCCGCTGGCAGTTGTAGTACGGTCCTCAGCAAACCTCATGTGGACGCCTTTAAAACATCAGCAGTGGCTGCGCTACTAAATGGGTGACACGGATGATGAATGCTCTCGCGGGTGACTACGCTCGAAGACCGAAAGAAAAAAAAAAGAAATAAATAGCCCCTAAAACTATCAGCTGCGCCTCGTTTATTAAGAAGAAATGAAGCGAACACGTTCCTCCTCCCCCTCCAAATAAAGCGAATATGTTTTTAGCAGGTTTTTTTTTTGTAATATAAAAGGACTTTGTCGCGTCCAGTAATGATGGCACTTACAATTTTAGCACATTATGCTGTACGTAGAAAAAAAAAATAAACAAGAGTAATCTCTCTAAATGTCCTACATGACGTCGCTTGGTCAAGCTCTTGCTAATTACTCAACCACAGACAGCCATAATTACTCTTTCAATGTTGTATTTTTTATGAGACAGTTGCGAAACAGCAGCCCCTCTAAAAGCAGCGTCAAGCTGTGTTACCGAAATTATGATTGACCAGTTCACAGTGATGACGAGTATGCAAGAAAAGGCAGGCTTTTGCAGCGATCCAAGCGAGGTGATGTATAAGAGCGTATTAAGCTTTTCTTAGTACGCAAAGTTTTCTCAGCGGACTGAGCGCACAAAAGAAAGACTTTATCTAAGCCTGCATTGATGCAACCGTTCTTTCTGATGACATATTATTAAACCTATTCATCTATTCATCACTCTTGAGTCCTACGGAGCCGTCGTGATGCTGCCTGGCCTTTAAAGCTGGCTTCTTTATTAACAACGTTGTGCGTGAACGAAGCGCACTTTATAAAGAAGTTGGGGCGCGAGTGATGGGAGCGTTGTGAAGAAAGATGATCCTCCCGAGCGCGATGCTTACAACACGATAGTCTTCTGCTTCGTTATTTAGTTTACTACTGGTGTATTGAGCAACGCTAGTCAAAAGCTCATTTTTTCTGCTGCTAAATGGACACTGAATGTTTTTCGGTATAATCGCTCAAAAGCCATTTGAATAGCGTTTAGCGTTTAGTTTCATGGTGAATGACTTTGGTACGTCATCTAGACGTTTTGAATAAAAAATATAGAGGCTCGAATGACTGTTGTTTTTAGCTTGTCCACCAGAAGTCTAAAATGTTATTATGGCGCATCTTTGTTATGATTGCCTGCTGTCGAAAATGTCTGCACATAA